>NC_134853.1:102035447-102378781 GCF_049852395.1 Peromyscus maniculatus bairdii
ATATTTCAGTCTTACCTATTCTTGTGTTTTCTAAGTTTGTACAGTTACCAAGTCTCTGCGGATTTGATATCCAAATCTATTGATTCATTTCAACATAATCAACTTTTAAGTGTGTATTTTTTTAAATTATAAATTATTTACATTAGCATACAATTTAAATTATGTTCATCTGTTTTCCTCAAAATATTTAATAAAGCATGGATTCCCATTACTGATGTTGATATTATAATTAATACACAGCCAGGGCTGGAATAGTCTAAGTAGCTTCCTTGGCTAAATTCATTAAATTGAGCCTTTCTATATGTGTCTTTTTTATTTCTCAGCTAAGTACTTGCATTAATTTATTAATATTCTATATGTACATTAACTAGTTCATACATACTTAGTTTATATTTTGTAGAAACTAAATGTTTTACTTGGGAAAAGGAAATAATAGTGCATAGATGGCTTCTTCCTGCAAAGACCTTAAAGACGATGAGCAGAGAAAGATATAAGTGAAGATAAAAGTGTAGAATTACAACTGAGATACGAAATTGTCTTTTCTTCTCAATGTACGACATAACACCCTGAGTGGTTTTGTGAAGGTTCAATGGCTTTGTTTATTTGCTCACTTAATGTCTGTACATGTGTGCATATCTCTAGCACGCCTATCTTTTCGTTTTTTCTTTTTTGACATAGCTGTTGATTTGTTGTCTAGATGCTCTGAAACTGTTACTAATTCAGGTTTATGGTTTCAGCAGATGGCTGAAAGGAAAAAGGAAAGGCAGATTTAAAAAATCTATATGTTTGATGATTTACATCCATGTTTAAGCTACCAGACTGAAGGTATTCTCTCAGTGCACTGTTTGGTCACAGATAAGCTATGTGTCAGAAGCTGTAACCACAATGAATTTGTTATGAATGACTTCTGACATCTAAGAACGTTTGGAATTTGTCTTATTTCAGCTTTCTATTGCTGTGATAAAAAAATGATGAAGAAAAACTTGGGGAGGAATAGTTTATCTCACTTTAGAACTCTCGGGCCACATTCAATTCTTGAGTGTAGTCAGGGTGGGAACTCGAAGCAGGAAGTTGGAGGCAGGAACTGAAGCAAAGGCCGTGGAGTAATTCTGCTTGATGGCTTGTCCTCTTGGCTCGCACAGGTTGCTTCTTATACAACTCAGGACCATCTACCCAAAGACAGCATCACCCATGGTGGCCTGGGTCTTCCCACATTGATCATTAATCAAGAAAATGTCCCCACAGCTTTGCCCACAGGCAGTCAGGCAATGTGAGGTAGATTTTTCTCAATTGACATTCTTCTCAAATAATTCTAGCTTGTGTCAAGTTGACAGGAAAACAGAAACAAAAAACCACTAGGACAGAATGTCAAACTAATCTTTCTCTCAAACCTTAGTTCCTGCATGCCCATTTATTTATGTCAGTTTTACTTTTCTTTCAACTCCAATTATGTCATTATTTTCAGTACTGTCTCTTTTTTTTCCCATTTATAGTAGTTGTGTGGCTGCATTCTTTTAAGGCAATCCTTAGCACATGAAACAATATGACATACTGCTCCAGATTATTTGTTTCTTGAAGATTTTAATACAAGCCATTGATTATGTTCATGTTGTTTAGTACAGTGACGGAAATCAAGCTAAAACAATGGGCAACTCAAAAAGATAACTCTAGGAATTTCCCCATTTGTTATGTTTTATTGTTGGGTTACTTAATAATGTAAAGATAGTCTTCCAAAAATTGCCTTTAAGGTGTTTAATTGACACTGAAGGACTACCCTGTTCTACATTTCCTCTTATGAACCCTGATGACAGTGAAATCCTCTCTGTTAGTAAAATGTTGCTTCTTTTCACTTTTTTTTCCTTGTAGAGGCAAATCCAGTGGTCAAAGATGGATGCTTTGAAGCAAATGTGTGTGGGTCCAAATCTCATGGCACTTCCTATGTACTGATCACTTCCCTTCTTCAAATGACAGGGAAGACAGGGCAGTGGTGGCACACACCTTTATTCCCAGCACTCGGGAGGCAGAGGCAGGCGAATCTCTATGAGTTCAAGGCCAGCCTGTTCTACAGAGCAAGATCCAGGAAAGGTGCAAAGCTACACAGAGAAACCCTGTCTCAAGAAACCAAAAAAAAAAAAAAAGACAGAGAAGGTATTTATTATCATATAGGATTACAGTAGATCAAATGATATTCACCATACAATGAATCTTCAAAAGTCCCTAACACAAGAGTTCATGATTCTTAGTGTACATGTTTTAAAATGAGTGCTGTGTTCTTTTTTATTCTCTTAATATTTTCTGAATTCTATAAAGGCAAATGTGTTCTGATGCTGTCAGTGGACACAAAATCTACTTATTCTTCTACCTTTATTCTCCTTTAGACACAGTTTTATCTTCTATGTGTTATATTATGTACTTTCCAAATATTTTGAAAGGAATTAGGAAGCATAACAACAGGGCTAGGGAGATAGTTCAATGATTAAAGCACTGGCCATGAAAGTCTGAGGACTAGAATTAGAGTCCCCAGAAACCCACTTAAAAGCTGGGTAGTAATGGCCGCCTGCATATATTTCTAAACTTAGAAGATGCACAGAGGATCCCCAGAGCAACCTGGATAGTGAAACTAGCCATACCAACCACTCTGGATTGGACTGAAATAAAAGAATATGGTGGAAGAACAATGAGAATGATTCTGGGTATCAACTTTGGGTCTCTAGACGCACAAGCACATATGCATTGTTGCACAGTACCCAATGTGTCCACATGCACACACACACACTATATATATATATATATATATATATATATATATATATATATATATATATATAATACATATATATGCACACCACAAAATGGAAAATTTTAAAGAAATTATAAAAATATGTGCATAAATAATGTATTTTCATTTTCATCTATTGATATGTCAGAACAAGAGCTTTAGAATTGAATAGCAATTGGGACATTAAGAGATTTTTGAAATTATCATTCTGAATTAGTGATTTTTTTTACCATAATCCACTGAGCTATAATTCATATATATTTTTTCTATATGTTTATTATTGTTGAGTCACAAAAAACATTAAAAAGGTTGATGTGAATATTACTTCTTTTACATTTATTTGCACCTAGTCTATTCTATTTCAAACTTGATTAAAAATAAATCAGTACGTTTTTCTCACTTTGGGCTCAGGCCACATGCTTCTTGTTTTGTCAGGTCATGCTTTCACACCAATTCCACCATTTACAATAATTTCAATTTCAAATAAAAGAAGACCAACTAAAACGAACTTAGACAATAAAGGTAACTTTCCTTCTAACATAGCTTTAAATCCAGATGCATTTTGTATCTTCAAGGGGACTTGCTGCAATCTTTAACCACGTTCTTAGTCCTCATCTGTGGTTCAGGTTTCCTCTACTGCCCAGCTTCCCTCATAGTGCTAAGCTCACTCTCAGCATCTACCAGCAATATGGCTGTCTCAAGTGTATCCCCAGGTTATACCAAAGAGCAAGACCCCTGAATTTCTCGCCTATTGGCAATACTCAGGTAGTATGACTTCTGAACTAGTCACCATGAAAAGAGATAGTTTTGCCCCCAACAGAACCAAACAAACCTATCCCATCTCAGAAATTGAGTACATAGGAACCCCATGCAATGAGTACAGCTTTGCAATGGAGTGGGATGGAATGGTCTTGGCATAAAGTGAATCTATTTCTGCAGTACTGCCATTTTTACAACTTGAGCTTTTGACCACAAAACCCATTTTTGTAAAAGACAAAACTATTATGAGCTAATAAAACCAAGTAAAAGTCACTGGACTAGTTTGTCAAGCCATTCATTACTTTACTGCACAGATATTTACTGAAACCTTTATGTAGACAGCCATCGTTAGCAGCGCTAATTAGATGTGGTGAGATATATTTAGAAGGAGGAGAAAGAAGAGGGAATAATCATGAAGTTGAAAGGCAGATGTGTTGGGGAATTCTGGATATAATTAGAGACACGGGGTGTATATACAACCCTAAAATACTGGATGCATTTCAATGTGTCTTTGAGACACAAAGAGCCCAATAGTTGGCTGGGGTGAAGTACTAATTAAATTACAGTTTTGATTTTTTGTTTGTTTTTATTTTTTTAAGTGTTGCTTAATTCAATGTGTTCTTCATTGACTACAGAAAAATTTAACATGATCATTCAATTTTATATCTTCATGAATTATGTGTTGTTTAATAGCTTCCCATAGCACATGAGGTCCATTCTTGATGGCAGATAAAGCCTATGTCTCCCATAGAATTTTTCATCATAATATACCAAATTTTTTTTAATGGAAGATCAGGGCATTCTAGGTGTTTTGTATTTCTCGAAGTTGACAGTTATTTTCCATAGTTTATAAATAAAACAAGTTGTTCTGCATTTCACTTGCCCTTGTCCAATCCTTTTGTTTATTTTTTCCTCCAAATCATATTAAAATACCATCCCTGCCCCAATAATGCTCCAGGAACATCATGGACATGGGGGTGGAAAGAATGTAAGAGATGGAGGAAGAGCAAGAACGCTATGAAATCCTGTCTTCTAGACATGAAATGGCCATTGCACTCCTGAGCTCACAGCTGCTGTGGTTACCTGCACAAGATTAATCCAGTCAAACTTCCAGCACAGATGGGAGGTGTGGGGGGGGGGGCGTACTCAGAGGCCTTTCCTCTAGCTCAGTGGTTTCCAACCTTCCTAATGCTGAGAACTTTTAATGCAGTTCTTCTTGCTGTGGTGATCCCAACCATAAGGTTATTTCATTGCTACTTCATAACTGTAAATTTGCTACTGTTATGAATTGTAATGTAAATATTTGATATGCAGGATAGCTGATAGGCAAAACCCCACAGGGGTCGAGACCCACAGGTTGAGAATCACTGCCTAGCTGACAAGCTATTGGCAGTTGATGACAGCTGAGGGAGGGGAAGTACTTTTTATTTGGAGGTGTGGCCACTGATAGCCTGCTCAAGTCCCAGTGAATGACCCCACACCTATGGACCTATGGGCAACACGCATGGGATACAGATAAAGTGGGGTATATTTAAAAGAGGAGAAGGAGGAAAAAGAGGAGGAAAAGATGGAGAATGTGAAATGAGGAAGCAGATGTACTGGGAGTGCTTAGGGGAAGCTGGAGATATTGGTGGATGTATATAACCACTCTCCAGTGTATATACTTGTGAAATTCTCAGAGAACAAAATTTTAAAAATACCACTTATCCAAGTCCTTCCTTGAACTCCCAAGTATGAGGAGTGTGTCTAGAACTCAGGGCACTTCCACTAATATTTTTTACATTTTGTCTTTACTACTTACTTGTTGATCTCTACCTTGTATTACAAGCTTCGTTAGAGGAGAAATGCTAGGGAAGGTTAGCATCTAGGTTGGGAAATTTCAGGCTCTTGGCTTCTTATTCAGAAACAAAGTAAAAGCCCACAGAAATTGCTAAGTAGTAAAGACAATCTATTTAAAACAAAACAAAGCAACAGAGCAAATCAGAATTTATTGCAAGTGGGTGGCAGGCCACTTGAATGAGGACACCCAAGAGTCCTGATTATTGTTTGGGGCTTGTTGTAGGACTTTATTTGGAATGTCAGCCTCCAAATAATGACATGGAGACTTATTATTAGTTATGAAAGCTCGGCCTTTAGCTTAGGCTTGTCCCCAACTAGCTTTTATAACTTAAATTAACCTATTTATATTAATATATGCTCTGCTACATGGTTTTTTTACTTCTCCTCCAATCTGTACACCCAGCTCCCTCTGTGTCTCACTGGCATCTCCCATGTACACCTAGATTCTAACCCTGAGTTCCTCTCTCTCCCCAGAAGTCCTGCCTATTCTCTTCTGCCTAGCTATTGGCTATTCAGTTCTTTATTAAACCAATCACAAGGCATCTTAGGCAGAGACACATCTTTCCAGTGTACAAAGAGATTATCCCACAACAGGGGCTTCCTTTTATGGGGTTCAACAGAAGGAATTAGGTTACTAGTGGTGTAATTTGAGTGGTTCTCTACTTTGATTGACAGATCTGTATTATGTAAGGCCTGCTCACTGTGGATGTTTTTCCCATAATGCATCTGAGTTTAATCATATTCTTGACCAACCATGCATAGGCATAAGATGATAAAGAGTGGAATCCTCATATAAGTTCACTTGGAAACATACTTTTGCCTCATTGTGCATGCACTCAAAACAAGTGTAGGCTGGATTGATCTACTGGATTGGCCTATTGACTATAGTTAGGTGTATTCCAGGATATGTTTGAAAAGAAATGGTGTTATCAAGGGATTTCTAAGAGTAGTAACTCATTTTCCTTGTTTTGAGCTGGTACACCTACATCTTGATGCAGGTAGGGGGTCTTAGGTTTCTAACAGGTTGCTTAGGTACTCTATTTGGAGAGGGATGTTTGTTTAGCCCAAATCAAGCAGAGTCTTGGGTTCTAAGCTATTCCTTATGCTTGCCTACTTTGAAAACTATCTGAACTTCACAAATCACATAGCAAATAGCTTAATGCATTTTAGGGAACCGTGACAAATGGAAGGGTGGAAAGAAAAGGGAGAGGGAGGAAAATATTGCAATAAAATCCATGGGCTGTTAAGCATCTGGAATTGTAACCTTATATTACAACTGGGAAAGCCATGATTTCCTAGGGTATACACCAGCAAGAATCCAAGGGGATGAATCATAGTATGAAGAGTGCAATTTCTTTAATGTCGATAGCTGACTGTATTTGCTTTTAATGGTAAAGAAAAAATGCACAGCTGTTTCCTCTCTATGCTCAGACTAAATGGGCATATCAGATCTATTCAATCTTCTATGCCTTTCTTTCATTCTCTAAGGAAAAAGTAGCCTAAATGAGACTTTCTCTTGTGCCTACTCAGGGAAAGAAGCACGTCCTTGGTGCCTATTTTTAACTATCATTTCCTGCCTCCTCATCGATTTCTTTTATGCTCACCTCCTTCCCATCTTTCTTCCTTTCCCCATCTCTCTTTTCTTTACCCAGGATCCCAGATTTCCACTGTTCTGCTCAACAGCATAGAGCCTAGCATTTCCAAAGTGAGCTCTTTGCTGCCCTTAGCCTCTTTAATTTATTTCCTTTATACAAATCAAGCAAAATGTTGGTTCATTTCCCATTTATCTTGCCCCAGGATCATTAATTTTTATCAACTATCCTGGTTGAAACTCTTTGCTAGACATAGTAATTGCACACATTCAATTCTATGTTTATGTTATAGTCTTGGGGGCTCTCATCTCCCAGTATATAAAGAAGCTTATCACCTCTTCCAGAACTTTTGGGGAACATCTTGCTGCTGTTATTTCTACTTTCACATAGTATACTCACTCTGACATGGCAAATCCTTGGAGCTGCCTGTTGCTCCCTCCATATACATCACAACATATACTTATTTCTTTAAGATTTTCACTGGTTCTATGAACTTGAAACTTCCAAAGTCAATTACATCAGAATGTTAGATTCATCTCTAAGAATCCTTTTCAAGGTGTTACATCTCCTATCCCAAGAAGGCACTTCCAGACTTTGAAAAAGTTTCCATAAAATAATCTAATATTTCTGTTGCTCCACTATCCTTAAGGCCTAGATTCTCTTGTCACAGTTAACTTTGCTTCATGCTCGGTCTCCACATTTTCCAGTATGAGCTCCCTTTCCTCCCATTAGCCTGCCTGTAAAGTCCCTGGCAAGGTGCTTTTTGTTTATTTGTTGTTTTTTGTTTTTTGTTTTCTTTTTGCATTTACCATAGTTACTGCTGTGATGTCTAGGAGTTCTGAGGAGACTAGACCCTGGGGAGTTAGGTGTTTTTTCAGAAGACAGATGTCTGTGCACACAATCTTCAGGAAGGTAGGAGCATCCACCTCTAATGGGGAGAAGTTGAGTGCTATTGTATCCCTAGAAGCTTCACAGGGTGAAAATTTTAAATTATCAATGCATGTGCTTGGATTCCTCCATGCTGGATGCCAAGTAACGGGAGAATAGCAGGGTTGGGAATTCAGCCTACTATAGAGTTTGACTTCATCTTAACTGAGTACCAGGCTTAGCATTCAGCTTCCTATTTGCTACCTAGAATCCAAGAGTACCTCTGTTTTTCACATTTAATTTTACTTTTTATTTTATGTTTATTTCTAAGCACTTTACTCATTTTTCTTGATTCCTCAATACAATGTGATTTGATAATGTTTACCATCCTCTCTCCAGTTCTTACCAGACTCAGCTCCCTTCTCTACCTTTCCAATGTTGTGTTCTTTTCTCTCCCATCAAAACCAATTTGTGCTACCTAAATATTCTTGGATGTGTAGTCTTTCACTAGAGTATTATTGGTTTACTAAGGATTACACCTCTAGAGAAAAATGACCCAGCCTCTTCCAGCAGCTAGCAGTTGCTAATAGCTCTTCAAGTAGGGTAGAATTTCATGCCCTACTCCTCTCTCCATGCTGGAATTTGGTCTGGCTTTGACTTGCACAGGTTACCTATATGCTGCCACAATTGCTGTGGGTGCATATGTGCAGCTGACCTGCTGTGTCTAGAAGATACTGTTCCCTTGTCGTCATACACTGCCTCTGCCTCTTACATTTCTCCTGTCCCTTCTTCAACAATCATTCCTGAGTCTTAGAAGGGGGTGTGCAATATTTATGTTCCACTTAGGGCGGAGCATTGTGTCATCTCTTATTCTCTGTACCTTGGTTAGCGTAGGTCTCTATGTTAATCACAATGTACTGCAAAGAGAAGCTTCTCTGATGATGATTGAGGGGTGGATTGATATACAGTTATAACAATAAGTCATTGACCTTACAATTATTAACTCTTTCAAATGATTGACTATCTTTATTAGACATCATCTGACTACATAGTTGCCACTTACTCTAAACCTCTCAAACACACAAATTCTACTTCTATTTATTCTTCATCTCATGACCACCCCATCTTTTTTCAGCATTGATAAAAAACTGTTGCTATGCTACAGCATGGTTTGTGTTGTTCTCACTTTCTGCCAAGTGGGCACTTTAGCTAAAGGTTGGTTTACTCAAACCATTTCTATGCCAGATGTCCTATCATGTCGGCAAAAAACCATCTCTGGAACCTACATTCACATAGTTGTAACAAAGCAGTCTCTTAGAAGCAATACCTGCAAGGAAAAAAGAGAAGTGGATATATATAGAGAGAGAATTTTGAACAACAATGCAGCTGCAACAGAGACCTTATATGTTGCTTCAGGGAGCTCTGGAAGAAGGACAGACTTCCTAAATTGCTCAGAATTAAAACAAGGGACCTAGCTTATGCCTACACTTTAAAATGCTGTTAATGACAGTGAGCCTGTGCAAAGGAGCCAACACAGGGCACTAGAGGGTCCCAAACAGGGGAGAATTCTTTGATTAGAACTATTTTAGTTCACACTTCCAGGTAAACAAATGGCAAAGGAGTAGACAACAGACATGCAGTAAACCTCTTCTTCCACTTTATGAACTCCTGACAGTAGAGCTAGACAGATTTAAAATCTTGTGGGAGTTGAGAAAGGAATAAGGAAACTTCATAATAGTGGGTAAAATGGCATGAATGTAGAAAAGGTACAGGTGTTCTGCAAGAGTGAAAATACCATTTTGACTACAAGAAAATTCATCGAAGTAAGAGTATAAGCAAATACTGACTAAAATACAAGTGGGTTAAAGTGAGGAAGGAGTCAATTACACCAGTGAGAAAAGCTGTGACCACTAGAAGAAAAAGTTTTGATTTTATTTAATAAGCAATGGGAAGACTTTCCTTCTCCTCTCCCTTCTCCCTCTCCCCAATCCGTCTTCCTTCAGTTGGAGATGACATAATTTTTTTTTCTTGTTTGATGGCCTTAGTCCATTGTTTGCTTAATATTAGTGGTTGATGCATTTTAAAAATATTTTAGGAGCCGAAAAGATGGCTCAGCATTAAAGAGTATTGGCTTGTTCCTACAGTGGACTCGAGTTCAATTCCTAGCACCCACACGGCAGCTTACAATTGTCTGCAACTCCAGTTCCAAGGGATCTGATGTCTTCTTACAGCCTCCATGGGCACCAGTCATGCAAGTGGTGCACAAATGTACACACTGGCAAAACACTTAAATACACAAAATAAAATATAAATGAAGATAATTTTATAAATGCTTCCAATACTGTGAACTACCTCTGATTTCCCTTTCTGAGCATGCATTGTGTACTTCCTTTAGTAGCAGAAAGAAAAAAAAACTGGGAATGTGGTTGCCTTATAAAAAAAAGGGGGAGGAGTATTTGCATTGAAACAGTCTACTAGGAGCAATATATTTGACAACATTGAATAAGCAATAACATCTGATGATTTTCAGATTGTTCTTCAATTATCTGAGAAGTATAAAAGCCATTACTTGAGTCATTAAAGTTAGAATGAACATTGGGGAATTCACTCTAGGAAGAAAATGTTTCCGTTGGCAGAATGCTGAAACAGTTGATCTCATAATCATGTAACTGCTCATTTCTGTTTAGCTAAACTTCATCTAAATTAATGTGACTTTCGCCTGTTGCCTGGGAGTATGAACCTCTAAAGACATTTAGTTGCTTCACAGTATAATCCAACAGAGCACTTATTGAATTCCTATGTCTCCTATGTTGGCTGTTAGTTGGGGAAGTGCTGACATAATGTGCTATAATTCCATCTCTGTTTTCATTGGGAACATGGAAATAATCACAACATTTCTTAAGAAAAAACTGCTTTCTAAATGATTTTTAAAGTGATATTTTAATACTAAGTGCTGGGAAAATGGCCTTTGCAACAAGTTCATCTTCTAGTGTTTATTTCTCATGACTAGACCCCAAATATGATTCCAATTGGAATATCCTACAAATTCCCAGTTTATATGACCTCTTATTGATAATTTATCCACGTAGAACAAACTTCTCAGATTTGTGCCTTTTCATATCTGTCACTGAGGGGAGACAATTGACCATGCTCAGACATTATCATATTACTAAGAGAAGTTGTCTGTGTTGGTTCATAACAACAGATTATATTACTTTACCCTGGAGAACATAGACACAGCACCAAGCTGGTCAGGATCCCTGTACTTTGAAGGTGGAATCAGGAACTTCATGAGTTTGAGATTCAGCCTAGGCTACAGAGTAATAACTAGTAACAGCAAGACCAAAACCAACCAACCAAACAACAGTCTGAGTTATAGCTCAGTGGTAGAGTTCTTGCTGAGCATGAAAAGGGTTTGAGTTGATCCCAAGCACTGTTACATAAACAGCAAGAAGGATAGAACCTGCTGATAAAGTAGATTTTCATTAAAAAAGAAGAAAAGAAAAAGAAAGAGCGTCAACAGGAGGAGAAAGAGGGCAGACAGACTATTAGCTACATGGGCAAGGCTTTAAAAAGCAGTCAGGAATTGCACATCCTTCGGATACTGAGTTTACTGGAAGCAACTAACTTGCATCAGTCACTTCATCAAGTTGGTACTAAGTGCACTATGAATGTGAAGAGCCCTATAATTCAAGAAGCACAGCCATTTGTTAACTGTGATGACACCATGGGATAAAAAGATTTAGAATCATTCCACTGTATGATGAGAAAACTGAACCAAAGCAAACTACCCAAGATGAAACAGTGGCAGCAGAGTCACTATTGAGCCTAACTACCTCTTCCAAAATGTGCTAATTTCATTCCATTCTCTCTGCTCTTGAAAGCTTAGCTGTGTGATTGAGCTAAATTGCAACTTACAAGAAAATAAATATCTCACAATCTATTCTACCCATAACTGGAGGGATAGTCTTCTAAGGAATTATGTGTTCCTTTAGATTATATCTCTAGTTACAAGATTAGAGGCACCAAGGTTCCCACCTTAAAATTAAATCCCCTGTAGAGAATCACATTGCCCATGTGCCAGTCTTACCAACTGTGGTAGTCACAATTTAAATACAGAGTGTTCTTTAGACATCTGTACTGAACCTTCAAAACTTTCCATTGTAATTAAATGTAAGATAGAGGCAGCTGTTCTGGATTAGTAAAGAAAAGAAAGATCATGAATATATCAGGTATGAATGGAACCTTGATCAGGGTTTCTACATAAGTGAGCAAACATATTTCAAGTCTTGTAACTGTCTTATGTTATACTGTTACTTCTAGGATGAGAACACTCATCCCTCTCTATCTGCAAGTTCTTCATTCTTACTCAGATTCAGCCAACTGTTATTTTATTTTTAGTCTAGAAATTTAAAAACTCAAAGCTTGAGTTTGTCAAGCATGGAGTAGTATGTGAGTATCCCATGTGACTGAAGTGCAGAGAGACATGCCAGGCTGTAGATGGCCTCCACTCTTGCCTCTTGTCTCCATCATTCACTCTGTTGGAGCATTGTCTGTACCTTGCCTCTCATTCCTGCACTGTGCAGCTACACCTATCATGGTTGGGCATGTACTGAAAGTGCATACACTTTTTCATGTCATTTCTTCTTAAAATACAGTGTAATACTACCTACATAGTTTTTACATTATATTAGGTATTGTAACAAATGTACAACTCATTAAAGTGTATAGGAGGGTGTGAGTAGGCTGTATGAAAATACTGTACTACTTTATGTAAGGGACTTGAGACTCAGTAAAGTTTGGTATCCACAGGACATCCTAAAAGTAACAATAATAACTGTTAACTTAGTGGCAATAAATTAAAAGTTGAGGGAAATAGGGATTCAAGAAAAACAGAAAAGATGGAAAAATCCACTTCTGTGTTTTCATTTATTAATTTTTTCATTTGGCTCAACTCTATGCATTTTCAAGAGTCATTCCCACACCATCTACAGAAGGCCTCCAGTAAAGACTTTGTCTCACTATCCCTTGCCACTCCTGTGGTTACTATCGTCTAGCTAGGGTTCACATGAAACTGAACATAAAATGAGGCAATGAAAACTGTGTCCCAAGCATCTGTGACTGGGGAACAACTGAATAACAGTCACAGGCTTTCCTGGCCATATCCCAGAGGCTTCAGATGACACTTCCTCTCCCAGAAACCTCATAGCATCTTTTTACCTCCATTTGTGTGTCCACACATTTCTGTCTCATCACAGGAACATCAAAAGGGAAGGCCTGGGTGAAGGGAAAGAAGAGAGGGCAGACAGCCTGCCAGCTCTTGCCTGCTTAGTCTTCTGCTCCTCAGATCTAACAGTTCCTAATAAGTTCCAGAATCAATAAGGCTTGGAAACCTGTCTGTAAAGAATCCTTGGGTCCTTGCTAATGTAGAGGCACTAACAAGGAGATAAGGTGCCCAGAGCAGGAATCATTTCTGGAAGCATGAAGCAGCATCTGTAGGCTGCACTATGGACTTCTGAACACTAGCTTCAAGGTGAGGGAGGCTTCCCCAAGTAAGGTTACCAGTAATGGACAAGATGGATGGACATTAGAGAAAAGGAGAAGGAGCAAGAAAGGCAGGAGCATGCAGCAGCAGCCAACAGCAAGCTCCTGGGCTTCGGGGCAGCTCCTCTGTGGCCTCCCTTCAGAAGTACTGCTTTAATTTTAAGGTGGGCAAGTGACAGGACAGTTAACTCAGAAACGTCATATGGCAAGAACCACGACCCTATATGATGGCTGGTTTTATTTTTAGCTAGGCTCCCAAAGGCAGTTTGCTCTTCTGACCAAAATAATTGGAAATAGACACAGGAAATAGAGCCTGCTGTGAAAAAAAATATCTTCTGAGAGCTGAAATAACACACATACATATATACACATGAATACACACAATGAGAGAGACAGACAGAGAGAGACAGGGAGAGACAGAGAGGGAGAGGGAGAGGGAGAGGGAGAGGGAGAGGGAGAGGGAGAGGGAGAGGGAGAGGGAGAGGGAGAGAGAGAGAGACTGAGACTTACTTAATAGGGAAAGCAGAGAACCACAGCCCCCACAGAGAGTATGACTAAATCTATCAAACATTGATTACTCAGCAGAACACAGAACAAAGAAAGCCCTGGCAAAGAAAATCACCACTGAGGGCAGTTTCCTGTTTCAGTTGCCTGGTCAGAAACTAAGGATATCTGGCCTTACAAAGATGGGTCCTAAAGCAATATGGTGACATTCATCCCAGAAGGGAAAGGAGACAGGGAACATGCTAGAACATAGCCACAGCCAGAGAATAAAGTCCTATGAGAAATACAGCACAGCACACAACCTCAGAGTCAGGAAAAGAGCCTCCACAGTAAGACTGCTCTGCCAATCTTTCATCCACACTGTCCCAGAAAAGTTAGGACAGTCTCTGGTACAGCTATTTCCCATTAAGATAGAAAACAGTGCCTGCCTCATGGCTTTCTGTGAGAGAAGTAAGGACTTACCGTTCTAGCCTGTGCCTGGAATAAAGTAAGAACTAATCAATGACATAGAGCTGTCTCAAACATCATCTTGTCCTAGGGGGCAAAAACAAATCTTAAGTAGTAGTGTGTTTCCCTCTGTGTTTCCATTCCTCCTTCTGTTTACAAAGGAAATGCATTATGGGAGAGATAAGGATCTAGTTTCATTCTTCTACAGGTTCATATCCAAATTTTCCTAGCACTATTTGCTGCCTCTCTCCAATATGTATTTTGACATATTTGTCAAGTAGTGGGTAGCTGCAACGATACCATGTGAATTTATATCTAGGTCCTCTGTTCTATTTTATTGATCTATGCACCCTCTTTATGCCAGTGCCACACTGGCTTGTTTGTTTGTTTACTGCAATATAACTTGAAATCTGGTATAGTGTTGCCTCCAGCATAATCCTTTTTATGCAGGATTATTCTTATTACCTGGGGTCTTTCGTGCTTCTGCATAAATTTTAGGATTTCTTTTCTATTTCTATGGGGATTTTATTAGGATTTTATTGATCGTGTAGGTTGCTTTTGGTAGGATGGCCATTTTCATGATATTAATTCTTCCAATCCAGGAGCATAGGAGGTCGTTCCATCTTCTAACAATTCTTCACTTTCTTCCTTCAGAGTTTCAAAGTTTTGATTATAGAAGCCTTTCAATTGCTTGGTTAGATTTATTTCAAGGTATTGTTCTGGGGCAGTTGTGAATGGGGTTATGTCCCCTATTTCTTTCTTGGTACCAGTTGCTAGCGTACAGGAAGATGACTGACTGATTGCTGAGCATTGATTTTCTAACCTGCTGGGCTGCCCAGTTCTTTGTCATCTTGACACAGACTAGAGTCACCTGGGAAGATAGAGCCTCAGTTGATGAATTGCCTCCCTCAGATTGGCCTGTGGGAATTTTCTTGATTAATGACTGATGTGGGAGGGCCCAGCCCACTATGAGTGGTACCACTCCCGGGCAGGTGGTCCTGAGTTAAGAAAGCAGGCTGAGAAAGCTGTGGGAAACAAGCCAGTTAGTAGTTTTTGGTCAGAATGTCTACGACCACAACAGAAACTGAACAAGGACATAAGTCATTTTTCTGACAGTGTTTATTGGGTCTAAGAGTTTTCTAGTGGCAACTGTGGGGTCTTTTAAATAAAATTCTATTATCTACAAGGAGGATACTCTAACTTCTCTTCCCACTTGAATCCATTTTACTTCTTTCTCTTGTCCTGTTGCTCTAGATAAGACCTCAAAGACTGTATTGAGTAGAAGACAAGAGAATGGACAGCTTTTTCTTCTCTTAATCTTAATGGGGATGCTTTGAGTTTTTCTTTGGTGAGCATGGTGTTAGCCACATGCTTCTTCTCTTCCTTTTCTTTTGTGTATGTGTATGGGTGTGCATGACTATGTGTATGTAGAGACCAGAGCTGATCTCAAGTGTTTTTCCTTTCTCACTCTCCACTTTATTTTTGAGACAGTGTCCCTTAGTGGACTTGGAACTCACTGATTTGGATGGGATACCTGAGCAGCAAACCCTAGAATCCATCTTTTCCACTTTTCTCCTCTGCACTGGGTTATACATGCTCACTGCCATGCTTGGAATTTAAGTGTTCACCAAGAATCCAAACTCAAGTCTTCATGCTTAGACAGCAAGCACTTTACCCACTAAGCAATTTCCCCAGAGCTCGTGTTAGTTTGTAGAAGTAACCAACCATCTTATTAAATAAGAAACACAGAGCCAATACAGAGGTAAAAGCCAAGAGGTCAGAGCAATAGCTAAGAGCTAAAAACCTTACCCTTCACTATCGCTGTGGTCCTACCTCTCCGAAAGAGAGCTACTTCCTGTGTGTTTGTCTTTATAAAGACTTTCTGTCCTTATAAAGACTTTCTGTTCTGCCTTCTCATTAGTTATAAACCCATTCACATGACCGCCTCGTCACTGCCTGTCTGTACAGACCTCCAGGTCTTCTATGGTTGGTATTGAGATTAAAGGCGTGTTATGTCTCCAATGCTGGCTGTATCCTTGAACACACAGAGATCTGCCTAGCTCTTCCTACCAAGTGCTGGGATTTAAAGATGTGTACCACCAACACCCAGCTTCATTGATGGTTTGCTATTTGCTCTGATCCCCGGACAACTTTATTTATTAACATACAAATCACATTTTAGTACAAATAAAATATCACCATATTAGTTATTTTTTAATAGGTGATATTATTTTGTGGTCTGATTAACAAAGCACAAAAAAAGGTTAAAAGCACAAGTTCTTAAACAATAACAATATGTGTGAGCATCTCTATGTGGTTGGTTGCATTCCTAGAAAACTCAACAAAAGTAAATTAAAATCTATTGCAACTAAGTAAACAATTAGCTAGCAGACAGAGTTGGCCATTACAACTTGAAAAAAAAAAAAGAACTCTATTCTGTGGTTGACTTAAATTTTCTCCTTTAAGGGTATGATAACTAGCCACATAGGGACACAAACAAAAGTTTGGTAATTATATTGGTTCCCTAGGACTGTTAATTACAACAGACTTGGTGACTTAAGGCAGAAAGAATGTTCTTTGCCGGTTCTAGGACCATGCTTCCTTTGAGGAATCTAGAGAGGAAACCTCCTTTGCTTTGAGACTTCTGCAGTTGTCACCGATCTTTGATGGAGTATCTTTTATCTCTACCTTTGTCTTCACAAGACTTTCTTCTTTGGATGTGTTTACATGTTTCCACTCCTCTTTTTATAAGAACACAAATTATTTGAGTGAAGACACACACTGATCTACTATGACCAGATCAATTTAATTACATCTGTACAACCCTGTTTCTAAATAAAGTAAAAAATGCTCAAGTGGATCTGAATTTTGGCAGAATACTACATAACTGAAAGTATACTCAGTTTGCTTCATTCTACCTGGGTACTAACTGGATCACTTGCATTGACATGTAGCTTTTATTGTTCATCTAATTTCAATTCCTATTAGTAGTGAAAACTCCATGTTTGTTTATTCATCTAGGAAAGAATGACTTTAAGAAAGACAGCTCTTATCTATTCAGAAATGGGTATTAGCCCTCAGTTGATATCAGGGAAATCCCTCCCTCTGACTACACCAGACAGGGTGGGGAAGGAGCATTTGATTCTAATATGTAGCACATTTGAAAGATGTTGTCTTTCACTTTCAACTGTGTTCCCAACACACAATACACAGAATGGCCATTTATAAGACATGGACAATGTGCTTTCACAGGACTAATACAAAGTACATAAAATGGATTCATGCACCCTATGCATAAAAGAACTAATAACTCTACAGTATATTTTATGACTCTTGACCATGAATAGTTAATAATCTACTCTACATAGAAGTTTAATATAAGAAAGAAACTAAATAATTAGCCCAAACTATAGTCCAGAACTTAAGAAATCTGTGACATCTTCCAAAGCTTATTAGTTGGAGGAGAGGAGGCCACTACTGATGGCTTCACTGTTCAAGAAGACATTGTGAATTAAAATTAACTATAGGGAACTATAGTCACGGTAATATAGCTGGCTAATCAAAACTTTATTTTCAAGTAAGTATTTATTGCCACTAAAGATTAAGAGGAAGAATATCTGCCTTCTAGGAATTCAGTATACTAAGGAATCTGCCATACAATACAAAGCAAAAGGATAATACAAGGCATTATTATTGCAGCAATATATAAAAATACATCGCAATTTTAACATCATTCTGGTCTAGAAATCCCACTTTGGGATCGGTAGCAGTAGAGTTTTATGTACAGATATACACAGAATGTTTATGTGCTCATTACTAGTAAAGGGAGAAAGGAGAACAATAGAAAATTGAAGAAAAGAATACATTCCCTCTAAAGAACAGGCTGAATAAATCATGGGACATAGCTACAAAAAGAATGAGGTACATCTATAACATACTGTTCAAAAGGGATGAAAATTACAGTAGCATAAAATATTGTTGATGACTGTATTTTTGTAAAAAGAAAATAAGAAAAATTCTCTCTGTGCTTTTAATTGATTTATTTAAACCAAACTGCAAACTGTATCCTAGAGTTACCTGATGGGAGGAAATCAAAATGTCTCTCTACCCCCGTCTTAGTTACTGTTCTATTGCTGTGATGAAATACCATGCCCAAGACATCTTATGAAAGGAAGCATTTGGGAGTGGTGGGGCTTGCTGAAAGTTTCAGAGGGTGAGTACATGACCATCATGGTGGGGCATGTGTAGACAGGCAAGCAGGCATGGTGCAGGAGCAGTTGCTGAGAATTTACATGTTATCTGCAGAGAGAGAGAGAGAGAGAGAGAGAGAGAAAGAGAGAGAGAGAGAGAGAGACTGGGCCTGATGTGGATTTTTGAAACCTTAAAGCCCACTCCCCTGTGACTCACCTGTCAAATAATGCCATACATACTTCAACATGGTCATACCTCCTAATCCTTCCCTAACTGAGGACCAAGCATCCCAACACATGAGCGTTCAAACCACCACAATGTCATATTTTTCTTTCTTCCTCTCCCTCTTTTTCTCTTAGGAGACTGAACCTCTGTCGAAGAAGCAAAGTGCTAAAGAGGCCCACAAAAATCCACAAAGATACCCCCACAAGAGACTGCTGGCAATGGCTGAGAGACAGCCGGGACTGATCTACTCTGGTGATGGGATGGCCAAACACCCTAATAGTTGTGCCAGAAACCCCATCCAAGGACTGAGGAATCTGGATGCAGACATCTATGGCTAGGCCCCGGGTGGAGCGCTGGGAGTTTAATTAGCGAGAAAGAGGAGGGTTTATATGAGCGAGAATTGTTGAAACCAAGGTTGGATAAAGCACAGGGACAAATAGACAAACGAATGGAGACACATGAACTATGAACCAAGGGCTGAGGGGCCCCCAACTGGATCAGGCCCTCTGAATGGGTGAGACAGTTGATTGGCTTGATCTGTTTGAGAGGCATCTAGGCAGTGGTACCGGGTCCTGGGCTTGCAGCAGTGAGATAGCTGTTTGAAACCTGGGACTTATACAGGGACACTTGGCTCAATCTGGGAGGAGGGGACTGGACCTGCCTGGACTGAGTCTATCAGGTCAATCTCAGTCCTCGGGGGTGGCCTTGATCTGGAGGTGGTGGGAATGGGGGGTGTGCTGGGGGGAAGGGGAGGGGGGCAGGAAGTGGGAGAACAAGGGAATCTGTGGCTGTTGTGTAGAACTGAATAGTATTGTAAAATGAAAGAAAAAAACTTTCAGAATAAAAAAAAAGACTTACCTCTGTCCTAACCTTATTTCTTTTATGAGTATTCTCATTTTTATTTTTTTCCTCTTGATAACAGTGTATGTTACCATTATAACTTAAGTAGCTAATAAAATTGACTAAAGTTAGAAAACTCACTGAGTGAATTCCTTCTGAAGGACTGTACTTGGTGTCTTCCACAGGGATGGGGAGGATGGATGAGGACACTGAATATGTAACTAATACCAATGTTGTGCTCCCTGCTTGGTAGAATGCTGGTGAAATCGATGACAACTGTGTAGCACAACTTTTTCAAAACTTGTTCTGTAGAATAGGTTTACACATTCTTGGGCAGGTTAGTATTTAGGCTTGGTGAAAGTACAGATCCTTTGTAGAATCCTGTTTCAAATGGAATGATTGTGAAGCCAACAACAGAATCAGAAATTAATTGATCAACTAAGAGATATTGCAGAAAATAAAAATAATAAGCACCAATTTTCAGGTGATGCTGCATGGCAGAAGGAAATGGAGCTATATTTAGGAATATTTTGTTCACCTTATTTTGAAGTGGATGACTTTTACCCAAGACTGCAATCATATGGTTCTCAGTGTTGTTTCTTCCTAAAGACAATAATTGCTCTTTTGCCACTCTGTTGACCATTAGTCACTAATGAGTAGAATGCATGAGTGACACCTTGAAAAGTTGTTAGAGATTTGAAGATGCCTTCTAACACTGTGAAAATCTCCAGAAGCTTCAGCTCCTTGTGTTTTGTGGGTAGTGACAAAATGCCTGTACTGTTTCATTGGCTGAGACACTAACAGAGAAGAGCATCTTCTCTGATGAAGAGCATCCCAACAACCATCCCTCCATGTAGGTTTCTGGCCTTTTCAGAGCTTCCATTTTCTGATTGTGCCCCATCTAGTATCCATTTGCCATTATTTAAGGTGGCTACTCTACAACCTCAGTAGACAAAGGCTAAAGTCCATTGTTTTTCTTAAAAATAGCTTCATATTTCATAGAATTTTGTGAGCTGATTTATTTACAATGCTAAATTCATCAAACTTTTACTAATATGAGGAAATCAAAAATAACAACCTAAAAGCCAACAAAATTATTTCTCATATTTTATGGAGGTAATTGTACAGTCCTTGTCTGAAATATATGAAAAGAGCACTTGCCAATGCCTTGACCTTCACAGGTTGGTGTCTGGTGTTCCTTGGTGGGTTGCTGCTGTTCATCCTTTGTTGATCCAGAAGCTCCTACTTGAATCCTGGGTTACATTAGCATGTCTGCATAGAAGATGCCACATGCTTGTTTTCTTTATGGTAGTGGTTTCTGAGCTTTGAACAACAAAATTGTACTGACTTCTGGGAAATCCCAGAAAGTAGAGTATATCTGGGAAATAAGAAACATGAAAAATATGGAATTGGCTTTCAAACTGAAGCAAGAGCCAATCTTTTGAATTTAATTTTTGTTCTATGAGGTCATGAACTTACAATAAAACCAAAGGCTAATTTAAAACATTGAACCTCTACATAAACTTGAAAGGCTAGATGGTTTATGATAAAAAAAAAAACCATTGTCTGCTTTGGAAACCCTTTCAATACTCATAAAGTCTAAATTAAAATTTAAAAGTCTAACAAATTCAATTTTGAGTGAAGCTGAAAATTTCCAACCATTTTTAGTATCAACTACAATTATTTCAGCCCATGTGGATCATAATATTGGCATTTCTCAGAGTTGAAGTTTACTCCTAAGAGAATTACCACATTAAAACAAAATACTTACGTTCAAAACCAGAGTAAAATTGGAGAGATGGCTTAGTGATAAAGAGCAATGGCTGTTCTTCCAAAGGACCCACATGGTGGCTCATAACCATATGTTAACTCCAGTTCCAGGGGGTCTGATGTCTTCTGACCTCTACAAGCATTAGACATACATGTGGGACACAGACATACATGGAGGAAAGCATTTGTACACATTTTAAAGCCAAAGTCCAAGTTTCTTTTCTAGAAATATACATTATGTACATATAAACAGACAGTTGGATAGCAGTGAGCTATTTCCTCAGAATTGAATCATTTCCTTTCGAAGAAGGGACAAGGTCTATAAGACTCAGAAAATAAACAAAATTCATAAGCCCAGGAAGCTCCCAAACATTTGAAAATTCATAAGGTCCCTCTCAAGGTTATGAATGGAGTGAGCAATTCCTAGAGAGGAGACTCCAGCCAAGCTGCCTGCTGCTTGTGCAAAAAGTTCCTGGGATTAAGCCTTTCTCATTTCCCGCTGTGCTGGGGTAGGCTTGTCAGTGGAGCTAGCTCCGAGTCACCCATGCTCATATAGGTAATCTCTCATTCATGCTTCTGAAAGTATCTTCTCAGACCTGCACTGGATCATTATGCTAAACTTGGGGGAAATCATTGCCTTGGTCTGTCATTGGTGTCCTGAAGTAAACAGATAGTTGACCTTTGTTCACGTCTCTCCAGGAAAAGCGGCACAGCAGATAGATAGATGACAGACTATCTAGATATGTGATGCATGTATACAAATATGCATTCTCCTTAATTCCATTTAAAAGCAGGAAAAGACAAAGGTCCATGGTTTTGATAGTAATATGGACATGAGAGAAGATCATTCTAAATGCACTATTATGTAAGCTACACAACAAAGGGCTGTAATTCTATTTTATAGATAAAGCCCAAATTTTAAAATTGAAGCAAAAGAATTTCAGACATTTTCATTAAAAACAACAACAACAAAAAAGACAAAAAAAAGCTGGATAGTTAAAATGAAGCGCCATGGCTTCAGGTCTTTCTTCTTTTTAATGTAAGTCTATACTTCTACTCTTAAACTATGGGAATGCAATGATGAGGCTACAAGTCTAGGCCAAGTATACATGACATTGACCCACATTAAATGGAGCTGCTTATGGATGAAACTCCCAGTAAACTTACAGAAAGAAATAAAAGCATGCATGTCAAAAATTCAGTTCCAGTACTGTATAAGACGTTAGAAGCAAATACCTAGAGGGAGAGAAGCTGAAGAGAAGCTCAGACGTGGAAGAAACAAGCTTCACCCTTCTGTGGAAAATATGATTTTCTAAAAATATATGGAATGCCAGGCTAAAGTTAGATTCAAATAAAATCTAAGTTATCTTGAATCAATTTTTTAATTTAAAACATTATATGCCAACCTCTATCTATAAAGCAAAAATGTATACAATGTTCCATTTTTCCATATAATGAAGTTGAATTCCATTATGTCACCAAATGGAAGTGTGAGCTATTTCCATTCTACTGAAAAGTGATCTGCAGCTGGCAGAGAAGCCGGCTTTAAAGGTCTCAATAACATTTGCGAAAGGTTGATTATTTTACAGTTAAAGTAAACCTTTGAAATCCACGATTCTGTGAATGTCTAAGAAAAACAGAATAGTTGCCTATTAACAAAATAGCCACACATGTCTAACCACTGGATAGTATACCAGTCAAGAATAGAAAGTCACTCAAACCAACTCCTATAAATGCTCAAGCCAGAGAAGGCTTGTGAATACTTGGAAGGCAGTCAGTTTTAAAGGGAAAGGTCACAGTAACATTTTCCCACTTTCCCTTCTAAATGAATCCAGCATGTTGCTCCATCTACATTTTAATGGCACATGGTCGGTTTAAAAAAAATGTGTTATTTCTTTGGAAAAAAAAAAAGAACTCACAAAATATTTTGTTATGCAATTTTAGGCTATTTGATTTTCAACTACAGTTTTATAAATATGACCCAGTCATTGATAAAAATGAACAGAACTTAGGAAATAAGTTATGAAAGAATTATTAAACTAACTATTTACTTAGGGAATGTCAAAGTTCAATAGAACACAATCCATTCCCAAGTCATATACTGTAACTTTAAATACTTTTCTTGGGCAATTTTTCATCTCGATTCTTTTCCTTTTTGGACACAGGGACTGTGAACTAGGCATTTCCTTTAGAGGTCTACTTCACTGTCAGTCAGTGCTCACACTCTGTGCACATCAGTACAAAGGGAAAGTTTGTGTGTCAACCAAACTGGGCTGACAGATGACCACAGAGATAATAAAACATCATTTTAGGGTGTAGTCACCGAGGGCCCGATCATTTAGCTGCTGTTGACTGTGCCTTCCTGCTGCATTCCCACATGGAGGGAGGGGTGATTTGCCTATATGGTCTTGGTTATCAAGGTCCTAGTCCTCTTCATACAGCCTTCCAGACTGTTCAGGGGCCCTTGTTCTTCTTATAAACTTTCTTTTTTATTAATTCTTTGAGTCTTTCACGCCATGCATCCAGATCCCAGATCCCACCCTTCCTCTCATTCCCTTGCATCTGTCCTCTGCCCCTACAATCCCCGCCCCCAAATAAAACAAAAAAAAAATTTAAGATAAAAGAAGAAAAAAAAAGAAAGGGAAAATCTTGTCATGGAAGCTGCAGTGTGACACAGTGAGTCACGCAGTAAACCCCTTTATCCATACATCTTTACATGCAGGCATTCATCACAAAGAATCATTGGTTTGGTTAGAGGCCCTGGTGTCTGCTACACTATCAACACTAGGCCTTCATGAGAAATCCCATTGCTGAGGTCCCATCTTCTAGTACTAAAACCTTGGCAGGTAAGGATCACAGTATTTGTTTGGGATGGGAGAAGTAAAATTTAGATCGTCATAATAAAAATTCCCATGAAGCAGACTTAAAATTCCTTTTTCTGGACTCTCTCCCCAATCTGAGTCCAAATGCAGCAAGGAGTCTCAAGAAGCAACATTTTCAGAAGTAACTACAATGACTGTGAAGATAGGATTATATAAATTATCCTTTGAACACCAATGGGCAGAACATATGGATGATACTGTGCATGAAAAGAAAAATGCTGAGGAACATTCCCAGGCACTTATTTACCATCAGAAATCAATGAAGTCAAGTGAGACTATGCCTGGGTAGCCTGTGTCCTCTGTCTCAGTCTCCAGGATCCTCAGAAAGCTTACATTGACTGTAACTTGAACTCTACCACTCATGGTGACCACAATACACACCCTGAACTGCTTTTGAAACTACCTGTACTGCCTTGAAATTGAGCATCTTTTACACTTGGATTATGTCTTATTTCCTAATTCTCACTGTGATATTTTATAATTTTTTAAAACACATATTAATGTTAATGACATTAATAGAATCTCACAATTTATTCGTGTGCTGAGAGAATAGATCAATCATTGGTCCCCTTTCTTGGCAAACTTAGATATGAAACTCAGGGACCTGTTCACATTGTAGAGCGACTTTTTCTTGTCGGTTGCCACCTCACATCTCATCTAGGACAGCATTGCCCTGCCTTTGACTTCAATCTCAATAGTTCCCGCATTTCAGTCTCCTCTCTTTACTTTTCCTAGTTTTGGTGGCCCAGCGTGCAGTCCTTTAAGATTTACTGTTTTCTATATGTGTTCCCACTGTTATGGATCATGTTGAAAAACCCATAGGTAGATTTCAATGCTAAGCCTTTGGAGTCTATGCACCATTCAAAACCACCTCACTCTGCTCCTTCCTATCCCTCCTGGCTTCTCTCCTGAGTTATTGCAGCAGCCTCCTTCTGCCTTTTCCAGACTTACCCCGTGTTATAGTCATCTCTGCTCTACAAAACAGAAGTGATCACTTTAAAACACATAGAAAATTCACACTACACTCAACTAGAAGCCAAGGAGTTTCTCCTTTGGGAGCCCCCATATGATCAACTCCTGTGCACATGCCATAGCCTGGACTTCCCTTGCTCCCCACAGGCATGCTGGAGCACAAGCCATTGCCCCCCACTCTCATGTCACAGCATTCTTTCTGGGAGGCCAGCTTCCTCCCATTCTCCTTCGTGTTTCAGCCCAGAGGACAGCTTATGGAGTCCTTTCCTGACTCCTTCCTTTCTGTCATCTATCATATACTACCCAGTCTGTGACATGTCCCTTATTTTCTTATGTATTCCCCCTACTGGAGTGCAGGTTTCCTGAGGTCAGGGGAGGGATCCTTGGCCACTTACTATCTGTTGAGTAAAAAAACAACAACAACAAACAAAACAAACAAATAAAAAAATACCTTTAAAGTCTTTTCCTGGGGTTACAGTATATTCAATATAAAAACACACACCCTTAAAACAAATTTATTTTAACAAAGGCAATGATTAGTCTCATCATACTAATAACATGCATGTAATAATAAACATATGATAATCTATTTTCCCCTTCCTCTGAAGTAGTAAATGTTTAGTTGAACTATTGACTTCTAGAAACCACTCTGTAGTTCCCAGACTCCTTTCTATTTTTGTGTGACCCATTTGACAAGGGCATTGAAAATAGTGTGTGTGTGTGTGTGTGTGTGTGTGTGTGTGTGTGTGTGCGCGCGCGCGCGCGCACTCACTTCTCTTTCCCACCCTCTGCTGACTGAAGATGACCCACTGTTATAGCACAGCCGGAAGGTGAAGAGCTCTGTTAATCTTTTATCAAGAAACATTGCTACTCTTGGTTGCTACACAAGAAAGAGAAATAAAATAACTACATCCCTCTTTTTTAATATAATGTTTAGAGCAGCTTTTCTTGCGTCTTGGAAAATGAACATTCTAATATTATAAAGGATGAAACTATAGTATGTATTTACAACCAAAGGATCTAAGTTCCTGACAATTAAGAACTTTAAAAAATGGAAACCTATCTATTAACTATTAACTATCACTTTGTGAGACTATCTACATATTATGTCATTTAATCTTCATAATAGCCTCCCAAGGTGACGTACTTTATGGGTAAAACCAACAGGACTTGAGAAGTTCACATTTTTGAAGATAATGTGGCAAATTCTGGAGTTCAGAGCTCAATTCTGTAAGCACAGCCTAAAGCTTTCTTCCTTTCTGCTCTTTCGATTAAAAGTATGCCCTCTGTCTGGACGATTCAGAATTTAAAGTAGAGCTGTTGGCTAACCCTTCTACAACACATCTCTTCTCTTTCTGCTTCAGATTGGAGTTCTGCAGAAGTAATGTGATTCAAAGCCCTGAGAGGTACATGGAATAACTATCAACTTGTGACTTAACCTGAAATTTGGCCATTGATTTCCAGAGTGAGATATTTAATCTGTCTGGACCTGGATGTGTTGGTCTGGTTGTCGCCATCAGCTAGCTCCAGTAATGGAGTCTGCTGAAATGAGCTACAGAAGCATTGGCATGAAGTGGACATGGGTAACTCCAGACAAAAACCCCATTTATTTGAGCAGTCTGGAGCCAAAAGCAAAACCTAAATCCAAAAAGCATATACACTGTCCAGGTTCACAAATTCCACAGATGTGGCTACAAAAGACATTGAAAATTCAACATCATTTCCCAGCTAGAAAAAAGAAGGTTTTGTTCAAGAGGTGTTATAAAAAGAGAACAAAAATTAAACTTGTAATCATCAGATCTTTCTATGCATATATGCATGTTATTCATTTGTGTGTATACACATGTAGAATAGATCATTCCTTGCCCACACGCAATCAGCAGTCACATGGGTTAAAATGGGCTCTAGCTGCTGATCAGTGGTGATACATTCAGCTGACTTCAGATCATTGAGACAACCAAGGTGCCAGAGACAATCATGTCCTGAATCTGAATGCTTTTCCTATTGGCAAGAACTCCTGAGAGTAGGAATAAAACACACATTACCTGACTCTTTAGACAGCTGCCAACATCTTGACTGGACATCAGATTAAGGCTTGTCACCTTAACATCAAGTTATGTATACAGAGAGGACTCTCAGGACTGGAGTGATGGTCAGTGGTTGTGTGAACTTACTTCTCTTCCAGAGAACCCATGCCACGTGGCTCACAGAAGCCTTTAACTCAGCTCCAGAGGATCCAATACTTTCTTCTGGCCTCTGCAATTCACACATGGCATACTTTCACACACACACACACACACACACACACACACACACACACACACACACTTTTAAGAAGAGAGAACACAGTACTTTTAAAGCTTTCCAGTTCATCATACTGCCTGCCCACTGCACCAAGACAAAATTTTCCTTCCAGGCCATCATTTCAAATAGTGGTTGCACTGAGTTTCTCTTCCCAACTTTTCACTTTCCCTTTCTCCTTTTATGCCTCCCCCAACTTCTAAAACATTCTCAAATTAAGTTTTTCTCCCCCTGTAAATCTCACTACACAAAAGAAGTATGTTGGGCACAAGCTAAGTACAGACTGCTGGAGAAGTGAGTGCCCATAACCTATCCCACACAGTCTATGTTTGGATACCTTGCTTCACCTTCCAAAACCACTTTTAGTTTTTATCTAAAACATTTGGAAAATCAAACTTACTGTTTCATCTCTAGCCAGTGCTGTTCCTATCATCCCATACTGGAACATTGGTAAAATTTATTCATGATTCATGTAGCACACAGCTGTCAGAAGGAATCTATAACAAATACCTCTTTTCTAATTTATGATGTGAACTATTGTATGTGTTACAAGTAATGAAAACCTGTTAGCAAGGGAAACCACAAAGATACCCTGAAGAGTAATAATGTGTGCAAAACACCCTAAAGACTTCATTTTCTCTTTGGGATTTTTATCTTGCTTTTTATAAGTATGAGTATAAAAATTATAAATCATTCCATATGTACTATTGGAAATATTGAAAAAATCAAAAAGGCATAGGAATGTAGAAAACAGATTAAAATATTTAAAGAACATTTTTGAGAGAAGATGTGTCTAAAAATACATCTTCATCTTTCAGTCTCAGCATATAAATTACAAAATTTTTCTCTAAGGTATTTAATTTGGTGGTATTTGGTTGTAGGTTTTAGGTATGCTGTAGCTGTTATTTGTCTGAATGTGTTTAAAAAAATTAGGGTATGTTAGCATGACTATATTGAGGTTGAATAGAAGGGCAAAATATGGCATGGTCATCTACATATAAATTTGTATGTTAGCGTTTTATGGTATCTCTTACAGTGTGCTAAATCCACCTTTAAGATTATGTCTAGAGTTCATTAGTGCTCAGACCCACAAAAAGACAGAAGAGCAAAGAGAGGTGGTTCTCTTTCACTTAATCACACAAGGAAGTCCGAGGCAAGGAGCCCTAAAATTCAAACCCACCTTACATATATTAAGTTCCATTGTGTTAATTTACTGAGTTAAGCCTACTACACATATCTGGGTACTCAGTGACTATAAGCATGACAGCTTGGATGGAAAGGTATCCTGGCAGCTGGGAGCAAAGGAATACCACAAAGTCACACTGTACAACAAACCTCACACAAGAGATTTACTGGAAGGGAAAAAACAGGAGCGTGGCTGCTTCTGCTTGGGTGAGAAACAACAGAGAACTGAGCACAAGACAGGGTTTATATAGTTTTTCCTTGAGGGGGGTGGCTTTACAGGGTGGGGATTGGTAGAATTTCAAGACAGGAACTTAGGCTTTTTACTCTGTAGGGTAGAGGCGGGGTCTAGCTGTTAGGGCAGTTAGAGTCTATGGGTGGAACCTGGCAGTTGGAGGTCTTCAGGGGAGGAGCCTGAACACTAGTGTGCCTCCACGGGCTTACAGTGACTACCCCCAGTGACACAAATACACCCACCACCACCACCACCACCACCATTACCACCTATTACCCGCTTCCATGAAGTCTTTGAGAAAGTCTAGCTCGTTGGTATTTATCATGTGGATGAGGAAGGAATGAAAAACAGTATCAGATGTAAATATCCTCTTGAATCCAAGTGTTCTCCATGTCTTAAAATCTACAGATTTCTTCAGGCCAAAAAACTGGCACTCAGCCAGCTAATCAAGCCATATACCTATCTTGTAAGTCCTGTGCTCCAAAGCTTGTTCTTGGCCAAAGAAATGAGTGGTTTCTCAGCACCCTTCATCACACAAGTTATTGAAACTTGATGTAAAAGATTTACCTCTTCATCTATAAGCAAACTCAGTTGAATGACTCTGTTACAAGACCAAATCTGTACCTAGCTATATTGTATATAAAAACACTCTTTTCAATTATTTTAGGCAGACACTTTGCTTCATTCCAAGAGTTGAAACTTGGGTCCAGATTTAAGTAGAGCCCGGCAAGACATGATGAGCATGACCTCAGCGAACATCTGCAATTTGCATAGGAACTATTTATTGTGAATCATTTGACAAAATGATGGTGTTTGTTCTGTGGCCAGAGCTCTCATGATTCAGCACCTGTATTGGAAGAAGAGGTCAATTTTTGACTGCAGACAGCATGGTCTTAAACCAATGGACATAGACATACAAAGTCCTAGTGACGGGGTAAACGAAGCTTTGTTTCTTTATAGAACTCATGACAACAAAATTTCCAGACTTTTAACCAGCTGCAGTAGCCAGAAAAATGTGTTCTTAGCAAAGGAAATTTGAAAACCTTAGGACATTCCCAAAGATATGCATAAACATGGGATTTTTCCTTAGCTTCCTTAATGTGTCTCCAGAAGATGAAAACCAGGAGCTGGCTTCACTCAGAGAAAAGGTTTCTGTTTTGTTTTGTTTCTCAGTTGCTGAGAATTCTTTTGTGCCCTTTCTTTAGATTATGAAAGAGAAGTTCAGCTGTCTGCACTTGGTGATACTGGCTGATGAAGGCACAGCTTCACCTTTTTTTTTTTTTTTCTTGTTCCTGGTTACAATCAAGCCTAACTTCACCTCATTCTTTTAGACCTAGCCTTCCTTGCCCAAAGCATGTTCTCAATGGCACTCAAGAAAGAATTTTTTGCTTCCAACACATCCAAGATACTTTTTTAAACTCTGTACATTAATAGTTGAAAGGTTTTTTTTTGTTTGTTTGTTAAAAAGGCACATACCATTAAATATGTCTTCACGGTGGGAAACTGTAAAAGGCATATATGCAGGTTCTTGGCTTTGTTCTGTAGATTTTTTTCTCCAAACTGAAACATTCTTTTTTAGAGGAGGAGTAGGCTCCCAAGACTTCAGAAGTAAAGGAAACACACATTCAAGTCTCAGGGAGTGATGAAGTTCACAAGGCTCAGGAAAGCCCTGAAAGTCACAGGGTTTACAAGGCCCCCCTCAGGACTAAACAGTGACCATGCTGGGAAGAGGAGATTCTGGTGGGGTTGCCTGTCAGTTAGTCAGGGAGCTCTATGAATGCTGGTTTTGTGAGCCATCATTCAGGCTGGGGTGAGCTCTTTGGTGACACAGCTGCCATTGGTCACTCAGGTTCCTGTGGGCAGCCTCTTAACCATCCTCCTCAAAGTACTCCTCACCTATGCTTTCTAATGCAACCACAATAAATTCAGTAACTTACTCAATTAGACTTGAATGGGATCATTTCTTTGGTCTGATGCCAGTACCATATCTGGGGTGAACAAACATTTGTTCACATCTACCCACAAAAAGTCAGAAAATAGCTTCCTCTTTCCATAATAAAGAACCTTACAATATGCAATCTGAGCCTTTACTATTTCTTCTTATTTCTCTTTTCAGTATTTTCTAATTTAATTTAGGCACAAATAATGATACTCACAATATGGACTTCATTTAATTCCTATAAACAGAAACCTATCATAGGAATTATAACACCTTATTGTAATGATAACAGTCATACAAATTATAAACCAGCTTCCCTGGAAGTACCACAATAGTTTAGAGTGAACCATGATTATAAAAACAATTTTAAAAAATTAAAAATTTTTTTTAGTGAAACAAGTAAAATATCTAAAGGGAAAAATATATAATTGAATGTGGCTGAGAGAACCCTAATTAAGAACCTCTGGGCTAAAACAGACCCCTAATGCTTCCATTGTTTGATATTTTAGAGGAAACCAGGCTTAAAATTTCATTTTAACTCAATTTCCCTCCATATTCAAGAGCATGGGCCTCACTCTCAGTAAGTTATGGGGAAAACAATAATTCTTTGATTTCAACCTGGTTTCCACTTATAGGAAATGCTTCTGTCTCCATAATTGAACCACTCTGTAAATTGATTCTTCCCAAAACACTTCTGTGCACTAATGATTGATCATCATTATGAAGACTACATGGTTTGCAAATTCATAAAGATCGCTGAATTACTGAAAGCATGAATTTATGCACAATGTATATTTAGCTTAGCAAGCCTTGTGACTGAATACCCCTTGCATTTTCGGTGCTCCGTGTAGCCTCCAGTAACAACAAGCATGTTTATGTCAACACACTTGTACATGTGTAGATCATTAAACAGCACCTGCCACAAAACACTCTTGAGCTTAAGTGAAATTTGCTCTGATATTTCCCAATGAATTTTAATCTATTGCATTGTCATAAGGCTCTATGTTTATTTCATCAACCAATAAAAAGCTATAACCTACGGATCAGGAAACAGCAATCTAGTCCCCAAATACTGTAGCATTTTCTTCCCCCACAAGATTAAGAGAATCTCTAATTCAAATGTATTTCTAGATTTTTATCTTTTGAAGATGAGTTCACTAATTTTATTTTTTGAAGAATAATCAATATATATATATATATATTTAAAAATTATTTTAAATGATAAAACTATAACAAAAAAGAAAATATAACATTCTCAACAGGAACATTGGCTATGCAGGGCATGGTATTTTTACATATTCAACCTCAATGAAGTACTTGTTATCATTTGTTTCTGGTCTTTGCAATCACTATACAGTGCACAGAGGTGCAGCAAGCATGAAATCTCTGGGCACAGTCACTCTCCATGGAAGGAAAGAACAACTTATTAAAAACTGCAGAGGCCCCTCCCATAGTAGAGGACAGCAGCCGTGGCAGAAGCTTGTTAGCTCTCTATGAGTATGTAGTAGGGGGCGGCTGTGCAGAAGCTGGAACGCCAGGTGGTCAGCTCGGGACTTCTTCAGACAGATGAGGGGCTGACAGCTGGAGTGAGCGGCGTTCAGCCAGCTGTTAAGGGCTTCCGAGAAACGCTTTAGGTTTCTGCCTCTTGGCAAAATCTAGCTCAGGTGAGAGTTCACCCTATCAACAGCCAGCTCCGAGGGGGCGGGGAGGGGGGGTGGCCAGTCGCTGCCTTCAGCACTGTCATGTCTTGGGCTGGCTTTATGACCTAACATGCAGGTTGCATGTTTTCATTTTATGCTTGAGAAAAATGAGGCTCAAACCTTATCTCAGGTTCCTCTAACGCAGACACCTCACATGCTTGTCTCCTTATCTGCTCTGGTTCTTACCTCTCTTCATACACTAGGTGTATGGGAATTCACAAAAATAGATCTTCACATTACCCACTAAAAAAACAATATGATTCCTCATGTGTTTGAGTTTTTTGTTAAAAATTCTATTAGCCACATTGATTAAATAAACATAAAGGATATACATTTCTACCAAGACTTTAAAAATCTTCAAACTAGGCCTCCTGATGCAAGGACCATATACATGATCTAGAAGCATAGAGACAAATGGATATGCAGGTCAATTCAAGTTTTCAGAAACTTCGGGCTCTGGCACCTAGTGGAAGGAGTGGCATTTGACCCTAGCTTTAAAAAACCCACAGGGGCATTTCAAAAGGAGGGACAAAGCTTGCTCAGGTTGAAAGAGGGGTTGGAGAAGAAGCAGAGAACCAGAATTGTCCCGAGTGGGGGCCTTGGTAGATAGCTCATACCAGTGAGCAAACAGAAAGAAAACTCTGGAGAATGAATTTGGAATTTAAGGATCAACTTCATGCCTGGTGAGATCAGATGCAATTCATATCTATTCAAATCAGGCCAAATTCACACCAGATTCTCTGTGGTCTTTTTGTCTTTTTAAATGTTTCCCCCCCTTATGAATGAGTAGATTTTTTACTGAATCTTCAGTTAGTCCAAAGAAAACCAACCAACCAACAAACAAACCACGATCAAACAAATACACACATTCAAATGTTTAAACTTAAATGATTATACCAGGTAACTACAAAGCATGGACGCATAAGTAAATATATGATGATGTATGTATATATGTAGATATGCTGATGAGTTTATATCATGTTAAGATGTTCAGATTTATTCCACCCATTTTTTTTTTTACAGAGCTACAGCATAGGCTTATGGTTTGATAGTAGCAGACAAACATCATCTAAAGGATACACTCATTTACTACTTGAAGGATCTTCTAATTAGATATTGTAAGGCAAATTAGAAGGCAAACAGCCTTTTACTCAAAATAAGTGTGTGAGTTAACTCTTCAGAAAGCATGCCACCGTTCAGGCTATCATGCTTCCTGTCTGAACAGAGAACAAGTTAAATGCCCCCCTTCCTTTCTCTCTCGCCCTCAAGTTTGCTCCGCACCCCAACCAGTCTGTTGTCATAAATTAGAATGTAGATTAAATATTTATAAAGCCCAATTATTCTTAAACCTTTTCAATTGACCAGTATAAAATTATCCCTGACTATCATGCCTTCTCGTGAGTATATTCCAATACACACACGTTTTGGTTTGCCAGCCATAACTTCATGCCACTCCTTGATGAAAATATAAACAAACAACAACACAATTATGGATGCAACTAGCAATCTACTTTAATTTATAAAGTAAATGCCCAGGTACAAGCATATGAACCCAAGCATTACTTCTCAGTGAGGTCAAACACCACTTCCATATGCCTTACACTGAACACTTAAAATGAAAATAAATGCCAAGAGAAGCCTGTAATTATGTGTAACACCACTTTTCCTTATTTTAGCAAATCAAATAACTATAGGGGATTCCCGGACACAGAAAAGATTCAGAGCGTGGTTTGTTCATGGGGTTCTCTGTTCTTTCTGCCCGAGTCTATTCCACTGTCTTCTTAGCTTTGCTGCCCTCCTCTGGAATTCTCGTATCACCTGGTTCTCTTTTCCAAATGATGGGAACTTCATACTTGACTTCCGGTTTTCATCCAACTTTATATCGAAGATTGAAGGAAACTCTAATGATTATCGCCTGTCCTTGTGCTCTATTCCATGACGACTTGTGTGAGCTATTTTATATGACATTGATCCCTGATGAACACTCCACAAAGCTGTTTTTAAGAGTATTCCTGTAAAAACAGAACTTGACTTTTTAATCCTGCTGCTAAGGCATATCCTCCCTTCTCACATTTTACCTAATAATCATCTTCTATTCTCTTAGTTACTACTTTGCTTTTTAATTATATTATAGATATTGATCAATATATTGAATATGATCAATAGCTGCAAAAATTTTGACATTCTGTTAATATGGATTTTATATTTATCCTGGCATATTCTTTATGGTATATTCAAATCTATACCTTATACAATAAGATAATGCATCTATGGCACTTAGATCAGGGATAAAAGAAATGTTGGCTTCATGTTCCAGGTAAAAAAAAAATTATGACATAGAAACATTATTACCCAATGAATTCTCTGGGTATATTATTTTACCTGATGCTCTATCCTCTTCAGTGTAGCTATTAAGTCTTTTACAACCCTTACAACAGTTCTTCTCAACAATTAATACACACACAAAATACTTGAGAAGCATGATACGAGAGAATTTTTATCTAAGGAAACCTCACATTCTTCAGTTCACACAAGCTCCCAAGTATGGCTACCCTGCTGCTCCAAAGAGAAAACCACTTTGGGTAGTTGGCTCAGAGTAGCTCTGTTTGACAGAGCACAGTAAGGGTTATATGTGCAACAGAATGTTTTAATGGCTACATTCCCAAGAAGCAAAAAGAAATACCAGAACTGGCTTCAATATTATATTAATCCAATATTTATCTGACTACATATTTAATTACACAGTTACTGTAGCATATCAAGGAACACAATTTATTATTCAAATGTGTCCCAAATATTTTTCAACATAAAATTAATATTAAAAGTTGCTGAGGTATCTTTGATTATTCTTCTTTACAATTGAAAAGTTTTACATATAGTGGACAAATTTTACACATACAGCACACCTCTACCAGTTTCTAGTAGTGAGAATGGAGAGATGGCTCAGTGTTAAGAGTGCCGGCTGCTCTTGTAGAGGGCCCAGGTTCAGTTTCCAGCATTTACATGGCTGCTCGCAAATGGCTGTAACTCCATTTTCCGAGGATCTAAGCTGCTTCTGGCTTCCACGAGCACTGCACATATGTGGTACACAGACATACATGCAGGTACCCATGCACATAAAAAATAAATAGAAAAAAAGTACACTACAAGTACTTAGTAACCCTGGTTAGCTAACAGTTATCAAAACAAAATGCCAGGTATATAATGCTAAAATAAAACTGCCTATTACTAATTTCAGCAACACTATCTGAAAAAATGTCTAAGTCTCAGCCAGGTATAGTAACTCATGCATGTGCTCTCAGCACTTAGAAAGCTGAGGCAGGGGGATTGCCACAAGTTTGAGGCCAGTTTAGGCTATGGTGTGAAACCTTATCTCGAAACAACAAAAAAGAAGTGTCATTTCAAGCTTCTGTATTAATATAAGGAGAGGTGCTCTTCTGCATGGACTCACTGATGCTTGCCAGCATACCTACAAAGCATGAATGTGCCAGTTACTCTTTGTCAACTTCACACAAACTGGTGTCATCTGGGAGTAGGGAACATTGGTTAAGGAGCAGCCTCCATTAGATTAGTCTTTGGGAATGTCTATGGGGCATTTTCTTCATGATTATTGATATTATTGACATGGTTCTTGCTCTCTCTAGACAGGTGGTCCTAAGTTGTATTTGAAAGCCAGATGAGCAAGCCATAGGAAACAAGCCAGCAAGCAGTGATCCATGGACTCTGCTTCAGTTTCAGCCTCCAGGCTGCTACACTGAATTCCTGCTCTGACTTCCCTCATTGGTGGATTGTGACCTAGGTGCTGTTAGAGGAAATAAACCCTTTCTCTTCAAAGTTTTTGTTTTTGTTTTGGTCATGATGTTCATGACATCAAGAGAGAAGCAAACTAGGATGAAAAACCCAAAGCTTCCTTCTCCTGACAAATGCTATGAAATCTCTCATAGGCCCTGGAACCTGGTATCCTTAGGAGAACATAATTGTCCCTTTCCCATCTCTGGTGTTGACAGGAACCCCAGTACCCCTTTCTCGGGGAGCTCTGATTCTCCTGATCTTCCAAGTTTGATTAAGGATTGTCTAACAATTCCCAGCAGCTCCATGGTTAATAAAGAAGGAATGGGTCTTCTGATGACACTTCCATCCCAATGTCATCCTGTCTACAAATGGTTGGCATTGGAAGAGTGACCAAGTGTTGAATGGAAGCAAGAGATTGAGGAAAAGAAAAATTACAAATAACACTTACAAGTAAAAGTCGTCTTCCTAAAATTATATCTTAAAAAACAGGAAGAGTTGAGGTAGACGCCCATTTTTTTAACTTTCATATTTTCATAATATGTATCATCCAAGTCACAATATATCAAACATATGTCTGTAGCTGAAGTTTTCAAGTGTTTACCCAGTTCCTACAAGCCACTCAGACCCAAGTAAACACACAGAGACTTACATTACTTATAAACTGTATGGCCATGGCAGGCTTCTTGCTATCTAGTTCTTATATTTTAAATTAACCCATTTCTATTCATCTATACGTTGTCATGTGGCTTGTGGCTTAACAGTACTTTACTCTTGCTTCTCATGGCAGCAGCTGGCAGCATCTCCTGACTCAGCCTTCCACTTCCCAGAATTCTCCTCTCTCCTTATCCTGCCTACACTATACTTCCTGCCTGGCTACTGGCCAATCAGCGTTTTATTTATCAATCAATCAATCAGAGCAACACATTCACAGCATCCCCGACATATGTCTAAGATTACACATACACAAATATACAGGCCATGCACACACAGTGATGTATGGAAGGGTGTGAGAGCTTGCCTGGCAAATGTTGTCAAATGGTAATTCTGCATGGTCAGAGTTGACATTTTAATTTTACAAGTGTATGCTTGTTCCTATATTAATTCTTATTAATTCTTTGACATAGTTTTTATCCTATCCAGTCCTTCTTACCTCAAGATCTTCCAAGATTCCCTGCTCCCATTCTCTATCCACCCCACCCAACTTTGTGTCCTGTTTTTGTTTTCTTTTAAGTCTTCAGGACCAATTTGTGCCTCCAAAAAATTATGCAAGTATGTTCAACTTGCTAGGAACTACACTCTTAGAGAAAAGTGTGTCTGCTTTCCTCAGAAGCTAACAGTTGCCAGACACTCCATAGCTAGGAGTAGAAGGAACAGAGAAACCTTTTCCATGCTGGGATTTGATCTTTCTTAGACTTGCATAGGTTTTAGGCATGGTGTTAAAATTCCTGATTGCATAAGTGTAGCTGCCCTGCTATGACCAGAAGATACTGTTTCCTTGTAATTATCCACCATCTCTGTCTCTTATACTCTTTCTATTCCCCACTTCTGCAACAATCCTTGGGAGAGGGATATGTGATGCATATGTCCCCTTTAGGGCTAAGAATACTGCAGTCTCTTATTCTCTGCATTATGACCAGTTGTGTGGTTTTTTTTTATTAATCACTATCTATTACAAATAGATGTGTCTCAAATGAGGGTTGACAGATACATTGACCTATGTGTATAATAAGTCATTAGGAGTTGGTTTAAACACTATGATCACTTAGCAGCAGGATAGTAGTAGGTTCTCCCCTAGGGCCTAAGACTCAGCTAGCTATAGATTCTTGGATTGATAACATTATGAGGTATGGGTTTTATTCTGTGAAGCAAGTTTTAAATCCAATCATAAAGTGGTTTGTCATTCCCATGTTGTTCATGGCACTAATGTATCAGTGAGCATTTCTTACAGGGCAGTCATTATTTAGCACACAGCATTCATAGCTAGGTATTACTAATTATTAATATTTTATTAATATATACTATCTTAGTAAAGCTTTCTATTGCTGTGAAGAGACACCATAACCATGAAAACTTTTATTAAGGAAAACATTTAAATGGCACTGGCTTGCAGTTCAAAGGTTTAGTCCATTATTGTTATGGCAGGAAGTATGGTGGTATTCAGGCAGACATGGTGCTGGAGAGTTGGTAAGAATTCTACATCTGGATCCACAGGCAACAGGAAGAGATTGACCCACTGGGCCTAGCTTGAGCATCTGAGATCTTAGAGCCCACCCCTAGTGACACACCTCCTCCAACAAAGCCCCCCATACTCCAGCAAGGTCACAGGTCCTAATAATGTCACTCCTTATGGCCCTATGGGGGCTGTTTTTATTCAAACCACATATACTGTGCTTATTCTGTTTATCACTGAGTAAAAAGTGTTACATTTTCATAAGCAGGAAAATACATTTGCATCTGTACATGTTTGTTTTTATGTTGTTCATCCTTTCCAAACCTATCCATTTCAACCCAAGAACACCCATCAACTCATTTGTGTACCACCTCTCTTTTAATTCATGTTTTACTTTTATTCTACCGCCCTTTGTTGAGGCCACCAACTTGGGAGATTTCCGTTCCTCAGCACCACTGACGGGTGATTAAGTTTATCTCCCCAGGATGTTCACACTTAGAACTTACAGCAGATATGAATGTTATCAACATCATGGTCCACATGGTCTCCAACTCCCATTGCTCCTACTAGTACATGTTAAGTACTCACTTGTTTCCCACCATCTGGTCTGTTAAAAACCACTTCATGTTTCAATATTATGTTCAGAGTGTTATTCTACTCCATCTTTCCACTGTTTTCTTTTGTGTAGGCAGTCACTATTACATTTCATCTGTGTAGCACAGACTTCTAGACATTTTCTCATGACTGCAAGTGACAAGGCTCTTTGTGCCAGAACTGACTCCAGCTAGCCTTCTGTACATGCCATGAGTATTTATACCAGAGAATCTTCTCGTGTATGTAAGTCAGTGTTAATTTGTTAACATAATTTTAAACATTTTAATTTCAAACATAATTTGGGACAGTTTATAGTAAACAGTGAAATAAAAGTAAAGAGAAGTCATCTGACAAAAAAAGTAGAGAATTCAATAGTGCCTGAGCACCTGAAGTACAGACATCATGCTGGTCAGAACCTATACATTAGCCCCATGGTGATGCCAAGAGTCCTCCTTAGTGACAGATAATGTGCAGCAGCTAGAACTAAAAGTCAAATTTAACAACAACAACAAAAACTGGGATCAGTTGTGCTTGAAATAACTCCAATACTTACTAAGACCCACAAACCCTGATTTCTCACCTAAAACGTGGATGGAGCTAACATTCATTATGTGCCATACACAGTGGAGCTAATGCCAAAATATGTGGTTTATTCAACTTCATTATTTATCAAAATTTGACTCACCAGTTGCATTTGAGAATGCTCTAAACCTTGGAGATTCATCTACAATCAAAAAGCCCCCACTTGCACAAAGCTGCCCTTTCAGTAAAGGGGAATAAAAAAGCATTAAAAAATTATCTGAAGTAGTGATAAGTGTTATGGGAAGAGCCTTCAGTAATGAGGAATGGCTGGCAGCTACTATCCACCAATCTATCAAAGAAGTCACTTTAGAAGGCAGTGTTGAACAGAAAACTGAAGGAAAACCATGGAGCAGGACAGATGTGTGGGAAACAGGTATAAAGAGGCTCATCACCTGACTCATCTTGCTGTATGGTTCAGCTGAATCTGGACATCACTTAAACCAAGATTTAACATTCCAACATTTAAAGGTTATTTTCCTAACTGCCCACTCCAGGCCATATATTTTATGACGGGAGGAATCTCCAGTGTTGACAGATCTGAAGTATTTCATACTGCCAACAGTGCCTTAAATCAATTGATACAATATGTCAGTTGCTCACTGGTCTGACAGATGATGTGGTAAAAAGTGGCATCAAGAAGAGCAGAGCGTTAGCAGGAGGAGTCTCTGTGGGAAGATGCTCATGAGGCACTTAACGTGCAGAAATCACCAGGAAGTGGCAGGACCATTTGCTCTTTCTAGTTTTCTGAATCAAGCATCTGGTGTTTACCAGGCATGGTGTGTTCCTGAGTTATTTCAGCGTTGTGGATCTGCTGATGAGTTCGTTCACTCTTGGGGAAGGAGACAAAATTCAATGTTGCAATTCCTAGGAGAAAGCACTAAGTTTCATCCTTTTTCAGACATTTGCCATGAGCCAAGCAACACTGTGTTCTTTCAAAGCTGCCAGGAAAAAATGAAATGCAGAGTGAATGGTGACTGACATGTTGATCATTTCTCTTATATATGATTCTGCTTTTTCTTATTTGATCCTTATAATAAGCAATTTTCATTTTGCTTAGTTTCATTTAACAATATCCATGTTGGATATTCTTGGTTGTTAACTACATCTGGAACTAAAACCCCAAAATGAAGTGCGCACATTTTTTGCTTAATATGAAGTAGGAAGAGGCACTTATAATCTGGATTTTTGAGTTAGGAAGACACATGCCTTTAATCCAGATCTTCAGGCAGGAAGACACACCTTTAATCTGGGTCACCCCTTCTGCCTGAGGCCTATATAAGGACATGGAAGAAGGAGGCTTTTGTTTTGTGCCTGCCTGCTTGTTCTCACCTTGCTAGCAAGTGCATTCCTTCACTGGCATTAGAGCCCCCTTCCCACTTCTTTGAGATGCTGGCATCTACTGAAGATCAGCTGAGACATCCATCCTTGTGGATTGTGCAAGTTCTGGATTCTTGGCCTTTCTATTCATAGTCAGCTATCGTTGGATTCTGAGGAACATATCCTGTAAATAATTCCAATGAATCACATTATGAGTTTGAAGCCAAACTGGACTATACAGAGACATCTTGTCTAAAACATTTTTGATTTCAATAAGATCACTACAATAGTAAAAGTAAAATGTTAAGGAGGAGAGACCAGAAGGAAAGGTATGTGAAATCACAAAGGAAACTCAACCCACACAGCCAATAAAAAGATCTTTTCAAACTGGGTGCCAGTGAGTCAAATACTCTGAATACGTTGACTAGGCCAGAGTTGAGAATTAACTCTTGGTTTGGATTCCCAGCACCTATATAAACAGAGATGGTATCATTCTCCTGGTTCAGTAAGGATCTCTGGCACTTGCTGACCAGCCAGCCTAGCCTATCTATCAAGATCCAGATCAACAGGGGACCCAGGATGGAAAAATGAGGTGAAAAGAAGTTGTGGAAGACATCCCATGTCAGCCTCTAGCCTGCACACATGCCCCCTCACAAGTCCCTATCATCATATCAGCATCACCATAATCCTCATCCTCATCCTCATCATCATCTAATAAAACAGGGATATTCTTCTAGGATTCACATTTTGAGGGAGCACAGAACCAAACTAATTTAAAAAAAGAAGAACTTTTAGGCATTGTTTTTGATGTTCTTTGCTTTAATGAGAGAAGTTATACCATGTTTGCTTAGAGGGATAATGTAGTGGAAATGAAAAGAATAATTATCAAAAAGGCAATATTTTGAGCAGGACAGGGAACATGAGGCTTGGTCCTTGGCAGGAACATCCGGCACCTATACAAGCATGAAGAGGCAATATAAATGCTCTTCATGGGCAAAATAAATGCTCATCTTTCTGTGGAAACTCTGTTTGAAATCTGCCCTTTGCTATGTATGGAATTCCTCCTTTCATTGTCTCCTCCTGTTGAAATCCATCCTTTATGTATCTATGGTTTTCCCATAAAATTGCCCATCATTTTCTCAGTCTGGAGAAATCCTTTAAACCACTAAAACTTGCAGAAATCTTATGTATAAGTTATTAAATGCAACTTCAAATTTCCTTAATTATATTATTTGGGTTCACAAATCCCTTCCTTAGTGAAGTATAAACTAAATGAATAAATTTAATACCCATCCTATGTTTTAATTGCTATCTCAATATATACCTGAACATAGTGTGTAATGTTCAAACATGAATAAAAAGGCTGGCTTACTTAAAGTTCATGTGTCAGTGTGCTCAGGTGAACAGGAAAAATTTAAAACCTGACAGTCTGACAAGTTATTTGAAATTCAGACTAAATGATTTTCTTTAGACACATGAACATCTTATTTGCCAGTCTACACATGTGAATGAATGCATTAGAGACTTAGAATAGTTTCCCACGAATAATCAGAAATTGCATCTTCTGAAGTGGAAAGCACAAGTTCAAAAACTTCACATTTGTAATAGTTTGTCCATTTTAGAGAAAGACTGCTGATCCCTTGATGATCTCTAAAGGGGATTTAAATTGTCTGAGTGTTGCTGTGCTGATATAGAATGCTATCCTTGTGGATGTCAGCCAAGTGCAGCACACAGAGTTTATACATAAAAGTACTAAAGATAAATATGCAATAGAATAAGACACTGCCTATCAAAGCCCCCTTTTCCTTACTTTCACAACAAAATTATAATCCAAAGCACTAAATTATTACAGAGGTCAATCCCAATTCACTCTTCTTGAGGCCAACAATACCTGTACTGCATAATCAGTAAATTCCTCTAAAAAGAGAAGATACTGTGCAAGACTCTTCTCATTTACTATGCAGCCAACAGACTTCAGGAGTAAGTGATACACTCTTCAAACACACTTTCTATTGGGTGCACAGGTTGGGGGGGGCACCATTTGAAGGACATGAGAACTGCCATATATAGGCTTGGAGACCAGCACTGTTCATACATCATTGCATACATTCATCTTCCAAAAGAACAGTAAGATTCCAAGAAAAGGGTGAAACCACGAGTTCTGTAGAATAGATGTGTCTACACATCCCTGAGAACTCAGGAAGCAAGCAGCTCTAGAAAGATAGTCACTGTTCATCTTCCACCTGACAGTAGATGCCTACCTTTAGTGACACAAAGCTTATAAAATCCAAAGAAAATGAAAATGTAAGTTTAAAATTCAATCAGGAGAAAATGACAAAGAAGTTATAAGAATGTCCTACTACACCTCCCCCACCAAAATTGTACAAATGACACATGTCCCTAATCATTATTAGGAAAGTACAGTATTCACACTACACAACAATTAGTATCACTAAAGCAAACACTGATTATGCCAAATTCTGGGAAAGTTGTCTTGAAAAGAAGAGAAACTTTCCTTTTTGGAGAGCAAGCAAAATGGCATAATCACTTTGAAACAAATTGATGTTAGGATATATAGATATAGATATAAAGCTAAATATATGTTATCATATAAGTCAAGTACTCCTATTCAAGGTATACCCAAAAGAATTAAAAACATGTTTTTGCACTGTTGTGTGACACTATTCCTGGGGAGACATGAAGAAACTTTTCCTCACCCTAGATGGGAAACTGCCAACACTGAAGTAAGGATACTACCACACTCCAACTTCATGAGCCAAGGAGTTTTATAGGGATTAGTTACAGGAATATAGGTGAGAAGCCACTTACAGGAGCAGAAGGATTCAAAGACATCTGAATCACCAATGCCTACCCCAATATGGGTGGCAATGCATGAAAGCTAGAAACCTGGAACCCAGTGCACAGCCTGCAGGCAGCTCAACAGGTTAGAGTGTCCTTTCCAGGTGGGTCAGTTGCGCTCAGTCTCTTTTCAGGCAGTTCAGCTGGTCTCTGCTTCTTCAGGGCAGTTGATCTAGTTTTTTTCAGGCTTCTTGGCTGGCCTGAGCCTCTTCTAGGCAGCTCATCTCATCTGAGAGTGTCTCTCAGCAGTTGGTACAGCTTATATGTGCTTGGGGAGTGGGGAGCCTAGTGAATTTGATTAGTTTCAGGGACTTCTTGAAGCTATTGTGTTGACTGTATCAAGTTTCCTTGCAGGATGAACTGTTTTATTTCCCTTAGAACATGCTGTTATTTTAGCTCCTTTTTAATATCCTGTGTCTTAATGGTCTTCCGTCCAAGGTAGATGGTTTTAATCTGGAAGGAAAATTCCACACAACATTCCACCTCTTCCTCTGGTTCTCGTGTTCTTTCTATTCCCAGTTCTGTAATGGTTCCTGAGCCTTGAAGGTGTGGAATAGAAGTCTTAATATGGTCCTTTAATTCTAGTAGAGTACTGAACCTTAGTGTCTTTTTATCTATCCCTTTATTCCCAGAGCATGCCTGGCAGTGAGTCTCAATGGTATTTCCTTTGCTATGAGGAAAGACATAAAATGAGAAAGAGAATAATATCCAAGTGAATACCAACAGCATTAATAACCCACAGCTATAAACACAAATCTTGTGAAGGACATTACCTAGGAAGTATCATATTTGTTTACCAAAGCAATACTAGTATTTTTTCAATGGGGTCTATGACTTACCTGACTACAGGTTTTGAACAAGTTAACACTAAAGCTGTGAATTTCCAGCCGTGGAGGAGGTCTTAAATCCAATCGGGAAGCTGGTTCTGTCTGTATCCACTTGTGTCGCTATTGTACTAGCTGACAAACATTGCCTGGTACTTTTATCATGAAACATGCAAGAGCCAGAGCTGAGGAGGATTTGGGGGCCATAATTCTCTCCAGCAACCTTGGCAACACCTTGGTGCCATGAGAGCTAGACCACAGTAAGGGAACACTTCCAGCTCTGTCCTATACCTGTTTTTTTTCAAGCCATGTAACCAAATCACATGAGGTCTTCAACAATAGGTCCTTATCATTTGATTCTGGAGTGCAACACACAGCAATGCTATGGCATTCCTTGTTTTAAGGGCCTCTGGGGCTCCCCAGCCAACAACTCCATCATTGACACTAGGATTTTTTACTGGTCCTGCAGACCTGACTAGGGGCAGCACAGGGATGAAGAAAAGACAGACAGGTACACACACATACACACACACACACACACACACACACACACAGAGAGAGAGAGAGAGAGAGAGAGAGAGAGAGAGAGAGAGAGAGAGAGAGAGAGAGAGAGAGAGAGAGAGAGAGAATCTAGGATCAGGTAGGCCATGCTGGCTCTGACAGAGCACCTGCAATGCACACCCAGAAACCTCAGTGTGTTTGTCATGTACAGCACAGGGAGCAGAGGTAGTCAATCTCAGTATGAGCCCCCTGTTGGGAAGCAGCCCGAGGCTGCAGTCGCCTGTGAGGAGTAAGCTGCAGGCGCTAGTTTTTGCACATATTTGTCAATCATTTGTAATCATTCATACTTAGACTAGAAGGTTTTGTTATTCCTCTGAGCCTCTCCGGGGGGGAAGACTTTGCCAGTTTCCATGGAATTGAGACATTGGTATAAGTGACATGGCTGTATCCATATCAACAACACATTTTCACTCAGACCTCCATTCCTTCCTCACACCTTCACTCAGGGCTTCCTCAGCTCCCCACACTTATGGCTTAGGGGACCATCTGTTTTTACATTCACATGCTAGCCTTATTGACACTAAGAGAACTAATATTTTTATCTTTATTTCTTCAAGTGTACTGCTATGTTTCTCAAATGAGTCTCTAAATCTGTAAAATATTAAGAGTTAGCATTATGTAATCTACCTACAACAAAAAACTTTTTACAAAGGATGAGCAGGGTAACAATGCAATCTGGAACAACCATCCCATACGAATTATAGAGTTAGGTAGTTATTGATATATCCTTGGTGAAGCACTCTCAAAGTTCATTGCCATCCATTCTGAGCAAATGTCACATGATCCCAAAGGTTCACATTAAGAAGACAACAAATTGCCGGGCGGTGGTGGCGCACGCCTTTAATCCCAGCACTCGGGAGGCAGAGCCAGGCGGATCGCTGTGAGTTCGAGGCCAGCCTGGGCTACCAAGTGAGCTCCAGGAAAGGCACAAAGCTACACAGAGAAACCCTGTCTCGAAAAACCAAAAAAAAAAAAAAAAAGAAGACAACAAATTGTTAGCAAGGTCTAGTAAAGCATAAAAGGGTTTTGTTCATTTGTAGTATTACTAGCTGTTTCATCCCATGGCATTTGCGCAGAGGATGCAGCTGCCCACTCCTTAAACTTAATCCCTTTTATCTATGTATATCTATATTTCCCAACTGATTTTTATTACCTTTGATACTCCTACAGGGCATGGGCAGTGAGGCGTATCTGCTGTAGCATCCACTCAGGCCCAAATATTAACTTTAATAGAAAACAGCAAATTTGTAATTCAACTTTGGGCTTTTGGTCACCCTGCATGGTCTTCTCTGGCTACATTATTAGGGAAGGGGCTGGGTTTGTTTCTATCCCTGGAGATCTCTTTCCTCTATAACAGGAAGTACAGTAGTAATCACCTCTACTTCTCTGTTTTTATAAAAATTTAGCCCTATGGTGAACTGCTAGTCAGGACTGAAGGCCTTATAAAGATTAGCCAGCACTAAATTTGGTCATCTATTAGTTTCTCTCCTAGGGAAAATATATCCAAGTGACATGGTAATCTCTGTTTGTCTATCTATCCATCCATCCATTTATCTATCTATCTATCTATCTATCTATCTATCTATCTATCCATCCATCCATCCATCCATCCATCCATCCATCCATCCATCAATACATCTTGGCTTTCTCTTTTTTAGTATATTTTTCCAACTTGTTTTGTACTTTTTAAAAATTAATCAGTTTATTTATTTTACATCCCAACTATGGCCTCCCCATTTTGGAACTGGTTCACATGCTGGTCTAAGTAATTTATGTCTGCCAAATCCTTCCTTACTTTACAAAATTCATGTTTTCTCGTGGGACTCACCAAAGCCACTATCACAGTCTGAGGTCAATGATAGACTGACCCCTTAACTCATGGATGAACATAGCATTGTCTGCCCTGGTGAACTGTGTAGAAAACATCACTTTCTTGAGTTCTTTACTGTCATTTTTATCTTATTATTTATTTCTCTCTTCACTATCAGACTCATTCCATGCAAGTTTTTGGTTGCCAGAAGGGTTTCTTAACACAGATTTACCTTGGACTCTTTTTTCCTTGTATCTTGCCAACAGTAATAAACATCAAGACATCTTTAGCTCATCTTTTCTTACATGAGCAAATTCCTACTAAGTCGACAGCTTGACCCCCTTTTTTATATAGGAGTGACCATGCAACTTCTGAGGCAGCCAGTTGATACTCTTGTCCCTGTTTTAGGGCATCTCTGTATTTACAAATAGGGCCTCAATCATCAAGCAGGTATTTCCCCCTAAACCACAGAGGAGATGACAGTCTTACTAGGATTTCTGCCGCGACTCTCCAGACTTTCATTCTGGGTAGAGGACTCAGCCTTGGTTGTATGTCTTTGTATCCATTCCAGAACCATGCAACAGCTGACATAATGAGGACTATGCTATCTCAGACTGCATAGGGGAAGGCAGCCATCTTGGGGTTCTCCCTCTGATACTCCACCCTCAGTTGTCAGTTCTTTATCAATGCCATTGGAAATTTTAAAGCTACTTAGAGGCATCCAGCCTTTTATACAAGGTATTAAGTGGGAAATGTTCTTTAGTTTTGTTATAGTCCACTCTCTGACATAAAAAAATCAAGTTATTAATGAAATCTTTTTCTTTTGATGTTTATCACAGCTTTATTTATAATGTGCAGCTTTATGAAAAAGTGAAGAACCTGACATGGTAACTTTAAAAGTTCACCACACATTCATAAGATAAAATATTATAAAGTCATTAAAAAAGAATTCCAACAATCTAGAGTTCAAACAAAGTAAGCAATTAAGTGAGAAAATAAAAGGCACAATCAAATACAACTTACAAGACAACAGTCTGTTGTTCCCGGTGGAAGGTGCGATCTGGAAAAAGGATATTGAAAAGAATAAACACAGACACTGTGGCTACCATTTGTGATAGGCTCCTCTTTTTTATTTACACCTTCCAATTATACATGCATGCAAACAAAATAAAGATATCAAGCTCATTAAACCTGTCAGGGCAGAATTTGGGGGGAAAATTAGGAAATAAACTTTATTTAGAACAAATACAAAGGCTGGGCTTTAAATCATTTATGCCCATATGTTGGAAATTTATCAAGATGGCACTGTTCTGGGGGCAGGAGCGACTGACAATGGCTAAACAGTGCGTACAGTTCTTCCTAAAGACCCTGAGTTGGGTTCTCAGCACTCACTTCCAGCAGCTTACAACAGCCTGAAACATGAGCTCCTGTGGATCCCACGCCCCCACCTGGCCTCAACAGGCCTGTTCACTTATGTATGCAAATGTATTTTGATATTAGGAATACAGCAGCACCCACCACAAGTTTTCTAAGTTTTACAGAAATAGAGTATGACCTGTGAGTTGGTTTTCTCTCTTAATAACCCTGGAAGCCATGCTGATTTAAAACAAGACCCAGTTCCTACCCCAGAATACAAACTTCCAAAAGCTTTCCTGGGGCCTACCTAGCTGAGAGACAATTTGCCATAAACATTCAACCAGGCACCACACCCTCCTCTATTACTGTCACAGTGGTACCCAGGTGGGATCACGCCCTCCTCTACCAAGATCACAGCAGTACCCAGGTGGGATCACGCCCTCCTCTACCACTGTTGTTAGACCATGTCCCTTGTGCTTCATGAGGAGAGAGAGAGAGACAGAACCTAAGGGATCATGAAACAGCAAAGTCTTTAATAAGTCACCATGCAAGCAGGATCCCTGATTGAGCAGGGCTGCAAGACAAGGACTTGGGAGCCTTGCTTCTTCTGGCAGCCACAAGCAGGGGTTCAAGTGAGGTTTATAAACACAAAACCCACAAACATATGTGCCAAGTCATGAGGTGGTATTGTGTTCCCCAAAATATTGTGCACTCTAATAAACTTATCTGGGGTCAGAGACAGAACAACCACAATATTAAACATAGAGGATAGGCAGTGGTAGCACAGGCCTTTAATCCTAGCATTCCAGAGGTAGAAATCCATGTGTTCAAGGATACAGCCAAGCATGGTGACTCATTCCCTTAATCCCAGAAAGTGAGCCTTTAATCCCAGGGAGTGAAACAGAAAGCAGAAGGGTATATAAGGCGTGAGGACCAGAAACTAGAAGCATTTGGCCTGGTTGAGCATTTGGCTGGTTAAGCTTTCAGGCTTTCAAGCAGCAGTTCAGCTGAGAGCCATTCGGATATGAGGACACAGAGGCTTCCAGTGTGAGGAAACAAGACCAGCTGAGAAGTTGGCCAGGTGAGGTTAGCTGTGGCTTGTTCTGTCTCTCTGATCTTCCAGTTCACGCCAATACTTGGCTCCAGGTTTGTTTTTATTAATAAGAGCTTTTAAGATTCATGCCACAAAGTCACAGTTACAGCTTTTCACCAAACAGGATTCAAAGGTTGGGGGCTTTCCCTATGTGTCCCATCATTGCCAACCAACCCAGAATGTAAGCTTTTCAATCCAACCAATCAGAGTCATTTGTTCCTTTTGTTGTTAGGAACAGCCATAATGTTTTAGAGAGCTAAAGATGCATAACAGAATGTTCCTATTGTTTAAGGACTAAGCCTTGAGAATTTGAACTTTGTTTCACCCTACAGGTAAAATGGAGTCTGAAGTTAAAATGGCAGCACTTCGGACAAGGTACTTTTTTGTCTTTTCCCAACAGTATCTCAGCAGTATCATTATGTTCTTCAGATGAGGAAACTCAAGGTAATAGAGTGATTTGTTGACATACTTAGTTGTATCAGTGGCAAAGAAAGTCCCAAATCAAGGCAACCTGGTTCTGTGTCCTCAATCACTGTGGACACACAGTGGGACAACTTTTTTCCCAACAAAAAGTTTAGAGCATGAACAGATAACATGATCGCCACACATGACAGCTTTCACAGTAAAGTTCTCCATGTGGGCTTCCCCAAAGTTTCCTCCTTGTCAAGCATTCTCACCATAGACCTCCTGGGACTTGCAGGTGCTAGTGTTAATTGATCCTGTTTCCAAACTCTGCCATGTCCCTAGGTGCTTCCACATCCCACATGTTCCAGGGTACATTCAGCACTCTGTGAGCCTGAACTGTGCCTGGCACTCAGAGTAAGTTGAAGATAGAAGAAAATTGGTGTGCATCCATCTCTTCTGAAGAATTTACCCTACATTCTCTTAGTTCAGCAACATTTCCATCATCGGCTGACTTTTTATTAAATCCAGATGATAAAGAAAAATAAGGTTCCAGTAAGTGGGAAAATAAGGTCCCCAGGCCCTACAAATAAAGAAGCCACAGACTTGGCTAACATTCCCACTTGAAAGTCTAGCTAGTCATAGCCTATTTTTTCCCCAGTGCTATGTGCCACAGCTCAGGGCCCAGTCTGATGGGGGAGCTGCTACTACCATTGGAAATCCTGGTACTGTGAAGCACCAATGGAGAGATTTAAACAGCCTGGCAGCTGAAAATGTTCCCCATCTGCTTATTAACATATGCATCTGTATGGTGTTTTCAAAGTTATTTATGTTAGCTATCCCTCCCCATACTCATTTCTCCCACCACCTGCCCACCCATTCCCCCACCCTAATTAGTCCTTCTTGCTTCATTATTCACCATCACACCTCCTCTGATTCTATCTACCCTCCCTTGAGGTCCTCCACCAACCTACCACCTCCCCCAACCCCTTCCATCTCCCCCCTCCCAGAACAGCCAGTTACTAGTTTCCTGCCTTCTGTGGGTATTCCAATTTAAACAGATACACATCTAATGATTTAAAACCAGCATCCCTCAGTAAAATGTTTTCCAGTTTTATCCATAGCAATTTCATAATTTCATTTTTATTAACACCTAATATTTCATTGTTTTGAATTACCACATTTTCATTACCCTATTGTGAATAGAGCAGCAATAAACATGAATGAACAAGTATCTCTTTCTAAAATACATACATATATGTAGATGTAACCAACCGTCTTATTAAATAAGAAACACAGAACCAATGTAAAAGAGAAAGCCAAGAGGTCAGAACTCAGAACTAAAATCTCACCCTTCCTCCTGTGGTGGTCCCAGCTTCCCGAAAGAGAGCTATTTCCTGTGTGTCTGTCCTTTCATAGTATTTTGTTCTGCCTTCTCATTGGTTGTAAACCCAAACACGTGACTGCCTTGTCACTGTCTGTATGTACAGCCCTCTAGGTCTTAAAGGCATATGTCTCCAATGCTGACTGTATCCCTGAACACACAGAGATCTATGGGATTAAAGGTGTGTGCCACCACCGCCATGCTCTTGCTATGGCTCTAATAGCTCTGACCCCCGGGCAACTTTATTTATTAACATACAATCAAAATCACATTTCAGTACAATTAGAATACCACCACACATATATAGATATTTTAAATGGAGTTGCCCTACAACAGAAGGACAATGCCTCTCCTAGACACCATAGGCATTAAAAGTGCAGTGTCAGGTATGGATTACCTCTTTTGGAGAAAATTTGTCAGTTGGGAGTCATAGACCCACCCCAGCATTGCCATCTACTGCCATTCTTCTTGGTTACCCTCCAGAACTGGATGATAAGACGCTATTGCTAAAGACATCATATATTTGCACCATAGAACACAGAGATATCAAGTTTGCTACTGACCTGGAAGTTTCATTCCCATTGCCTACCTTTCACAGAACCTTCAGCTCTGTGCATGTCATCAACAGTTTTAACCAGTTGGGAACCCTGGAAGCCACAGATAACAATAGGCCTGTAGTGGTATGCACACTGGTACAATAGCAGCAGAAATGTTAGGAGAACAACCAGCCATTTTCTGATAAGGTTCAAGGCTTGCTCCACAGGTCAGAACTCTTGCCTATACCATAAGTGTGGCAAAGAGCCCATAGCTAGGTATATCATAACACCAGGGGAAGAATTTGCTAAATGGATATAGTATTAATCCAATCCTAAAAACTTATTCTTATACCCATACCATTAGATTATCTTCCAACCCTCATCGGAGAATCTTCTCTTTGCAGTACACGGTGACCAACACACAGACCCACAACTGGTCAAGGAGAAGGAAATAAAAACTGTGGACTATCCAGCCCTAAATGAGACATCTATACAACCCCTTCTCCAGGGTTAAGGATTGAGGAAGAGGGGGCAAAAGGACTGTAAAAGCCAGAGGCAATGGATAATTACAGTGAAGCAGTATTTTCAGGACACAACGGGAAAGTTGGAAATGTGGATCCACTGTTAATACGGCAGCAAACACAAGACTTGCACAAGATCAAGCCAAGGGAAATCCCAGCGAGGAGGACAGTGGTGATCATGAAATACTTCCACTGTCTTGGGAGATATTGGCAGCTATGGCCACTGGGCAGGAAGATGCAGCTTTCTCCAAGGATGCAACCCCTGAGAGGTTACCCATGATCTAATAGATGGCCCAAGACCCACACAATATAGGCAGCATTAAATGGACTCGGTAGGTTTTACTTTTCTAAAAAATGAACACATGAAATTGGGAGGGAATAGTGGTGGGAACTGGGGAGGAATTGAAGGGGAGGTAATGGAGTTCTGGACTTGATTAAGACACAACTTATGCATGTGTAAAATTCTCTAACAGCAAAAGGATAAATACGAGTGTCGTTTCTCCTTGATTTCTTAGCCATGATTTAGGCTTTGAATAAAAACACATAATTCACCCGACGAACTACAATTCAAAAGTATCTTTTGGCATTTGCTTTGACTAATTAATTAAATGACTTAAATGATCTCAGCTCCGTTTTTGTTTTTTGTTTTTTGTTTTGTGGTGTCTTTCAGCTAACAGGTTCTGGTAAGTATCCTGAGAGTGTTTTTGGAGGAAATTAGAGTCAATGAGATAACAAGCATACCTTCCTCCCTCTCACCTTCCACAGGGTATGTGAGCACATCCACATCTGTCACGCTGGAGAAGTGCAGGTTTGCTGAGGGCTTCTCCTGCTGCCCTGCGCTCAGAATGGCAGCAGCCAGCTGTGGATTGCAACTGCTCTACACCTGAGAAGTAGTCTTAATGTCAAAATTACTCATTAGCGTCCCCCCCCTTTTTTTAAAGTAAAAATCTCCGAGTGAGTTAAGAGATGCCACAAAATGTTTCCTCCTGTTACCTGCCTACTTCCACTTTTAATTCCATCTTCTTGTGCCAAGGTCAATAGTCAAGAAAATGCTCTGGGTTTGAAGTAGCAAAAGAAACCTTTCTGGCAGCGTTTCCCTGCTAGAAAGCCTCTTCTCTGCAGAAAGCACTGAAGCACTTGAATTCTGTCTTCTGCTGTCCCGGAGGCCTGAGCTCACTCACAGATGAAGTAGAAGACTCCATCTGAAAGCCTTGCAGGGTAAGTGCAGAGCAGATCACTCGTTAAGCTTTGAAAGTGCCTTTTAAAAGAATGATTGAAATGTTCTTGGTGACAAATACTCTGATCATTGGGGTGGAAGGAATAGTCATTAAATGAGGAAGTAGGCTAATCTGAATTGCCAGGGTCTCTACCGAGCCCCTGAGGCTCAGACTGGGCGCTGATCATAATTACATCATAACCCTGATTCCCCACAAGTGAGCTATGATTATTCTCAGGCTGGTGCTGAACCACAGAATTGCATATGATGACTTGCTCCTGTGTATGGCACTATTGGCAACAGCTGGAAACATAGCCAAATGGTTTCTGTGATAAGTTTTACTTCTTATAAGATTGCTTGAAGAGGCACCTTCACCTCTGCTGCCAATCTGATGTGGCTGGTTTGAATTTTCTCAAAAATTCTTCCACAGCTCTTGCTTGTGCTTCATTCAAGCACAGTGTCAAGCTGGTTGATGAGCAGAGACCTCTCTGCAGCACGCACATTCTCCCCTCGATGGCATCTGTATCATCTCCCCTAGGATGATCAACTCTTGAAGAAATATAGTCAAATATGTCAAGATACTTATTTACTGCATATTCACAGTGACAGATACTTAATTTTAAAAGGACTTCTTTTTAACCCCTGAAACAGACTAGTTTGATACTTGACAATACACAGAAATACAGGAGCACTGTCTCAAGGAAGTTAAGTACTAACCGTGTCCTAAATTATAGAACAGCTTTCATCAGAAAGCTAAAAGGATTTCTGAGGGTAAGCCTGTCCAGAGTGGAATAACAATGGGGTTAACTTGTGAGAACCAAGAACAGCTTACTTGCTGTTCTTAGAATATGTTACATGTAGCCATTGACTTTGAGATTTTGTGGGAGATGCTGAGGAAAGAGAGCAGGCAAGCACAACAGACTCACAATCTTAGTTACGATTAGTGCCAACCAAACAGTTTTAATCCTATTACTTTGTAATGTTCTTATTCATATATTAGCTAGGGGAATAACTATGAAACAGAGAAATCTGATGGACTGCTAGTTCAAGTCAGAATTTTACTGAATTTCTGCATCCACTCATAATAATTACATCTAAGAGTGATCTAGAAAAAGGAAAGGTAGGTGACTGGAAAGAATGAAGAGGAAACAAAAATAGAAAACAAAATAGAACTAGAATAGAAAGTATGGTACTGAAGTTCCTGTGGCCTTCTAAGTATATGATCATAATAAATACTTGGCTCTCTCTCTCATCCTCTCCACACCTCTGAAGTTTCAACCAGTCAGCTGGTTTTTGAGGACACAGACACACATCTTTTCGTGAATCCTTCGCACTGGCTTCTTCCTTCGTTTATTCTCTTTCACCACTATTTGATTAAACCCTAGATGTATTTTAGAAATTGAACATGAACACAGTCCTAGGTAGAAAGATACAAGACATAGAAGCTTTTACTCAATATCATGAGCATTGGGCAAAAACACCTCCTAGTTGCAAATAGCCTGTGCAGAAGCATGGTGAGAAGTTACTAGATATGAAAACTTGTCAAGAGATCTGGGGTCTAATCCTTACGTAATGTATTGATTTTTCCAGTGCTTTTGCAATAATTGACTATTAATTTAGCAGCCTGAACCACTGTATTTTTACTGGGGAGCAGCCACAGCATAGTAAGTTATGATGGGTCTCTGTTTCATTTTTATTTATTTTATATCCTTTTCCAAAAATCTCCTCCACCCTAGACTTGTATCTCCTATTGCTGGTCCAATATGCTCTACCATAATAATGCTATGTATGTATCAAGAGAACACTTTTAGTGAATATTCACTAAGCCTGTCTCCCTTTGTTTGTTTGTTTTCCTTTCTTAAGGAATTCTAACACATTTTAAAGACAGTGTACAGCATATTTGTCAAAATTATAAGAGATCTTGATAGAATACCTTGTTCAAGGAAAATAAATAAGCTGTTAAATGGCATACCAGTATGAAGCATAAATCTAATTTATCTTATCAATAGAAATCAGGAGTAAGAAATCTGGATAAAACCTGGATAAAACTTTCCAATGGACTCAAGTACTCTGAAAGATCAAAGAAGCAGAGAAGCAGCCACCAGTGACTTCTTTCCTCTCCCATTCCTCCAGTCCAAAGGGGCCGAGATCCTCTCTCTACCGTGCCTTATCACTTCTTGTCCCCTTTCCATACAGACCTCCAGGACTCTATGGTTAACTAGTGGCTAATTCTGCCCTCTGATCTTCAGGCAAGCTTTATTTGTCAGAGCACAAACAAAATATCACAACACCAGTACTCTAGTTAGTTTTAACTGTCAACTTGAAACAGCCTGAAGTCACTTGAAAAAGGAGTCTCCATTGAGGGAAGGTACAAATCAGATTGTCCTGTGGATGTGTCTGAGGAGAGTTATCTGGAGTGTTAATTGATGTAGCAGGGCTCAGACCACTGTGGTCAGCTTCCCTTTCTGGACAAGTCATCCTGGGTTGTATAAGAAAGCTAGCAAAGCATGAGCCAGCAAGAGAAGTACTTTGCTTGCTATGAGCAAGCAAGAAATGTTTCTTTCATAGTTTCTGCTTCAAGTTCCTGCCTATGTTCCTCCTTGACTTTCTTCAATGATGAACTATGACTTGGAAGTGTACATGAAATAGAAAATTTCATCCCCTAAGTTGCTTTTGGTCGTCGTCTTTCATTATAGCACCATAAAGACTCGAATACCCAGTCTCTGTTTATGATAAGGATAGGAAGGGCCCCTGATATGGAACTTCCAAATAGCCCAGTACTAGATCCCCCAGAAGAGAGCTTTCTTGAGCTTTCCAATGGACTCAAGTACTCAGGAACATGGCCTATTCATTCTGTACCACCTGGGACCAGTAATTCAATGAAGGATGGCATCTGGGTGGACATATGGTTTTGTGTATCACCTTTAAGGACAAACCACTCCATGTTCAGTGCACCCTAGTTCCACTGTAGGGCTGTGTTAGTCCTGGAGACCAATAAGAATTAGCAACCTAAAATTTCCAAATAGTGGTAATTTCTACCAGTGATCTTAATCCTGCAGATTTTCTTTATAAGGGGTTGCATGCAATTGGCACCCCAAAATCTTCCAAGAGCTTTTGGGCTCTGACATTTGACAACAATCTTTCACCTCGCACTGGAAGGCTGCTTAGTGCTCAGAGCTGTGACCACAGCCTCCCTCAACCGGCATGCTGCTGCCTCCAGAGGCTCAGAGTTTCTACTTTCCTGTCCAGATTTACTTTCACATTTAAACTGGCTCTTCTTGCCAGACAAAGTTCCCCTTATTTCCCCCTTTGCTGTCTTCCCACTCCATTCTTGGAAGGAGGGCAGGATAAGAACCCAAGATCAAAGAATCAACTGTCTCCCAGCAGGGTTGAGGTACTGCCTCTCATCACGTACACTGGAAAACAGAGATGCAGCCACTAACACAGAAAATGAATGAAGTCAGGCTTGTGGAGAGATGGAAAAACATGAGGTATCGGTGAGATGGGATGACTGATGCCCACACACAAAGAGTTAATTCCCGTGCCTTTATGCAAGGTCTTGCTCCAGTCTTTTAGGATGAGATATATTTGTGTTCTTGCCTTCCCTTGCACTGATTTGACATGTGGCTTTGCATTTGTAACAAAAAGGGGCACTGCCCAGTTATGGTTTCACGACAAACCTTCTCAAAGCAAGAGGCACAAAGCCGTCTCATGAAGCAGAAAGATTCCATGCTGGAAGAAGCTGGACGAGGCTTCTTCCCGTGTTTATCATAGCACAGACTGCAGACAAAGACAGTGCAACTCCCTCACCCCACTTAACCTCTACACAGGAAGTTTGGTCTTAAAGTAAAATACTTTTCAACAGCACGTGACATCCTCAAACAACCACACAGTCTGAGTGTGACCTCAGGTTTGAAAGCAAAGTTTTAGGAGCTAAAAAAAAAAAAAAAGATCAAAACTGGCCAAGGAACAGACTGCCTTGGGTTAGCTTTTGCTTTTGCCAAGAAGCTTCATGTTTATTCTTCATTCTGTAGGAATACACTTTCATCCAGTCAATCAGAAGTTTGTCTCTACTTCAGGTAAAAGAATCTGGAAGAGTGATGTAAATTAAAGATAAGACAGAGAATGGATTGAATCCAAAGGACTTTCTACTACATTTTTTTCCATCCATTTCAGAAGCTCCATTCATATACTCCAGTCTGCTAGAAACTCTGCTGTTCACCTGAGTCCTCCAATTTCTCTGAGACACTTGGTCCCCAGGCTTCCCTTCACACTGTTCCTGATTTTGCTTTGATTAATAAGAAGGCACAGGAAGAAGGCTGTTTCTATCAAGCATCTCTCTTAAAGTATAAACAATGACTGGAAAACTAAATGTTAAAGAAATCTTGGACCTTTCTATTCACCACATATATGGCTTCATGAAAAGGCACCAGTTAAATGAGCTATGTGGAAATTGTATTTCATAAGATGACTCTTCTTTTTCTCAGAAAAGGTTTGGTATTCTATACCTGATGTGTATAATTTGCACAGGGCTGACATACAGGCTTGACATCCTCAGTCACTGAAGAGAGCACACAGGAAAATATTACTGTAGCTGAAGTTTTTTTCTTTGGGTCCCACCAAGTCCTGGGGGTCTATTGGCTCATTTATAAAATAAACATACAGACGTTTATATTATTTAAACTGCTGTGCCATTAGCTCAGGCCTACCATTGTCTAGCTCTTACTCTTATACTCAGCCCATTTCTGTTAATCTATATGTCACCACGTGTTCCGTGGCTTTACCTGCTGCCTTTACATGCTGCTACCTGGATGGCTACTCCAGACTTCCACCTCCCAGCCTCTCCTCTCTGTTTGTCCCACCTATCCCATACTTCCTGCCTGGCTACTGGCCAATCAGCCTTTTATTTATTAACAACATACTGGACATCCCACAGCATATTACACCTTATTGTTTCATGTGTATAATTACTGCCTTTCTCCATGATGTGTTTCTGATTCCTGGAAGTTTGAGACAGTGTCTCATTCTGTAAAGGTATTAAGCAATAACTTAGAGAGCTTCCAGGTTTTGCCCACAGCTGAAGCTTACTAGTACTTGGCTAGCTGCTTTGGGGGCTGCATCCACTATTTGATAATTAAAGCATTCAATGATGTATACGAAAATTGCAAATTCATATCAAGTTCATGTCTTGCAGTCTTTAAAGACTTATTTATTATTTTTATATGTTGGTGTGCATGCCTGCATGTGTTTACATGTACCATGAAACCAGAAGAGTGTGCTGGATTGCCTAGAACTGAAATTAAGGTGTTTGTGAACCCAGCTCAGGTCCTCTACAAGAGCAGTAAGTGCTTTTAACCACAAAGCCATTTCTCCAGCTCTAGTGTTTAATAAACTCCTTAGAATGAAACAATGAAATCTTTTTTTTTAATGTGAGCAAGAGTTAGAAACTGGATTCATCTTGAGAAAACTCTCATTGAGGAAATGAATTTCATTAAATCACAAAGCAGGAAACAAAAATGTGAATAAGTACATTGGCATAGCATTGTTAATAATCCATCTAGCATGTGACATATGACCCTATACTCTAAAGCATTGCATGAGCATCCATTCATAGATTGTTTACAGCTGCTAGACACTTCACAATTTTGTTTTCTTATGATGAAAACAAATTAACAAGATGCTCACAATGCAAAAATAGTAGGCCTGTAAGAAAGCTGGGTTTATCCAATTACTCTCTTTTCTTGCTATTTTATATAGACAGATTCTTTATTCATGCTGAGCTACACTTTTCTCAGCTAAAACAGGAGTACAATAAAAACTGAAGTATATGAATCAAATAATGTCCAGCTTGTAAATTACTTAGCAGTGGCTAGATTATAGTATTTACATGCTTCCTGTGATTATGTTTTGCTTAACAATGAGGAAACTTCATTCATTCATTCATTGCAAGAGGTTTATCGATACATACTTTCTATTTAATGAAGTCATACTCCTGTGAACTTCCTATTCTAGGGCAAGAAACAGCACTCACTCCCACACATGGGCTTCTGCCTAAGCCTGGCATCTGGAGCGGAATCAAACAGAAGAGGCGGTTTACTGCATGGAACCTTCCCTGCCCAGCGGAAAGGGCAGTCATCCTGCCCTGAGATACCAGATTGTCTGGCACTTCTGTTTGGAAGGAGGCCCAGTGTGTGAAGCTGAGGAACTAAAGCACTCAGGCATGGGTTTGTGGGATGGAAGGGACAGGGCCTCTGCTCCACCCTCACCTCAGTGGGACCCTTTAAAGGATCAGTCACAGGGATGAGCAGCACAGTGTAAGCAGAGAAGCTGCACTGGCCAGAAATGTGACAGGAATTTTACCTCAAGACCTGTGAGAGTAGGCGGTAAGACTCCAGTCCTCTCGTGGTTGTGAGTTCCCTCCGTGTTTGTGTGTTCCTTCACAAAGATGGAGAGTTTTCCCTTGTGCTTTCTTTGTATTAAAAACGAGTTCAGAAGTCAAAATGTGGCCTCTTTTTATTATTAATTTCTCACATCAGAATGTTTACTTGATGTCCAAGCCTTTGCATTTTTGCCACAGTAGATGGTACCTGCAAGAACAGTGACAGTTCACATGCCTGAGCAAGGCACTCCTCAGGGAACACAGTTGTCTGTACTATCACACTGCCCAGAGCTGAACAGGTACACATCTCGTCCTTCTAAACATCAGTCCCTGGTTCTCCCGCCATAGTTAGATATAAAAATTCCACAACTTCTTTCAGGGGGATCTGTTTGTACATTCCTAGTCCACTGTTTTTTCTCAGTTCCCACAGTAAGAAGAATGTAATACAAATTCATGCTTTGGTACAAAGGCCCCTCTCTGGATTCTTCAGAGACACTGGAAGAATGTAATACAAATTCATGCTTTGGTACAAAGGCCCCTCTCTGGATTCTTCAGAGACACTGGCAAGTACAGTACTCTCAATGCTGGTTTCAGACATTTCTCAGCTTTGCTACATCTCCAGCCATGTGCCGTTAAGGATCTGTGGGTGCATTAGTTACTTTTCCATTGCTATGATAAAATACTAAGACCAGGGCACCTTTTAGAAGGGTTTACTCGGGCTTCCGGTTCCAGAGGGTAAGCGTTATCATGATGGGAAATTGTGGCCGCAGGAATGCATGCCAGCTGGAGCAACAAGCTGAGAACTCACATCTTACCACAAGCATGAAGCAGAGGGAATGAACTGGCAATGGTGTGATAGCTTTGAGAACTTAAAGCCCTCCCCTAGTGACGTTCTTCCCCCAGCAAAGCGGTACCTCCTAAACCTAACCAAACGGTGCTACCAACCGCCAACTGAGGACGAAGTATTCAGACATCTGAGTCTACTGGGGACCATTCTCATTCCAGCTACCACAGTGGACAAGAACTTCTAGGAAGTCCAAATACCAACTGAACTCTTGTCCCACAAAGTATGGATATAAAACCCATTTTCCGTGTCTATTTCAGTCTATTTCATTTACAATCTCCCAAGAAAATTCAGGCAGACATTTCTTGGAAGCATATTCCCATATTCCTGGAGATGTATGTAAGCTGAGAGTCTTTACATCAAGTTCTATCCTAGTGGATGCAGAACCTGGGCCTGGGCTTGGGCTGTGTCTGAAGCTGACTTCTCTCTCCTTTGAGAGATCTTGAGGTTCTCTGATCTAAACCTCTGACCCTCTTCAAGCTTCATTGATTCAGGCCTGTGTAAAAGTGGGAAATTACCCAGACAACCATGTGTGCTTTCCAGATCTATAAAGGGAAAAGTCAAAGATTTCTCTACCCCTAAACATTCCTTCAGTGGAAATTTTCTATTGACTTCTCAAAGTGGATGGTGGTCACTGGGTAGTTATTGCCTTGGTAGAAGGCCCCAGATACACCTACCAACCAGCTAGCTCTTTGTACAAGGGACTAGTTAACATGTTGCTATGATATGTATGTTTATCTATGTTGTGTGACTTTGCTTGAGGAAATGTGAACAAATGTTTCATCAGACAAGGCAGGAGCAACAGACCAAAGAAATGATTCCACCCAAAGAACCAGTGAGTTTGTTAGGGTTTCGTGCATAGTATGGCTGATTGATTCCTTGTAAAAGTATGAATAACTCAAAAGCACATACGTCACTGAAAGCCTACCCCAGCATGAGTAATGACTCAAAAGCTTCATCTCTAGATCTCACTTGCTGCAGGACTTGCAGGAAGTTCCACCAGTCTGAAAGGTCCCCTTTCTTCAGTCATTGTTTCTGCTCATACAACCTGGGGGGAGGCCTCTGTGAATCTTGTAAGTATCAGGAGCTTCCAGAAACTAAGTTTTGCTTACTTCCTGATGTTGTAAATTTCTTTTGTGGCCCAAGTCTCAATGAGCCTCCCTCCAGGAGGGAATATCCCAGTTAAAATATTTTCTCTGAAATTTGAGTTGAGATGCCAATCATGAATTCCCCAAGTGGAACTATATACTACAAGAATCCATGATATATTTTTAGCATTTTCTTTTCTTTAGGAAAACAATTCTCTAAATAAAAATCAACATGAACTTTGTTCTTACCTTTGGGTTCCTACTTTTTGTGTCATTTTTGAATCATCAGACTTTCAATTTCAATGAAGATAAACAGGCCTGGCATGGTAGACGGTGTCTATGATCCTTGTGCACAGGAGAGCAAAATGAGGTAAGTTACATGTTTAAGTCCAGCCTGGACTACATGGATGAGGAGAAAGAGAGAAAGAAGGGGGGGGGATAGATAGATAGATAGATAGATAGATAGATAGATAGATAGATAGATAGATAGATAGATAGATAGACAGACAGGAGGAGGTGGAAGTACAAGAAGAGAGAGAAAAGAAATAGCAAAGGCCTGTGAGAGGAAAATATATATAGAGAGAAAGGCAGAATATTTATAGATTATAAGCCCAGAATGTTTTAATCATTTTAGCCCAGTTTTCTGAATTCTACATGCAACTTTTTTCCCCACAGAATAGAAAACAAAATGGATATATGACGGTTTCCACTTTATGTGACATGACCTACATCTCTCAATAAATGTGTCCTTTTAGTACTATTTTGGAAAGACCATATTTTAATTTATCCAGAATGACATTGGAAACATTCTTCTCAAGCCATCCTATTTTGAGTAGGGATGGTTATTCCCAGCTGAGCCTCAACTGATTTTGAAATGCTGAGGCTGGTTGACTAGTGGGTGGTTTGATGGTGGCCCTCAGGCATTTCTTTGCAAAAGTCGATAAGCCTGGACACAAGGGAACCTTCAAAGATTTAGGTCAGGGGCCCAAAGATTCTCAAAATAACAGGACAGAAGGAATAAAAATCATTGATGTTTTATGTCCATCTTAAGGACAATGTCAGATGACCACCTGAGCTGTGAGTTTCTTAGGGGATTTTCCTAGCCAGTTGATAATTTTACTAATTCTATTAGTCTTGAATCGCCCAACTCTATGTTAGCTTTATTAATAGCCTTCTTCTAATATACTTATGCTCCATAAAAGTAGAAAAAGATTTAAGCATTATTTCCATATTGTGAGCTAACTATCTTGCCTTCCATAGATAACTACAGCATACTCAAAACAATTTTTATGTTCTTGGTAATGAATTAAGGGAAATGGCTTATCAGATTTCTACTTTTTAGTACACCAGTGCAATGAACAATCCTTTTACACTTGGTTTAGACACCAGGACTTCGTTGTGTGAAACTCTTCCTGAGGTTATGTGAAAAAGCATGTATTTACCCAGACAGGATGGAAACCACCAAAGTCCAACTTGGTGCATCAATAAGTTCTATTGTGGTTATAGGAATATGGGTAAGGGGTTGCTTACAGGAGCAGAAATGACTCAAAGACAGCTGCATCACTATAAGCCTACTCCAGGATGGGTGACAGCTCACAAAAGCTGGAACCTTGAAGTTCATTGAAAGACTTGCAGGAGGCTCAACAGGTTTGAGAGTGTTCTTTCCATGTATTTTAGAGAACTTAGTGGGTCTTCGTTTCTTCCAAGCATTTCATCTGGTCACTATTTCTTTAGGCAGCTCAGTTGTTATGAACCTCTTCCAGGCATCAAGGCTTATCTGAGAGTGTCTCTCAGCAGGTCTGACAGCTTAAATATGCTTAGAGAGAAAGGATCCTAGTGAATTTGATCAGTTTCAGGGACTTCCTTAAGCTATTGTGTTGTTTATTTCCTAAACTTGATGAGCTTCCCTGCAATATAGAATGTTTCATCTCCTCTTAGAAGGGAGGTTTTCAATCTGTGCGTCATAACCCCTTTGGGGGTCAAATGACCCTTTCACAGAGATCACCTAAGACCACCAGAAAACACAGATATTTACATTATGATCCATAACAGTGGCAAAATTACATTCATGAGGATGCAATGAAAATAATTTTATGGTTGGAAGTCACCACTGTATTAGAGGGTCACAGCATTAGGAAGGTTCAGAACCATTGCCTTAGACCATCCAGTTACTTTATCTCCTTTCTAACATCCTGGGTCTTAGTGAGCTGCCCCTAGAACACCTTGTTGTTTATCACCTGTTTAACATCCTATATCTTAGCAAACTTTCCTCCAAAATGTAAGGTTTTAGTCTTGAAGGAAACTGATACACAGGAGCTTTAAATAACAAAATTGAGCATTATACATACTTGTACTGACTATTGTATTATATTGTGTAACATTGATGACAGAATTTAAGTATAACCAACTTTACATTTGAGAACAACAATCTTTATTCATGTTGAAACAGTGTTGGTCATCCAAATGCCCTCAGACCACCTATAAATATGGGAAATAAGCTACCAGTAAGAGCCACTGACCAAGTTAACTCCTCTTGTTTGCCAGATTGTCCAGCTTTGGCTAGTGTGAGACTTGGAGTCTTACCAGATTGCCCAGCCTTGGCTAGTGTGAGACCTAGAGTCTCCCCAGTCTCTCCTTAACAGGCATTATTCTTCTTTTTAAGTATTTAAATCATTTTTTCTCAATGTATCAAAGATAAATGAAGTTACCAGGAATCTTCAAAATTCAAAGTTTGTGTCTTACATCATACAGAGAAAGATGGACAAATCTCTTGAACCAATGTGTAAAATCCAAAGGCACAAACTCAATGCCCCAGGGAGGTAGACAACCAGACCACTCTGACAAGGAGCCACATGGAGCACAGGTTGCGTTGATGATAAACTGTGGATCACGAGAAGAGAAAAGCTCCTACCAATAGAAAAGCTCCTAAGAGGGACGGATACTTGTATAGCCATCTTGTCACTCACTCACTGATTGTTTACTACATACTTTCTTTGGACCATAAGCAAAATGAATATAATGTAACAGAATTTATAGTACAATGAAGAATGAGAGTTAAGTGAAAATTTAGTAAGACAGTAATTGTCATAAATACCGAAATACTTTAAAAAATCATTTATAATACCAAACACTTTTTTTGTGCTTTTATTTGGTGAGTTGGAAGTTTTGTTTTGGATTTTTGAGATGATTTCCTGTAGCCCAGGATGGACAGTTATTTGTTTATTCATCTACCTATTGTTTACATTTGAATTGTTTCTATTTTACAAATAAAACACCATAAATATTTCCATGTTCCTGTGTTGTTGTATGTGGTAGTTTGAAAGAAAATGGCCCTCAAAGTGAGTGGCACTATTGGGAGGTGTAGCTTTGTTGGAGTAGATTTGGCCTTGTTGGAGGAAGTGTGTCACTATGGAGGTAGGCTTTGAGGTCTCATATGTGCTCATATATATGCTTATATATGTTTATGCTCAACCTTTGTTCAATGTGACACTCAGTCTACTTTCTGTCACCTGCATATCATCATGTAGCCACTCCTTCCCCAGCCCCATGTCTACCTGCACATCACCATGCTCCCCGTCATGATGACAATGCACTAAACCTCTAAAACTGTAAAGAGCCACCTCAGTTAAATGTTTTCCTTTGTAAGTGTTGCCATGGTCATAATGTCCCTTCAAAGCAACAAAAACCCCTAACTAAGACATTGTACAAACATATACTTGGAATTCTTCTGAAAAAATACTTACGAATAGAAGGCTGAATCAAATCATAGGGTGTGTTTAACTTTGAAAGAAATTGCCAAATAATTTTCTAAAACCCTTGTTCTATTTTCTATTCTTACACATGAGTTTGGGACACTTCATTTTTGCCAACACTTAACCGATCTTTTCAGTGTTAAGCCTCATCGAGATGCTTTATTGTCCATATAGTCCTAAACCGGGTATTTTCTAATAATGTTCACTATCTTAACATGTAGTTATTTTACCTCTAAATATTTCAATTGGTGAAGTATCCTTACAAACAACATGCCCATTTTTACTTAGTTATTTTGGTTTTATTAAGTTTTGAGATGTCTTTATATATTCTGGATTCATACACTTTATCAAATACATAATTTACAAATTGTCTCCTCGTATGTACATTTTCTTGTGTTAATCTCATCTGTAAAGTTTTCATTTTCATAACAAGCAATGTAGTATTTTATTTTGTGAACAGTGTTTCTTATATCATATCTAAACATTCTCTGTCATTGAGCTCAGAGATTTTCTTTCACTTTTTATTCTAGAACCTTATACTTTAAAAAAAATCATTTGCCTATAATTCATTTTACATTGTTTTGGGGGCCCTGTGGGAATATATAATGAAGAATCCATAATGTTCAAAACCACTTTGAAGAAGAACAAATTTGGAGTGATGCTTGATTTGAAGATTCATAAAGCTCCAGTAAATAAGAAAGTATGTTATGAATCTCAATATAGCAGAGTGGTACAGCAGGGGAAAAACATCCAGAACAGACCAGCTGAGTGATGGGCCAGCAGCCAGCCAATGAAGTACAGGGTTCACCAGGTACTGTCAGCACTACCCGAGACATGCATGCAAAACATAGCAGATAAATGTTGGCGCTTACCACTCACCACCTAAAACTGGTTATTATAATAATCATTCTCTTATTTAAAAATGTGACAAGTAGAACTCTTACTTGACTGGTAAGACAAATTAGTTGACATACCTCAAAAATAATATTAGAGCTACACAGAGAACAAAAGACCAAAAGGGAAAAAGTTTAACTAAGATAAGAATAGCACATATTTTGTAGACCAAACAGTAACAAGAGAAGTCCTAAAAAAGAACCAATTTATACTAAATCAAAGGGAAATGTCATCATTTGAGAGAATAATATTTTATCATCCCAATTGTTTTCAAGCTTATTTTTAGTAAGAGAATTCTTTATTCAAGGGAAATCATAAATCAAATTTTAAAATTCAACAATTTGGTGGAAGCTAGGGTGAGTATACTACCTAAACCCACATTAGATTTCCTCACCCCACTCCATCTCTCTGCTCATGCTTATAAACAGCTATCTCGGGATACTTCAGGAAGACTTGGCTTGAATTCATGAGGTTATTTGAGTGAATGTGGGGGAACTTTTTAGGGGGAACAAGAAATAAGGACGCCAGCACACATATTTTCAGCTTCATTAGATAAATGGATTTCTGTAACAAAATGCTTCAATCTGGGTGGATTAATGTAAAGAAACCATTTTCCCTAAAAACCTTCCACAGAAGGTTCCTTTCTTGTCTTTCCTGTTCCTAGTAATAGCAGATATACTTTGGTGTATGGTAACTTAGCCAACTCCACCTCCATCTTCAAATGAACTCCCTTGTGTCCCTGTGTCTTCATAGGGACACTTTGAAGGACATCAGTATGACATCATGCTAATAATTTCAACTGCAATAACCCTGTTTCCAAATAAGGTCCCATTGTGAGGTACTGGAGGGGAGAAAGGACTGTAATGTATTTATTTTGGACTAGGCACAATTGAACCTATAAGAGAGAAATTTCAAATTATTTCTCTAAATTCATTACATTAAATTTTACTTCCAGTCACAGTATTATAGTTCACCTTTTTTTCCCCACATGGTAAGCATTATTAGATTTTTTTTCTGTCTAATATGACGGTCACAAAATAATGAAATTGGGCATAATTTTGTATGCATTAGGTATTCTAGTTTCTTCATTTATGAATTTGTTGTTCATGTTTTTGTCATTGTCTCTATTGTATTGTTTCTTTTTTATTATTTTGCTATATCAGCAATTTTCTTTTTCATTTTTTATTAGGTATATTGTTTCTTGTTCATTACTGATTTGGAGGAAGTATTAATAGTTTCCAATATCAATAGTGGCTGCCTAAATACTTGCTATATTTTATATGTTTAGCAATTAAAACTCAATTTTTATCAATTAAATGTGTTCTTTAACAATTTCATGCATGTATATATTGCATCCTAATTACTCTCATCTCCACCCTCTCTTATATACCTCCTACCCCATCAGTCACCCCTCCTCCCTACAGGTCCTTTTCAACTGTCGTATCCTTCTCTTTTGATGTGTGACCCACTGAGTTTAACCAGTGCTGTCTTTCTGAATGATGGAGCTTGGTGACATACCAGTGAGTTCACAACTGAAGACAATGATTCTCCTTTCCCCAGACTGTGCCAGTAGCTAATAGTTCAACACTGGAGGGTGGGGCCCCATGAGCCCTCCCCTTTCCACGACTGAATGTTGACAGGTCAGGTCTTCTGCAGGCCCAGTTTTGTGCAGGAGATGGAGAAAATTAGGGTTAGAGAGGATAACAAAAACCAAAAGCCTATGTAAATACAAGCCACATGGAAACCTATTACCTTGTGATTTAATTTTAAAATATAAGATAAAAGTTAGAAAGGAGATGTCCTTCATGACTGGACAATACTGCCTGTGAAAGGTGTGGGATACCTCCATATGAAGTGCTGGACAGGGAGGTCCCAGAGACTCCCCAATGCAGGTTTTTGCCCTTCCTCTTGGTTTCCCACCAGAACCGGATGATAAGACCCAGTTGTTGAAGACAGTGTACACTCTGGTGCAAGATCGAGAGAAACAGTGCTGAACTGAACTGAAACTCCCCGCTGCTGGATGGTTTCCATAGTTCTGGAAGGTCCACGACTTGTGGTCCCAGCTCTCTGTCTCACTGCACACCATGCCTCTTCTTCTCCATATATATCTGAATCTAATCTTTCCCTGGCCCCTCAGTCATGAGGCACTCAGTGGCATTTGGGGCCCAAGGGATAGTTTTTTTTTTTTTTAAATCTCAAATCCACATCAAAACTGCAATGATCTTTTTTTTTATACATAAGGAGGTTGTTACAGTTCACAGGCTGACACTTCTGGGATCAATCACTCACTGCACACACTGTCTCTTGCCCAGCTTGAAGCCCTCTGTACATCTTTGTTAACCTGAGAAGTAGCATCTTGAGGACATCTGTCCCTCTGTCCCTTTCTCCCCACTTGCAATGTCTCTTATTTCTATCATCCCTCAGTATTGATTTTCTGTAGTCTGACTTCTTGGCTCATCGCTAAGACCAAGTCACTTTTGGTGAGGTATCTATAACATCACTGCCACAGCCAACCTTAAGAAGCTTTTTGGGAACCAACAGCTTTCTGTATTATCCACTACTAATAAGGACAACTGGAAGCCAGTGTAAACACGTATTTTAGTGAGTAATAATTGAGAAATAATATAAATTTATAAATAAGTGCATTTTACTGTCTCTCCACAGAAAAATCACATTATGAAATCCAAAAATAGAAAAAGAAACAAGAAATAAAACAGAAATTCTGTCTGGATCCTGCCAACAGACTGGAAATCCCCTTTAAGAAAATATTTTAAAATTAAGAAAGCAGCTGGGAGCATTGAGATCTTCCAAGATGCTTCAACATGCTTTGTAGACTGTCATTTTAAGAGGATTTAAAAATCACATACTTTAAAAAGAGCAGATTAATCAGCAAACAGAGTTCTGGAAAGTGGCTTTCTAGTTTGTTATCAAAGCAGAAATTGCACAGCTATGTGTCTTTACACAGCCCCTTTCTTCTGAATCTTTCAGAAAAGTATCTGGGATTCCTATCTGATACTTGCTTGTCTCCACTGCGTTTTCAAAAGGGTACAGGGCAAATGAAAGGGAAGGTTTTCCTCCTGTGTATATTGAACCAATAATTAAGTAAATACTTTTGTGGCATTTCTTCTTAACAGCTTATATGTATTTTTGTCTGCTGTTTTATAGTTTGGACTTTAAAAATATCAGTTTCCCAAGAGATTTACAGCTTCTTAAAAAAATAAAAGTCCCCAATCAGCCTTTTTCAAATCTTCTTAAATTTTCCCACGACATACTTTTGTTGCCTGAAGGCAGAGAACTTAATTTGACAGAAGCTGGCTTTACTTTGTATGGTAGGAGCTGTGCTGGCCAATCAGCAGACTGCCTCTTATCAAGGTCTGTGTTATTATAATTACTCTGTTTGCTCCACCTACCTCCAAGTGATCACAGAATGTAGAGGACAGGAAGCTTGGTTTATGCAAATGACATTCATGCCAACCCTTGTATGAAGTCATCCCTAAGGGTCTGCTACAGCAGTGAATATAGTTCATGACAAAAGCACCAGGAATCTTTTAGAAAGGATATTTTCCTGATAGGAGTTTCCACTGTTCTACCATTTAGTCATTTCACTAAGAAAGACTGAGGAAAGAATAGCATGAAGAAAGATTGTAGTTGAACAATTCAGATTGATGGGGAGGGGAGGAGTACGAATTATGCAACAAATCTCTTTTTATTTGTCCTAAAAAGTTCATTATTTAAGAGTTTCTTCTTTCTGCAAGCTGGGGTTTTGGTGACTGTTCAAAAATCATACACTGAGGGGGAGACCCTCCACTGTACCAGGCTTTCTCTTTTGGGCGACCAACCAGCTCCCAGATCACAACACAGAAACTTATTAGTTCTTGCTAGTTCTTATAATTTAACTTGTTTCTCTTCATCTACATTTTGCTTTGGAGTGTTTTACCTTTCTTTCCTTCTGTATGTCATATTTTCACCGCTTCTTGTGTCCGGCTGGCAGCTGCCTGGCTTCTGGCCCCAGACCTGTCTCTCTCTTTCTCCTCTTTCACTCATTCTCTCCTTCGTCTCCTTCTCCTCCTTCTCCATCTCCTTCTTTTCCATATCCTCCTTTTCCTTCTTCTTTTTCTTCTTCTCCTTTTCTCTCCAGCCTAGATTTCTCCTGATAGTTATTCCCTCTGCCTGCCATCCCCACCTATCCCTCTCCTGCCTAGCTAACGGCCATTCAGCTTTTTATTAGATCAACTGGGTGCCTTTAGGCAGGCAAGGTGAAACAAATGCAACACATCTTTTCATAATTAAACCAATGCAGCATAAACAAGTGTAACACATCCTTATATCATTAACAAATGCAGCAGCAACAAATTAATACACCTTTAGTTTAAGTAATATTCTGCAGCATAAACAAATGTAACACATCTTTGCCTAGTTAAAATAATATTTCACAACACTCCACCATTCCTCTTTGGAGAAGCATGGTTTCACTCATACTCCTTCTCAAGCCCAGCATACTCACAGCATGTGAGTGTGTGTGTGTGTCGTGTGTGTGTGTGTGTGTGTGTGTGTGTGTGTGTGTGTGTGTACTGGCCCTCCATAAGATGCAAGCATTCCTACCAAATTAAACAGAACACACTTCCCCTGGATTCCCACTGTGGCTTATGCTGGAAACTGGATGTAATTAAAGGTAATAGCAATAGGAAGACTCAAGAGTTGAACTTCATGGTAATTTCCAAGATGAAACAATCCAGAAAAGAAATTTCTGCTTGTATAGTCATCTTTTATTAGTGTTCAGAAAACACAAATTTCTACATTAATATTTAGGGACTAAGTACCTTCTAGATTTTAGCTTTAGAAAAGAAGAAGGGAAGATGGAGGGGGAAGGTGGTAGGAGAACGGGAGAAGGAGAAGGGGAGGTTCTGTGAGTAGATGAGTACAAGTAAGGGAGATGGAGGGGATGCTGGTTACTTTTATCAACTTGACACAAAGTAGAATCATTTGAGAAAATAATCTCAGGGAGAAATTTTCTAGTTTAGGTTGGGCTATGAGGAATGTTCTAACTGATGTGGGAAAACCCACCCACTGTGGGTGGCACCATTCCCTAGAAAGGAAATTGTGAACTGTGTAAGACAGGGAGCTGAGCACAAGCATGAATGCATTCATTCTCTCTGCTCTTGACTATGGATGTGACCCGTGGCTTTAAGTTCCTGTTGCCTTTATTTCCTGAAATGTTTAATGGTAACCTGGAATTGTGAGCTAAAATAAACACATTCATCCCTAAGTTACTTTTGTCAGGGCAGAAGGAGCAGGAACACAACAGAGGCCTGAATTTGAACACCTCACTGCATTTCTTCCTCACAGTCACTGAACTATTTGAGTGTAAGTTGTTGAAAAAGGCAGCGAAGGAAAGAGTGATAAAAAAGTAAGAGTATTGGAGATCCTTGGTGAGAATGTGAGTTGGTACAGTCATTGCATGAGACAATGTGGAGCTTCCTCAAAACTTCTAACATAGAACAACCATGACACCATCAATTCCACTTATGACTACATGTCCAACGGAGTTAGTTCTCTGCAGAAAGACCTGCCTCCTGGGGGAGAGTTGGGGAACTCAAGTGGATGCAAAGACAGGGCCCTTTAAGAGAGCTGATTTTTTTTGTCCTAGGCTGAAAACCATGAGCAGTGGAAAGAAAAGGCCCAGCCAAGGGAGGCTAACCAGGCAGGACCAATAAAGGAAAAAGGGTGGGTGGTCAGAAAAGGGGTGGCCAAGGGTCTGTATACAGCCCACTCTGTGGACTCTCGGCTCTGGGGCCTCTCCAATCCTGATAAGAGATGTTCCTCCACTTTTAAGAAGTTTGCTGCTTCCTTTTTTTCTAAGTCTTCAGCCACTTCCAGAAGTACAATTCTTTGTCTCACACAATGAACATGGCAGGTCCCTTAGACAACCACTCTGCCCGCTAAGATTCCCCATGACACTCCTGGGTTTGTGGCAACACCAGTCACAATAGTCACATTATGGAAATGGCTATAACTAGATTAAGAAAATGTGGTGTAGATAAGAATATGTTTAAACCATAAAAATAAATTCTGCTATTTATCACAGCATAGATGAATGTGGGCACTATTATTTCAAGCAAAATAAGCTTGAAATAGAAAGAAAAATGCTACATGATCTCACTTATATCTGTAACCTAAAAAAAAAAAAAAAAGGTTCTTGCTCACAAAGCACAATGGTTGCCACCAGCTGAGGGTGGTGGAAACGTAGAGATGTCAGTTAAACGATTAATTTTCAATTAAAATATCAACAATGTGATATATAATATGAATAATACTGTATCATACAGTTGATATTTTCTGAGAATAGATTTAATTGTTTTTACCACACCCCAAACTGGCAATAAATGAAGTAATAGGTATAACTTAACAAAAGTAATCATTTCATAATGAATAAATATAGCAAAGCCATACATGGTGTATCTTAACTATGTAGTTTTTATTTGTCAAGAAAGCTGTGAGCAGCTACTTACCCAAGCTTTTGTAAGTAACCACAATAAAGTAAGGGGTTCAGCAAGCTAGAATTAGATGTAATCATTTTTTGATCTGTTGCTAGACTCAGGATGAATACCCAACAACATGCCAATGAAAAAGTGAGGAATAAAGAAAGAAATTTAAAGTAAAATTCACATTTATAATTTTGAACTCATGTGATTATTCTGCCTATCTCTTCAGCGTGGCTTAGGGTGAACTAGCCTTCGTAGAGATATTCCTGCCTTCAGCAAGCCAACAGAACTTCCTAGGCATAGGAAGCTCATGAAAGTTATACTACTTGTTTATATCTCCCCAGGAAGCGTCCCATGAGACAAATGCCTCATGACATAAATATGCCAATGACGCAGCAAACCAACTGCCTTTCTTCACGAGTATGCCCCCACTCACGTGAGAGTGTGAATGAGGGTGAAAATAGCACAAGGAGCTCCTCAGTGCATCATGAAGAGAAACAATGTGTTTCAACTAGTCCGACTCAGTTCCTGATAATGTACTGAAAGAGACAGTCCTTCTTTAATAGGGCTCAGGGGGATTACCATGATTTAATTCTAGACACTGAATAACTATCCACCACCCTCCTCTTACCATTGCCTCTACGATTTGTCTTGTTTTTCTTTCAGAAAATGCTTGGGATAAGTGATGAATCCTTTTTGCTTTTTTTGAAGTGTATTCAAGACAAATAAAAGATTCAGAGTCTTCGTGAACAAAAGGAATTGGCTTGTTAGTTATGAGATCCGCTGTCAGATTTGCTGAATTTACCCCAAAAGATGGTTCTGTTGATGACTAGAATATGCAGGTGTGTGGAATCTGCAGCCTGAACTGAAAATAATAAACGCTCTGCAGTTTGGCCTCTTAGTTACAGAAAGGCAAACAAGATCCCTTTGGACTCCCCCCACCCTGTCTTTTTTAAATATATTTGTTAACTGAGAAAAGTCTCTCCGGTTATTGTGTATCCAGAATTTGGCTATTACTATGCTCTCTTACTTGGTTCCAAACACTTTTCACTTTAAGACTTTTTTTTTCGTTTTGGGAATGTTGGCTTACAGTCACAGTTTTCACCAAAGTAGCTGCTGGCTTCCAACACAGTTCAAGTTTCACATAACCACTAAGCCAAAGTGGAGGCTTCTATGCCTCTGCTCAGTTGCGGGGTGTGTGCACTGGCAGATGGAAAGTGCTTGCAAGATACACCAGGTATCCTAGTTAGGGTTACTATTGCTGTGATCAAACACATGAGCAAAGCAACCTGGAGAGGAAAGGGCTTATGTGGCTAATGCTTCCACATTATGGTTCATCATCAAAGGAAATAAAGACAGGAACTCAAGCAGAGCTGATGCAGAGGCCATGGAGGAGTGCTTCTTACCGAGTTGCTCCTCATGGCTTGCTCAGTTAAATTTCTTATAGAACCCAGGAGCAGCAGCCCAGGATAGCCCCACCCACAATGGGCTGGACACTCCTCCATCATTCACTAATTAAGAAAATGCCCATAGGCTTGCCATCTTGTGGAGGCATTTTCTCAACTGAAGCTCACCCCTCTCCAGTGATCTCGCTTGTGTCAAGTTGACTTAGAACTAGCCAACACACCAGGTTAATCTTTTCTGCTTTCCTTGTGTGCCTCTGGTTCATTACCTCAATACCTACCATGGCAAGCATTATTCTTAGGAACTCTTTACCCTCAAGATGGATGCTCTTTGGAAAGATTCAAGCATACATAAGTGAAAACGTAAATAGGAATGAGAAAGAGCCTGTATGAAAACAGTGAGTGTTTCCAGGCAATATAGGTTAGCATATTGACAGTAGGTGATGCTTTTAATGAATCAGGGACAACTGTTGGAAACTATCAATGCATGCTGACCCCTTGCTGGGAGGATTTAAAGGATGGGTCTGGTTTGTAATTAAGTGAATATGGGAGTGGATAGAGACTAAAGGCTGAGATATTAGGTAAATATGGTACAGTTGAAGAATGACTTTATCCGTTTAAGTAAATACAGAGGTCAGCTAATAAATGCTGCAGTATTTGAATGTTTCTTCCTTTGTGCCCCTGGGAACTAACTATCTGTTAACATTATAAAAGAGCATAACCTAGCACTCAAGCCCAGCTTACCAGGCTTGCTTTTTATTCTTCAGAGACACCTGGAAGCAGGCTGAATACTTGAAAATTCTCAGAATCACCAGGTGGGGTATCCTGGAGAGTATTTTCATTATTATTGCTGCCTGTTTTTGGTGGTGGTGGTTTGTTTTCGTTGGTGTTTGGATTTTGTTGTTTTGTTTGTCTTTGTTTTGGTTTGGTTTTTGGCATCTTGAGTTATGTAACAGTTCCCTCCCAGACTGAAACATTCCATTCTGCAGGGAAGCTCTTTAAACAGAAAGGTAAACAAATCAAAATGCCTCAAGAAGTCCCTGAAACTGACCAGATTCAGAGCAAAACACAAAAGCCTGAGAATCCCTCTTAGAAAAAAGGATGCTGAGCTGCAAAGAGGACTCTCAGACAAAACAGATGTACCCTCAATTTCTGGAAGGCAACCAGGGGCAATAGCAACAGCCTATATTGTCTGGAGTCACTTGGATTTCCTTGACCAAGTACAAGAAAAGAGGTTCCCCGTGTCTGGCACTGGGGTTTTTGTTCGACAGTCTGTGGCTTTGTGGGGCAGCACTGCTACACTAGTTGGCATATATAGTCTTGTTTAAGCAGTCAGACTTTTGAGATTTCATGCAAGGAGCTTTCTTGTCATCTGTAGAAGACACCATCTCAAGGCAGACATTCTGGTTCTCAGATATACAATTTAAGTAAACATAAAATGAGATTCCCAATGGCTTTTTCGGACATTCTCAGTGTCCTTTACCCTTCTTCCCTTCCCCTTAGTCAGGGATCCCTGACTAAGATCCCTCCTCCATCTTCCCCATTCCCTGATTCATAGCACCTTTGTCCTACTCTACTCTACTCTAGAGCTCTCTTTCACATCCCCTTTTTACTCTGCTGGCACCTGCAGCTACTCCAGGTCACTCTTTGCAGAGCATCTGAAAGCACCGGGGCTCTATAAAACTCACTAGTGTAGGAAGTGTGAATGATTGACCACAGAAAAATGGGTGCTTTCTGTCCTCTGGTCCCAGCCCGGCAGAGCTATGATGATCTGAGACAGGCTGAAACGGGCCATCACTGCATTCCACACGATCCTGGCTCTTCAATGAAATCTGCTCCAGAACACACCCCACCCAGCTATGTGACGGGACATGCCGAAGATAGATTGGCTTGTATCATGAGGAATGCTTCATATGTGGCATGCTACATCACTGCACAAATGTTCCAAACGAAATAAAATTCTCTCAGGGGGAGAAATCAAATTGTGTGTTAAAACCCACAGAAGCTATAAATCACTAACCCTTCCAGGCTTCCAAAAAGCAAAAACAGGGAAGCATCTAAGAGTCTCCAGATGGTCTGAACCCAGAACATTTAGACAGAGAACAAATGATTTAACCTGTCTCAGCAAAGAACATCTCATTTTGAAATGAACTCAAGAATTTCTGAGACAGTTTTCAGGAGGATTAGTGTTTAAGTGACTGACTTACTTGGACTGCCTGTGACAATTGCTTTGTAATGGGAAATGTCTCAGTGGATGTCAGAGCTTCCCCTGTATTCACAAGACAGACAGAGAAGATAAGAGTTTCCAATTCCATCCTAGTATTTGCCACAGACTCCTTTTTTCCCTAACACAGTGGTTCTCAACCCATGGGGTCACGACCCCTTTGGCAAACCTCTCTCCAAAATTATTTACATTATGATTCATAACAGTAGCAAAATTACATTTATGAAGTAGCAACAAAAATAATTTTACATTTTGGGTCATCACAACATGAGGAACTGTCACAGCACTAGAAAGGTTGGGCACCATAGCTTCCTTCTGTCGTTTCAGCTATAACGGCCTCATTCTTAGAGGAGGAAGAAACCTGGAGATTAGGATTCAGGGTCTGCCCAGGAAGCAGAACTCACTATGTGTATTTAATTCCATATTTTAAGTTTCTTGCCATCAAGGACAAGTTTGATCATATATACAATGCGTATTTTTTCTCTGTTATATTGTACTTAAAATGGCTTGTATAGAAACATTTTGAATTAATGTAGATCATGCATTTCATAAAAAAAGAAAGTTCTCTAAACACCCTGCATCATACATTAAAAAATTATTTTTAGTTTATGTATATGAGTGTTTTGCTTGCATGTATATCTATGTACTATGTGCTCAAGGAGGGCATCGGATCCCCTGGAACTAGAGTTACAAATGGCTGTGAGCTGTCATTTGGATACTGAGAATTGGACATAGGTCATCTGAAAAAGCAGCCAATGTTCTTAACTGCTAAGTTAACTCATCCCCCACACACAGACACACACAGATTTCAAGATGGTTACATATGTAAGGCTATGCCCTGGAAACTAAGGCAAATTCTCCTTTGGTCTTCTAAAAGTCTCCTTTGGTCTTCTAAAAGATCTGACCCAATTCCTTGAATTCATTTTCAGACATCAGGCTAGGAGCCTTTTCTCCTGCCTCTTGCACGGTGAGCAAGTCTGTCACCTGCTGAAGAGAGACAGAAGCAAGACTCCACTGGGAAACTCTTTCCTTCCAACCATGGGCTAGGCCTCTTCTTTCCCTTCCTCCCTCCCTGGCCACGAGGCAAACAGTTCTGTTCTACCTTGTTCCCAGTCAGGCCTATGCTTCCCCCATAGGCCCAGAGTAACAGGGCCAGCCCAGAATAGAACAACACTTCCAAAACCACAGGGTGGAAGGAACTTCTTTCCTTCTCCGTAAGTCTGTTACCTCAAGCATTTGTGGTAGCAGTGGGAATCCTGCTGACACAGATGCCTCCTCTAACAACTGACCTGAGATGAGGCAGAGAACACACAGGGAAGGATGTCGTTACAGGGTTCTGATGCCCTGGCAATGTCAAAAAATAACTGTGAGGAGAAGAAAACCATAGCTTCCCCACGGAGCTCCACAAAGGTGAGCCTGTATACCCCAGCTTCCTCAGCATGCCTGAACATGATGATTATATGTATGACGGTGATGCTCTTCCCAGTGGGAGGCACAGTTAGACCATGTGTGTGTGGTTGAAATTGTTCCACGACTAGTTTTGAAAACACTGTTGGATGGCAAGCTAGGAAACACAAAGACTCCAGCAGATGAAATATGAACAAGTCCCTTATCATTGGCAATATGACCGGAGGAAGCTGTTGGAGGGAGAGACAATCTATAGGAAACAGGAAATTATTTTAGCTTTTGAACAGGAAATTTGCCAGATGGACATGTGCAGTTTGGTACTGTTACCCTAACAGAGAGGAGCTAAGTAAATTAATGAAAGAGATCATAGAGACAGAGACAAGATGGATAAGTCTGAAATCTCAGTAAGAAACTTGAACCATGAAATAGCAGAGGAGGTGAAAAGAGAGACGAGAGAAGATTATGAGAGAAAATTTTACCAGGCACATGGGAGAAACACAAGCCAGCGGGAAGCAGTGGGTTGATATTGGGCTTGTGAACGAGGAACAACAAATGGAAATTAAACCACACTTTAACAAGACAATGAAACACATACAGGGATGGAGGCTGGGGTGGCCACGTGGCAGAAACAGAATAAAGATTATCCCTGAACATGTTAAGATTTTACTATTCATTTTATAACCAAGCTGCCAAAGCCTTATGCAAAGGCTGATATGAGGTATGGTCTGGCGTAACTGGAGAAGGGAGAGATTGAATCAACTGGAGGGACCCAGAAGGGAGGGGCTGGGGCTGATGTAGGTGGGAGACAGAACCCAGCAGCCCACTGGTGCACAGGACACTGATACTCAGTTGGGAAGCCAAGTTAGAGAATTAAGTTCAGCAGGCAGGCAGATTCTCTGCGCAGTTTGGAGCGTGGAGGCGGAGTCAGGAAGAGATCCCAAGCTAAGGGTGGTTTCTGGTCTCCAGGTAAAAGTTTTAGAGGATTTCGTTTATCACAGAGGTTGAGTGCCTGCCAACCATCCTACCTCCACCATATATTCTCCACAGGACTCTGGGAAAGCACTTTTCCTGTCTAAACTGTTTTCTCATATAAAGTCGGGGGAGATTAGCACGACCTGGGAGCCCTGTGTGAAGGGTGCATACATTAGTCCATGGAAGATGCTTCCAGCATGTGCACACAGGGATCTCCAGCACCACAGTCAGGTGTCTGTTTCCAGCTTGCTAATGGTGCTATAAAATGGCTCCCATGAGAAACTTTGGGGAGAGAAATAGAACAAAATCTTCAGTACAGTCTCTTGCCCTCATTCTTAATTATGCCTTTTATTATTCATGAGGATGATGAATCAATGCATATTGTCATGCAGTTTACACTCTGAATTTCAAATCCACGTGCAGAGAGAAAGCATGTTAAAGACACAATGTACGGTAGTCTTGCTTTATATCTGAAATGATCTTAATGTCTTTGTAAAAGTTAACTAATGAGAGCATGAGAATGATAAATAGATTTGAAATGCTTTTTAGACTGTTCCAGATTCACATGTATTAAACTGGAATGATCTTAGAGGCCGAGAGCACTGACTGAAGGAAATGTCCCATGGTCCCAAGGGTTTTGTCCTGGCTGTTCACATGACGACTAACCTTCCTCACATTGTGTGCAGACATACCAGGGTTAGTGGTAGAGGGCTTAGGCTGGGAAGATTTGGAGACACTAAGTTTCTCAAAAAATGACTATGAAAATATTAAGAACTTTAATGGGGAACTTTGTTTCTATTGCTTGAAAATGTTTGTGGTCTAGAAGGACAAGCATTGTTACTGCACTAGAAGGAAGCTACTGTGAACCATGGCCTCAGGCTCAGGCCCTTCATCCTGCATCTCTGTGCAAGTGGTTCACTGAGAGGGAAGGAATTAGCTCACAGGACGTCCTGTGATGTTCTGCAGTCAGGATGCTCTCCCTCTCACACTAGGATGCCTTTGCTCTACAGTGAGGATGCTCTGCCTTTGAGCAGAGGCTGTCTTTCTGGAAGTTGGCCTGGATAAGAACTGAGTGGCTTCTTTTTGTAAAGGAAAAAAAACAATTTTCCATATGTCTAAGCTACAAAATCCTCAACAGTAACAGAACAAAGCACACTTTTTAATGACTTCTTGGAGTCTGAAAAATACTGTTTTTTTATGAGAGGATTCACTTCACTTCATTCATTTTATCCCAACAATGGCCTTAAGAATTTTATAAAACTTTAGCTATTGTACTTTATATAGAAACACATAGGTTTAATTTATGTCTTTTAAAGTTTGATTCAGACATTCACAGATATCTTTAACATATCAGTTTTGTTGTCAAATACATGCAGATTCTGTTTTTTTAAAAGCCGAGTCTTTCAAAAATAGTGGCATCTAGGTAGAGGAGTTTTAATGATTGATCACAAACTTGGTGTGTCCTCAATAGAATTTTTTCTCTTTCTCTCAAATGATAGTGTGAGCAGAATGAGATTTGTCATTAAACCAGGAAGATCAATGACTGAAGGAAGTTGCTCCGACCACATGGAACTCGCAACTGCATTTTATAAGCAATAGCATGTCAACTCTATTCCACTCCAGTTTTATTTTATTTTCCCTGCAAAGTAGGGTTTGAGATGAAAATACTCTCCCAGAAAAGATGACCTGGAATCTGATGTGATTGCAAGTATGGGATGATCCTGTACTGTGGGTTGATCCCCAGAGAAGGTGGTGAGTCTGAAAGGGCACTATGGGCCTTGGAGACCTCTCCTACTTGATCTTGACATCCAGGATGTGGCACAATCTGGATGGAAAATGTATATTCAAGTTACTTCTCTTATCTCCATGACCAAAAGCCTGATGGCACAGGAGGTTGCATTCCAGCTCAGGGTTTCAAGGGGTTTAGTCCGTATAGGAGGGGAGGGTGTGAAGGCAGAGAAGCACCCAACTTAGCAGGCAAGGGAGTTGAGAAAAAGAGGATGCTGGCACTAACTGGCTTTCTCCTTTCTTCTTCTATATTCTGTCTAGGGTCTCAGCTCATGGAAAGGATGCTGCTGTCCACATCACGGTGAGTTTTTACCCTCAGTTAGTTCTTTCAGGGTAAAAGCTTCCACAGACAAACTCAATCTTCTAGGGGATTCTAAATCCAGTCAAGTAGACGATGAATCCTAAGAACCACAGAGTAGGTAGGCTCTTGGACTTGCGAGTGAGAGGTGACCTCAGCCTAGAAGCCAACCTGTCGCCGGGCTGAGCACACACACGAACAAGAAGTGAACACCCTAACAGGATGATGCATAACGATTAGTGAAGAGTCTCAGTCCCTTAAGGGCACAGCCATAAATTATGGTGACAGTGCGGTTTCCAGCAATTGTTTCCAAATCTGTTGTGTTCATTAAGATCACATCTTCCAACTTGTTACATGGCTCAACTAATTACCTGCCTTTTCCCTCTTCCGGGTTGTTGGAGCGGCTGTCTCTGCTCCAGCGCCAAAGTGCTGGGTGCAGGCACAGGGAGTGACCTCCTGTGTGCCTCTGGGAGCCGCCTGGTCATCTGTCCTTCTCCAGTGGCTCTGCTGCGGGGTCTGGAAGCTGGGTGTGTGAGCGGGTGTCTTTTCAGCATCCTGTTGTCTGCTATTTTGAATCTAAACTCCTCAGCGATTGTCCTTATGAAGGCCACAACCCTGCAGTGGCAGAGACACTAAGAGGGGAGGGTTAACTCCACCAATGAAAAGATGGTAGAGCCCCATTAGGGACTCCTCAAGTGTGACCCTCATGGCTTAATGGAACACAAGTGCCCCTGTGCACAACAGGACATCCAGCGCATTCCCAAAGTCCTCCAGGAAGTCTTGTTTATTTAAACGTTTCAAAACTAACTTGAAGCACCTTGAGAACAGTTGTTTACACTGGGATAGCTGGAGAATACAGAAGATGCGTGGGTACAGGAAATGAAAGCCACAACCACAGGCAAGAGGCAGGGACTCAACTATGAAGAACAGTGAATTATACCACTGGTCTTCGTTGAAAGTTCTCTTCGGCACACAGAAGATGCACTTAACAACAACGGAAAGGTTTTCTGGTCTGGGTTAGTGAAAGCCTGCAGCGGTAGCAGACAGAGAACAGACTCAGCCCCACCATTACCGAGGTATTAATCCCTGTGAAAATCAAGATGGGGGGATGGAGGTGGAATCTGTGTAAATGTTGACTGCTCCCTCACGTCCCCATATGTGCTCTTCCTGCAGCACTGGAGCCCGTGCCTTCCTTTGATCATCCATCCGCTCCTTTCACCTGCCCCGCCGGACCTCGGTGTGTGCTGCTCTCATCTGCTCAGCTCAGTGTCTGTCTGGCACGTGGTGCTGAATGATATTTGATGAATGAAGAAACAAATACCAAGTGCCTAGACAGCGAGCATTCCAGATGGCTTACTAATTGAGCTGTCAGGAGTCTCTGACAACTTTAGATGGAAAGGAGCGGGAGGATGCTCGTTCTCAAGGATTTCCCAGGCCTTTGGACTTTTTGTCTTCTGCATATGTGCTGAGGATCAGCTCCTCCCTCTGAAGAGCCACGGATGGCCACGTGGTGGCGCTGGCGCTGCACCGTAGATGCCGAGCGCAGGCTGCAGCTGAGGCTCCAGCCTCCCTCCTGTTCTTCCGGCCCCCACCCTGCGCTTCCCCTCAGGACTTCCTTCCCATCCAGTCAGGCTTGATACCATGGCTCTTGCCAAGAAGCTGTCAGGCCGGTGCTGGGAGCTGGGGTACTGCCCACCTGAAGCTGGAATTTTCTTTGTTCTCCAACAGACTCAATTCTCTGTATCGCTTCAAGCGGGGGCGGGAGTGGGGGAGGGGGGTAACTCAACACTTTGAGAGCTTTTAAAAAAAAACGTGTTTTCCTAGTTTGAGATGCAGGTATATTTTTTTTTTTAATTCTGCACTTGCTTAGCCTCTGCAAGTGACCCAGTGCTGCCTAAATAAAATCGCCTACAAAGCAAATGCCCTGGTAAGTTCTAACGATCCTCGCAGCTAGGGAGTGGAAGGGTAGAGTGCCCCGGTCAGAGGCACATGGATTCCTACTTGCACAGCCAGCGGCCGGAGAATGGGAGAGCAGAAATAAATGCCTGGAAACATCACCCAAACTCAGAAACTAACAGCAGCTTTCAGAAGGGAAACACGTTTAATAAATTAAATCTGCTGTTCGTTTCTCTATGTGTGTTGTGCACGTGTGTGCACACGTGTGTGTGTGCAGGGCGCGCCTGTCTGTGCATAAGAACTACCCTGCCACCTTCCCTCCCCACCTTAGTGTTCGAAACATGGCCACTCGACAAATCGGCCCAGTGAGCTCTCAGAGCCCCTGGTCCAGGGATGTTAGCAAGTAGTTTCTCCATGAGGCCTTCCTTCCAACCCTCCTTCTCTTGCATTTAGCTGAGGCACTGGTTACTTAAGGTGAAAGAGCCCGAAGTTAAACTTCTGTGTGGTAACCGTATTAATCATTTACACCTAATAAGTAAAATGGGTGTTTGTAAGTAAGCAGCCCATTGCATCACAACAAGTGTCCACGTGCTAATGCAAGCTCTATCCACGACGTTTGGGAACAGAAGTAGTCTAGAGTTCTGTTTTCTTCACAGCTTGTAATATTTTCCTATATGGAGTAAGACAGCTTAGAGATGGGACCCAAGTTTTAAACACAACATTTTGCAACGTCGGCCAGGATGCATGAGTGTTGGAGTTGCTGCCCATCCTTAGTAAAACTGGGGATTGTTACCGACCCTTATGTATCCATTTTCAATTTAGCCACTGTATAGTATATATGTGTACTGGTATGATGTTTTAGATTTTAGTTTCCAGTTTTCTGCTGTTGCCTGCTGCTGAGCATTCTTTCATACACTTGATTCTTCATGGGTCTTCCTTTGTAAAGGACACACATGTGTCCTGTCCATTTAGAAATGGAACTTTCTCAAAATTCATTTATAGTAAGCTATTCATGTGATGTGTGTGTAAGTTCTCTGTTATTTATATAGGTTGGAGAATTTTTCCCCCTCAGACTGGCTTCCCTTGGTGTTTCCTACAGTGCCTTTTGATAAGCAGAAATTAAATTTAGAAGAAAGCGTCATTTCTGGCTTCCTTCATATAAGAGTCAGACTCCTCTCCCTACACATGTCTAGTTGCTCTGGTCTCACTTTTTGAAGCGTCTCTTTCTCTAGTGAGCAGCCTTGAGTCAGAACCTCTAGACTGTGCTGTGGTAAAAGTCAGATGATGCATACATTTGGTCACCTCCTAGTCAACTTCTGGCCTGTTCTTCTCTCCATGATGTTTTTGTAACTACACATCTTCAGCCTTGCAGTAGATTCCATGGATGTTCCCACCTTGCTCTTTGAAGAGATTTGCTGTGACAATTTCCAGGGGTTGAGTTACCCAAGTAAGTTTCAAAATTAGCTTCTCAGGTTCTGGGCAGGGAGGGGGGGGGAGGGGGGGTTTACATGATTGGATTTTTTTCCAATTAAATGGACTCTGGTAGGCTTTTAAACAGTTAATTTTTAAGATCTATTTCTTGCTAAGAAAGCTTCATTTTCTAACTCTTAAAAATTTCTCAAAATGTTCTTGTCTTTGAAAAATATTTAAAACTGTCTTAAACCAGATCAAAACTCATTTTGAAAATCTTGGAAATCATCCAGTCTATTTTCAGCTACTCTCTCTGGAAAAAAGAAACTTCTTCCCAGTGAGTCAAGTCTGGGAAAGGATTTTTCTGACATTAAAAAACAAGTATATAATTATGATAAGTAAATCCATAACTTCAGAAATATTTAAGGTACTTTTAAATAAACACTAATATCCATGTTATTTAACTATTAACTTCAAAAATAACTTGTGAGTAATTTTGATCTGATAGAAAAATACTCTCTCGTTTCATTAATTATATTCAAATTATTAAAATTTAAAAACAAAATTGGGGGGGGAGAGATGGTTCAGTGATTAAGAGCACTGTCTGCTCTTCCAGAGGACCTGGGTTCAATTCCCAGCACCCACATGGCCGCTCACAACTGTCTGTAACTCCACTTCCAGGGGACCCAATACCCATGGCAAAACACCAGTACACGTAAAAAATGATTTTTATATCGTTCACTGTCATATCTATTACATATTCACAACATGTGAGTACAAACAAGTGGTGCATGTTGCTGTTTCGATTATTTCAGTTGGAGGATTTCCTTCTGGTTTGGTTTTCTTTCTGCACAAGCTACTTCAGTGTCCAGAAGGTGAAACTATGAGAAGTCTTAATTCTTGTCTCATACTCTGTTTAAAATCTGGTTCAGTAGCAGTGTGCTGACAGAGGCAGAGCCAGCTGTCAGCCTTCTTTCCTGTCACTGTCTGTGTGTCCTAACGTCTCCACTTGACACTGATAGCAACATGAGGATTATACCGTACAATGCTCATCTTTCCAAAACTGGAGAGACAGAGCTTCGGAATTGGGCACAGTTGCATACAACATCACAGTGATTTGAAAATACACACGGAATTCACTACACTTCAGAATCTGTCATATTTGAAGATGCTTGCTGTTGGGGTTGTAAAAGAACAACAACAAAAAAAATCAAACAACATAAAATAAAAACTTTATTACCATATTCCTTCCATTGTAATGTGTATTTTCCACCTCACTATAATATTTCTGAAATTGGGATTTATAAACAAATCTATACTACAATTGAACATGTGTTTTTTTCCCCCTCAAATCAGAGCAATTCATAACAGAGAAGACCTTAGTGAAACCAAGAAAACAAAGCTTTCACAGCTAGATTTGTTTAGGATATCAGGGATAGACTGAAAGCAAGCCCTTACATTATTTATAAAAAAAAATCCATAAAATGAATAATTCAAGGTTATTAAATAGGTTTGTGAAAATGGTCAATGGCAAGTGGAGTTACATATAGTATAAATGACCAAAAATAGGCAGTAAAACATATATTCCATTTATACTCATATAAAAGTTCTCTTTTCCATGGGCTGAGGATGCAAGATTTAGCCAGATCACCGAGTCCTATGCATGCCATCCCAGAGCTCATGAGCTGAAGTGGGAAGCCTTAGAGTTTAAGGTCAGCCTGGACTGCATAGAAACCCCCTATCTCAAAAAGACACTGTATTCTAATGTTATCTTCTTAATGCCAAATAGTTTATCTCTCTATCAAATCACTTTGCTTTTTTAAATTTTTTTTCTCATTCATGTAAATTTGACCACAAGCTCCCTCCAAACAAGCTGTTAGCAAATCTAACCTCCATCGAGATGAAAGACTCTGGCAGAGCTTGCGAGCACGAGCTGGCCCATTGTGTCGTGCAGACTCCACAGGTGCTGGTCACAGAAAAGCTGGCAGCCACTGAGCTATGAATGCACACACATCCACTGTCACCTTTCCTTCCATAAAATTCCTGGGGTGGGTAAAGTTTTGTCCCTTTGGGACCTCAGAATCCGCAGGCCGTCTCACACTCAGACCATCCCTTCCACAATCTAGAAGGAGCTGGTTTGGGGTTTTCTAGTCCCTGTATGTGATTTTGCTTTTATTTGGGGGCACCAAACACAATTTTCTGCTTTAGCTGGGGAAAGATAAACAAAAATAATACTTTCAGCTAGGGAAAGATAAACACAAATCATACTTTTGTCTTCTATAAACCTCAACTTCCTACTGCTTGATATGGTCTCAAATTTATATTGAAGAACAGAAACAAACAAACAAGGTCTAATTTCTACTTTTAAGTTATTTTAGTAAAATAAATCTCCCCTCACTTAATGACCACTCCACCAAGCGCAGGCAACTAGAATAGTCCTGGAGACTTCTGGGAAATCAAAGCAGAGCAGAACATGGATCTTTACGTGTCACTGTGGGAATTCATAATTACTCTCCTCTGACCTTTGCCAGGACAAAGGCATTCACACAGCAAAGCACACAATCAAAATGTAGGACCCCAAACTGAAGACTGCTTAAATCAAAAGGGTTTGCTTTTTTGTTCATTTGTTTTCTTTAGTTAAAATGATGCCATATCTTATTATTATTATTATTATTATTATTATTATTATTAATTGTGTGTGTATGTGTGTGCGTGTGCACGTGCATGTGTGATGGAGGTGAGGTGTGTGTCACAGAGCATATGTGGACATCACAGCTTTGGGGAGTCATTTCTCCCCCTCTACCTTTAGGTAGGTTCTGGGCATTGAACTCAAGTCCTCAGCCTTGCACAGCAAGTGCCCTCATTTTGCTGAGCCATCTTGCTGACTCATGACCCTGTATCTCACCAATGACTACCAAAGAACTGGAAAAGGAAACATGGAGAAATTAATTCAACTCTTCTTGTAGGAAAATTCTAGTGCTTCCATTTCCTCATAACACTAATAAAGAGGAGTGTTTAAAGTAAATAAATACATATATTTGACAGAAATGTGGGACCCTGTTTTCAATAATTGGTACGAGTTTCAGGACAGTAGCCACGTAGCATTAAATCAGGAAGAGGCTCTCTAACTGTCAGGCTCTGTGCAATGGCCCAGGCCACACACTCGTGGAGATGGCTGTGACACCTGACTTGTTTCTCAGGTCCTTGTCAACTTGATTATTATTCAATAGCTTCATAAGTAAGTCACCTTTCTTGGATTTCTGTCCCTTCAGTATTGGGAACATACCCTATGTGCAATATATTTGGTCTTCTAATTTCCCCAATCATTCCTCCAATTAAACTCCTGAAGGGCCATGTCCAAGTTTAAACATGAATATCAAGGTCCTTCTTGGTATGGCCTCTCCTTTACCTGTCATCTCCTTCTCCTTCCATTGCCTGCCTCATATGCTGTGCGACCCTTGAGTGATAAAATGGCATGCCATTTTTGTGCCATGGGCTCAATCCCCAAATAACTAGAGGAAGACGGAAAGATATGGCTGGACAGTGCTGTCCGCCATGTTTTTTTTTTCATATGTTGATGATAGTTTGCCTTTTAGGAAGGACACAATGTCAACTCGTCAAAACAACAACATTAAAGAGTCAAACATGGAAGGATGCTTTAGTGTGGTTGAAATTTACAGTCACTTTCCGTGTCATTATTTCTAACCCTGCTGGACTTGTGCTTCCAAATGTCCTGAAATGTAGGGATTATTCATCCATGTGCCCTTTGTTTTTGGTCCTCTGAACAGATCTTGATTGTACACAAGCACATTCCTGTATCATTGACAGGTGCTGTAGCCAGGAAGATGAATGGGCCTTACATTCAAGCAGAAGTTTGATTTGACATACATTCAGATGACAAATACGTTCACAAGGAAGCTTCAGTATACTAGTTCATGATAAACATTTATTGAGTCAAGTACAACACTGGATATACCATATAGTGTAATGCTCATTTATTAAACATGGACATTTGGATTCCAATTTGATAAATGGAAAAGCTGAGACTCTATGAATATAAGGAACTCAGTGTAAGGGGAGTAGTTTATAAGAAAAGACTTAAGCTAAAGTTTCTTTGTTTGTAAAGATCTGTTCCTTCCACCACATTGTGGCCCACTGCCCTGAATATACTGAGAATGATGCTATAAATGAAATGTGCACAGAGAGAGGTAGCCACACAATTTTATCTGGGAGTCACTACTAGACTGGAAGAAATTAAGAGGTGAATTGCCTGGTGAGCCAGGAGTGTGAGTCAAGTTGATGGCACATGCCAATGAATGTCAAGATTTTAGAAATTTTCAGTGTTCTATAAGGATCATATATGTAAGGAATTGTAGCATGTGGAACCAGAAGGTCAGACAAAAGACCCTATCATGAGCCCTTTTGATCAACTGAAGACCTTGAACTTGGTTCAGTGGATCATGTGGGGGTCACTGAGAGTTCAATGGGAAATCACAGATCATGTCTGAATTGTAGAAAGATTTCTTTAGAGCCAATGTGGAGAATACATCACAGAGAAAAGAGACCAGGAGCAAGAAGGACATTAGAGGATAGGTTTAGAAAATGAGAGAAGCATAAAAAAAGTATCACTCTACAAGAAACAGTGTGCAAACAGAAATGTGGAAATTTAATTAGTTGTGATTCTGTAGTGGATATTATACAATGAATCACCATGAGTGTCTAGGGGTTCACACTCCCTGAGCCTATGGCTCTTGAATCCAGTTATCCACTGGGATCTACAAAGCAAACTATCAGTGCAGCAACAGAGAGGGAGACTCTACCATTTTCGTCTGGTGTGATTCTCCATTTCAGCAGCCACCCTTATTCTGTTTCGGTGCATTTTTCTTCATGAATGATGTGAGCGTTGATTCCTCTTCCCTGCATGACTTTTTCAATAGACTGCCTGGATGAGCACAGTGACAGCTTGAGGATGTGGATCCTCTCTTCTGCACTAAGAAGTTGGGTGCTGTCCCAGGTAACATGACCCAGAGCCTACGCAGGTGGGGAGCTTTTGTCAGATTTAGGTCTCCTCAGAGTGTGAGCATTTCCAGGAGCAGTTTTCGTTGATTCCCTTTGAAGCACAGAGACAAGAAATAAAGTCGTTTTCAAAAGTATGAAAATTATCTCAGAGAGTTTACACTCCTGACACTCAACAGTTAGAGACAGAACCAAGACAGTGGGCTCCTGAAAATGTGCTAATTTTCTGGTGTCCTACAACCTCCTCCTCTTCCAGCCAGTTCATTTCACTATCTGTCACAAAAACCTGAGGTACTCTGTAACACAGCATGAGCAGTCACCTTGTTAAGAATTAAGGAATCAGCCAGGTGGTGGTACACACCTTTAACCCCAGCACTTGGGAGCCAGAGGCAGGCAGATCTCTGTGAGTTCAAGGCTAGCGTGATCTACTGAGTGGGTTCCAGGACAGCTGGGTCTACACAGAAAAAACCTTGTCTCAAAAAACCAAAAAATTAGGGAATCAACAATTTTTAGAAAATGGTCCAAGCCAGTTTTTATTAGACAAAGATGTGTGGGGTCCACTGACTCCTCCTTTCTCTCTTATTCTTTTTATTATGTGTGATTACATTCAGGCACCTCGCGTAATGCAGTGGATCTTCTAATTGCTCCTTTGCCTACTATCAGCACAATTGGCTACATTGGTTAGAAAACCAACCAAGGGAATAGGCTACAAAATTGGTATTGAAGCCTTGGCAGCAAACTCACTGATCGGGCTACTGAACGCAAAACTAAAACACAAAGCACAGCTTGTTTTGTTTATTTGGTTTTTTTTTCAAACAGTAATTTCTAATGGCAGAGACAGATGTTTCTTAAAGTGGCAAGAGATTTGCCAAGCAGAATATCCTACCACTTACAGTAATTGCTTTATTAATATTGCATGTGTTTATGGCTTTTATTTTCTGGCTATGGCACATCTTCTTGAAATGACTTCAGGTTTCCTGATGACTAGCTCATCAGCTCGACTTCAGAGATCCTTTGAGTCTCAGGTCCAGCTTTATGCCTACACAGAAAATTATTTCGTAGGAAGCTGCACTTTTCTCTCTTTTATTACATGTAAAAGCCCTTGGGGGCACTGGAACACCCTTAGAGATAGCAGGTCAGTACCTGCAAAGGAACTTCTAGCTTAGAAATAAGCACTGAGTTACACAGACCTCTCTGCAACAGAAAAGACCCTTCTGAGGATAAGCTCACAGGCATTGTTACTTAGTGTCTTGAAAAGACTGGGCCTTTTTGCTGCCATAATTTGTAATAGGTCTGTTATAGTAGTAGTAATAATAATAATAATGATCTTTTTCTTGGTGCTTGGCTTATTTCATTCTGAAAAGTGTGGACCATCTTTTAATTATCTTCTAATAAGTTCCTAAAATGTAAAACTAATAAGGAAATAATCCAAAAAAGAAAGTTACATTGAGGTTTTCTGAAATGCTTGTTAGTACCCTGAATGTGGATCATGGATTCTTCCATTCCTTCCCAAGCCTACCAAGGTAGCTTGCACTTTGCCAGCTACTCTGACCACAGGTGGTCCCTGTTATGTTCCTACTTGTACTCAACTCCTGGGTGAGGAGTAGAAAGCAGCTTCTCTGACAGTTTGTGGTCAACATCATTATTGCCATCTACTTCACAAATGTCTCTAGAGTTAAGTGCAGGCCTCACCCAGCCGCAGGCCCGAAGTGGTATGTGGAAAAACCTGGAAACCTTGCACAAAGTTGACTCAAGTCTTCTCTAAACACCTGTGTGGCCTCCTACTGAAGCCAGAGAGGAGCTGAGGGGTGAGCTGGGCATTCTGTATTCAGTGTTCTGTGTCATGTTTGGACAGTAAAATTCCTTCATGCGAGCGAACTTCAGGTGGAAGCTCCCATACTTCACTGGTATAAAAAGAAGCATCTTTCTTTAATCTGTGTTGCTAGGAGACAGCCTACTCAATATTTAATTTTAATCTGACATATCACATTTTTTCCATGCCAAGAAATAGCCTGGCAGTTATGTATAATTCATCGTAGTGGACAAACTGGTCTCAGTTCTGGAGGCCATGCTCTTAGGATCTGTGGGGCTGCAGCTGTGTGCTCGCCTTCCCCGAGTTTTAAGTCAGCCAGGGTAGAGGGTTAGTGCATTTTAAAGGTTATTTAGTGGGAAAAGGGAAAGCAGGAAACAATGGAGTCAATGTGTATGCATTTTGAAGGAATCCTTTCACCAGGAGGAGGACTAAGGATCAGTGTGCCTTCCTGAGCCTCAGACGCTTTGACTGTGCCCTCAGCCAACCTTTCTTCTTGTGTGTGCAGTTGTGCCTAGAGCAACTAAAGAGAAAGGATCGGGGTTGTGAATACATTTCCTAAATTCTCTGTTCTTGCCCCATTTGGTTCACAGATGTGAAATTCAGCCAACATTTAATTTCAAGTCTTATGATACATAAAAAAAAAAAAGACCCAGTAGAATCCATGTCAACCATGATAAATCTACAGGTACCTGTTTATATCCAGAATCAATATTCTCACCCCTCCCTAAAATTGAACCTAATTACTTAAATAAGACTTCAATGTTACTTTGCTGGTTTTCCCCCCCCCTTAAAGGAAGCACAGAAACGTGTCTGTGGAAATGACTTTTCATGTAACTAGGCTGGTAACATCTTTCAGGTAAACAGACCACAAAGGCCAGGTTAACGCATAATAGAATTGCAATACTGCCATTCCCTTGAGCTGCTGAGCTGCAGTCACGCTCACAGAGGAATCTGCTGCATGGGTGAAAGACAGTACTGGCTGCATGTCTCCAGGTACAGAGAGAAGTCATGGTGGAGATTTTGCTTATTCAAGACATCCTGATGTGCTTTGACAGCGCTGAGGCTCTTCAGTGATGGAGCCATGTATTCGTCCATTTGTTCCCCTGACTGATGTGGTTGTAAACCAGCCTGCAACATTTTCTTTTCCTTTTCCTTATGGTTTGTTGTATGTCTTTTTCTTTGGGGTAAGCAATCTTCCAGGGACACACAGCTGAGGAGAAGCTTCCTTATCTTACCTGGGACACCTTCCTGGCCTACAGTGAAATGTGTTTCCTTTCCAAAACCACAAGATTAAACAGAAAGGAAGAGAAAAAAGGGTAACCCTTGGATATTTTCAATACAATTTTTCATTTTCTTCCATGCCATGATGTGCAATTCTCAAGAATATTATGTTTCTTGGCTGATCAGTATTCTCTTTCAATAAAACCCCAGGACATAGCCGCTGGGCACAGAAGCTAAATGTCACGAGTTCTGTGCCCTGCTACTTGGCAGAGAATTCTGGCTGCATGCTTTTTATGTCTTTTTTCCCCCTACCTTCCCTCTTTTATTGTGCGTTTTCAACAAAAGTTAGTCAGTAATAACTACTACATTTACACACCACAGTTAATGATTGTAATAGTGTAAGGTAAGAGGATAAATACTCACTAACACAAAAAAGTACGGTGTAACTCCTCATTGAAGAGAAAAAATAATTTCAGCAGTTAATGAAAACATGGATACATTTGACAGAATTACATAGGGAAGAAAATGGCTTGCATGACTCCTGGGGACAAAATTAAATGGTTGTGTACGTGTTTAGTCCTTTCAAGACTTAGCCTAACAGTTATAGACTGCCTCCTTCCTTGCCTCCTGCCCAAGTCTGAGGAGGCACCCCCCAGTTCTATCTTACCTTCCCATAGCTAATTTGAGTTTCTCTTCCCAAGATACACCGCCATGTCTGCAGGAAAGATGGCTAATAATGCCTTCCTAGGAGATTCTAGATTCTGTCCCCTGGGGTTAATTGTTGACAGAATAATGGATAATCACGAGAGCAGCCATTTGGATGAAGAGGAAGGAGGGCTTGTAGTTAAGGATAGAACAAGGAAAATAGAACACCAGCAAATACTCCATATTTTATTACTAACACTTTCATTTTATGCCCTTGGTATTGAACAGTCATACTCATTTGCTGACACAGCCTAAGTAAGCATTAGCATATATACTATGTATGATAAATATATATACATGATAATATATTTTATGTTAATATTTATCCCCTATATATGTGGCTTTCTGTGATCACTTGTTTATTAATCTAGCCACTGACAAAAACTTTCCCGGAAATAGGCAGAGTGTATTCCCTCAAGGAAAGGACTATCCTCATATATACAAAATTATTCTATACAACCTTAGATGAGCTAAATAATCTTAGTTAAATACATTAGGAAGTAATTTAATAAGATTAGTAGATGAGGAACACACCTAGGCCCTGAGGCTTTTGATGAAAAATGCCACTAAATACAGAACCATCTTGAGACAATTAATGTATGAAGGAAGTTAATTTTACAGCTCTCACAATCTGAGATGAGTCACTTAACGACTCTGGCCCTGAGCATCTATAAAGCATAGGGTTGGGTAGGTAGCTACAAATTGAATTACTTATTTGAGTTGCATTTCAAATTTGTGATTATAAAATATAGTAGGAAATAAGAATGTATCTAATTTGCCTCAGAGTTTTTGGCAACATATACTTCATTCAATTAGATTTTAGCAGATCCATAGTACAAGTACATGGAATTCTAAGTATACAGAATCTGACCATTTCCTGAGAAAGGAAAGAGACATTGAAAACTCAGGCAACCAGAGAAAAGTAAGAAAGGTCAGGTATTAAGGAATGATATCACTTGGAAGCAGGCCCAGAAACAAAATTTGTGTTATACAGCAGAAAGTTTATTGGAGGTAAAGGAGTGATGGTGCCTAAGAAAGTTAGGAGGAGCTGGGAGCAGGTCTGGCCAGAAAAAGCCATCAGACTTCAGTGAAACTCTGATCCTCCAGAATGAAAGCCAGAGGTACAGAAAGATCTTGGGGAGCATCAGATAAGTTCAGGCAACCTCCAGGGACTGCAGACAGAAGACTGCTGATTAGACAGGCCCTGAAAACATGGGCAAGTCCTAGTGTTCCACCATACTCAGGTACTGGCTCACTTGGGTCTGCTCAGAGAGAAGACTTCAGCTCAGGAGCTGAGGAGGACCCTGGACACGCCAGATTACTATCCTCCTTACAACTGAATGCCAAGTGTTTCCCTGGCTGCTACTTAAGTTTCCTTCCTGCTAGATGCCTCCTTGCCCACTGTTTGCATACTCTGCAAAAACAACTATGAATGCTCAGCTGTGAATGGCTCATCTTTATCCATCCCCCACCATCCAAGGCTCAGAGAGAAGTTCATGGAAGATGGGTAGGAAAGAGTGTAAGAGCTGGTAGACTGGAAGGAAAGCTAAATTCTGGTTTTTGGAGATGGCTTGGATGTTGCATGCATCAACTCACAGCAGCTGAAGTTACCTGTACAGGATTTGCACAAAACCAGCCAGTCAAAAGTTCAGCATGGGTGAGAGAGGAATTCTCAAGACCCCACCCCTATTGTAGGAGTTAATGGTTGTTAGTGGCTACTGAGAGGGTAAATCACTCTCCTTTGGGGAAGTGGTTGGTAGCAGGTTGCTCATGTCCAACCCAGTGCATGTAGGCAGCACTAATTATACTGGGCAGGTGGTATTAATAACAATAGAGAAAGAGGACATAAAGTTGGGAGGGGGATGGGGTGGAGACACTAGTGAGAGTTGGAGGACGATAGATATGGCAGATAGAAAATGTATAAATACATGAAACTTACAGAGAATACAGATAGTATCTTAAAATGCATGTAAAGACAGAAGGTAAACAAAATAAGAATGTGCCAGAAGATGGGAGGGCACAGTTAACAAAGGGCCACAGTGACTGGGCTAGGTGTACAAGAGTGGAATCAAGAAAGCTCAAAGAAGGCTTGTGGGAAGTTCTCAATGACAAGTAAAGGAAACAGTTAACGGTGTTTTGTTCAAGCAAGCAAGCAGATGAAAAGCTTGCTGCGTGCTAATAACAAACAATGGGCTGTGAGTGAAGTCATTTGCTTTTGTGATTTACCAAAGTGTAAAGAGCCAAATGCATAAGAGTCGAAACTGGGTTGGGTAGACACAAGAGAAGCAGAAAGTACAGGAAAGGCCTGTATGGGAATCAGTCTGGTGCTCCAAGCAGGTATATCCCCATCGCGCTATCCAGTGCTGCTGCACACACATACTATCCAGAGAATGGCCAACCAAGGTAAAGGAGGACGTTAAAGGTAAAGAAAAGAAAGAAATAATACGGTTTTCCACCTAGAGAGAGGAAGGTAATGTATTTTATATGTCAGCACCATTTATGTAAATGCAAGACAGACACTAAGCGATTAAAAACTCAAAGAGTACATTAGTAGAATTAGTTTTAATAATGTATTTTAATCAATTCAGTATATGGAAAATACAACGTGTAGTCGATATAAATAAATAATGAGTTTCTTAAATATTCTAAGTCTTCAAATTTTGATTTATGTCTTATTACAAAATAACTCAATCTGGACATTAAATTTTCATTCCAAATAACCTCCAGTTTTGATTCCTAAAATGTTCACTAGCAAAAGAGTATTCACATACTCAAATTGTTCTCAATATAGATAAAGGTTTTTTTTTTCTTTTTTAAAAGTGATTTAAGTATTAAAAATATCTTTTCCTTAACATTCACCTCTATGCTGACAATACTAATTCATCCTCTGTCTCTGTCTCTGTGTTTGTCTGTCAATCTCCCTCTCTAGGGGGTGTGCAGGCGTTTTTGCATGTGTGTACAGGTGAGCTTGACATCACATGCATATGTGAAGCCAGAGTTTGATGTTGGGTGTCTTCTTGTGTCATTCACCACCTTATTTCTTGAAAGGAGGTCCCTCACTGGAACCTGGAGACACCAAGTTTATCTAGACTGGCCGGCAAACCCCAGGATCTATCTGTCTCTACCCTCTCTGATTCAGCAGTGAGATGATAGATAACCTGCTACCATGCCCAGACTTTATGTGGATGCCAGGATCTGAATTCAGGTCTTCATGCTTACACAGCAATCACTTGAATTCTCTCTCCAGTTCCTGGTTTATTCTTTTTAACAGAAATGATTTAACTTTGCAGCAATTCATATTCATTTCATAGCCCTATCTGCTCAAGTTAAAACCCATCCACTGGTTGTTCCATCAGTAGTAGCCATCTAAATGTTCTTTATTATATGCCTCCAAATATTAATTCTGCCTGGCTGGGTCAAGGTGCCAGGTATTTTTTGAATATTATTGTGAATGTTATCAGATTTCAAGATCTCAGGTATTATGTTGAAGTCTTGATTCATTTAGAATTGAATTGCATGCAGGGTAAGATATAAGAATCCAACTTAATTCTTCGTGTAGCTATTCAGTTTGACCAACGCTATTAGTTGAAGATGCTGTCTTTTCTTCAATATATGTTGTTAGATTCCCTGTCAAAAATCAAGTGATTATAGGAGTGTGAGTTTATATGTGGGCCCTGGGTAGAAGAAGGAATACACAGATGGATAAATAACACTAAAACCTTTTGATAGCATGTGGAAACTTACTACTTTACATGCTATCTCTCTCTCTCTCTCTCTCTCTCTCTCTCTCTCTCTCTCTCTCTCTCTCTCTCACACACACACACACACACACACACACACAAACACACACAGTGTATAGATATATAGTTATACACACACACTGTTATATAGCAGTTTCATTATAGTTTGAAACCTTTGATCTTGGATGGAAGCTCATTAAGACACAGGATGCTTACAAGGTTAATAAGATGATCAAGGGGGAGATGAGACATCCCATCCTACAGGGAAGCTCCTTAAACTCAGGAAGTAAACAATTCAAAATAGCTTCAGGAAGTCCCTCAAACTAACCAGATTCCCTAGGCCACCCTTGCCCCAAGAACATATAAGCAAGAAGGACTGATTAGGACATGCTCAGAAAGCAAAGTTGCCAGGATGAGTCTCAGACCAACTGAGCCACCTGGAAAGAACATTCTCCAACCTGTTGTTCAGCTGCCTGCAGGCTGTTCAGTGTACTCCAGGTTTCCAGCTTTGTGAGATACCACACATACTGACGGGGGTTTTAGTGATGTAGCTGTCTTTCAGTCTTTTCTGCTTCTGTAAATGACCCTTTACCCATATTCGTATAAGTAACCACAATAAAACTTCTTGGTTCCTAAAGTTGAACTTTGGTGATGTCTGTAGTTTGGTCTATCATAAGTTCACTATCTGGATTGAGTAGATTTTTTTTCACATCTCCCCAGAAACAGTGTCATGAAACATACAAAAAGAATTAAAATTAAATCACCCCCTATAAGAGGTGACAATGCCCTTACAAGGTACCACAGGATAACAAAAAGCCCAGTGACAGGAATGGGTTTCCTACTTTGGAGTTGCTGGCCATGTGGTCTCATATATCTCCAAACATCACAAACTATTGCCAGTGGAATTGGTTATGCCCCAGAACTTGATGGTAAGACCCTCCCTAGAGCTGAAGACACGACATATTTGAGTCATAAAACACAGAGAATTCAAGTCTGTGTCGTGATATGGACACTTCATCTTTACTGGTTTATGTTCATAATTCTGGAAGGTGATATACACAGTACCAGGAGAGAAAAGTAATCATTAGTTTTACCCAGATACGAACCCTGCAATCTAAAGTACTCACTGGCCTGGGAAAATATGCCCATTGGTGTAGTAGAGGCATGAACATTATAAAAATAACTGCAGGGCAGTGGTGGCACACTCCTTTAATCCCAGCATTCAGGAGGCAAAGGCAGGAGGATCTCTGAGTTCAAGGCCAGCCTGATCTACATAATGAGTTCCAGAACAGCAAAGACTAAACAGAGAAACCCTATCTTGAAAAACCAAAATAAAGTAAAATAAAATAATAAAATAAACAACTACATTCTGGTTGGATTTAAGTCCTGCTCCACAAAATGAAACCCATACCTCTCACCATTATCAAGCCAAGAACTTAGGGCTAGACAGGTCATAGACCCTACAGAAGGACCTACCACTATTATTCTGCTAAATGGACATACTGGTAAATCGACTCTTAATGACTTTTTGCTGTTATACCCATAGATGTATTAACTTTCAACTCTTAAAAGAGAAGCTTCTATTTGAATTAATTGTTATTAACAGAGACCCACAACTTGTCAAGATGCAGAGAAAAATAACTGTCGAATGTCCAACCTTAAATGGGAAATTTATATCACACACTTCTCCTAGCAAGATTCAGTATTTATTGAGGAGGGGCTGGGCAGAATGATTGTGAGAGACAGACACAGTGGACTAGTACAAGAAAACAGTGATTTCTGAACACAGCAAGGCAGTTGCACACATGAACTCACAACACTTGGGAAGTGATGTGGATGACCTATGTAAGCTCAAGTCAGACAAAATCTCATGATGGAAAGGGAAACGGCATGATGTCTGACTTCTAACTGGGTAACTGTTGTCAACTGATAGCTTCCAAAAGAGAAAGAATCAATTTTCTTTAAGAGTGCAGCCACGCCGGGCGGTGGTGGCGCACGCCTTTAATCCCAGCACTCGGGAGGCAGAGCCAGGCGGATCTCTGTGAGTTCGAGGCCAGCCTGGGCTACCAAGTGAGCTCCAGGAAAGGCGCAAAGCTACGCAGAGAAACCCTGTCTCGAAAAACCAAAAAAAAAAAAAAAAAAAAAGAGTGCAGCCACTAGTAGGTCAACTATGTCCCAGTGGAACTACACATCGAAGAATATATGAGCAGCACAGATTGCATTTGATGTGTTACAAAAGAAGAGGACCAAGGATGGGTAGGTAGAAAAGGTAAGACAGGTCAAGGGAAGTTGGAAGACAGTGAATATTATCAAAACACATTTATGAAGTTCTCAAAGAACTAATAAAAAAAAACTTAAAAAGTGGAGGATTTTGAATAAAGTAATTTGACCTCGATCACAGAAGTGTGTTGTGGTAATTCTGCCATTCGGTCTAAGGACCCGTTGAATGGAGCTTTTTTTTTTTATTTTTTCTGGCCTTATGTGTGTGGTCTTATCTGAAGATACGTGACCCCTTAAAAACTGTAGAGGAAGGGTAGCACCCTCTCTTGGGCTCGCAGGAACAGGCAGGGAGCAGCAGAGAAGCGTGGCATGCCGTTTGGGTCCATCACCTTGGGCAGAACGGCAGGACAGCAGCAGCTGAATCACCGGGTGGCGTCTCAGCTCTGTTCTGTGTTGTGAGTTTATCTTATAGATTTCATTTCTTAATAAACCTTACTTGGCCCCATACTTCGGTGTCCTGCTTTAGAAGTGGTCATCGTTTGACAATCTGAAGATCAGAATAAAAATAAAAGACTGTTTTCTCCAAATAAAGAGGCATTTTTCCAGCCAGCCTTCAGACATAAGCCAAAATGCCAGCTCTTCTCTGAGCTCCCAACCTGGCATCTTGTCCTGCAGGTGTTGGACTTGCAAACCCCTAGGACCAGTTTTCTGCCTGTTAGCTTTCTTTCTCTGGAGCAGACGGACACATGCTGCATCTTACACTATCTCCATTGAACAAACCTCACTGATCTGTCTGTTATTCTGTCATCCTATGTGATTAAAATAGGGACTGTGACAACCTCCTGGGCTTTGGGTCCTTCTTGTGGACCTCTAATCACTGATCTAGAAATTGACATCCTCATCAGGTCTTTGTGAAAAAGAAGAGTTCAGATATACAAAGCACACAGTACAATAGGGGTATGCCAGATTTCTAAAGACACAGTCACCACAACAGAATAACCTGTGGATGAATTTCTAAATGGTCTTATTAAATAAAATACATGGAGCTAGATATAGGGGTGAGAACCTGAGAGAGATCAGAGGAACAGGAACAGCCAAATACTAACCTTATCTCACCAACTTGGCAGCTTCCAAATGTGAATTACTTCCTGTCTACCCATGCCTATATGTCTTGCTGTTCTGCCATCTCATTGGCTCTCTCGTTCCAGCTACATCATTTCTTCTTCCTGCCCAGCTCTGTCACTCCCTGTCTGTTTGTACAGACCTCCGTGGTTAACTAGTGTTGGAATTTAAGGCGTGTGCCACCACACCTGGCTGTTTCCAGTGTGGCCTTGCACTCACAGAGATTCAGACAGCTCCCTGCCTGTCAAGTGATAGGATTAAAGGCATATGCTACTGTTGCCTGACTTCTTTGTTTACTTATAACGGCTGGCCTTTTCCTCTGATCTCCAGGCAAGCTTTATTTATTAGAGAACAAATAAAATATCATCACATTTCAGCACAAATAAAATATCACCACAATGACCACTCTAGAATAATGACACAAGTTACAGAGATACAGAAATTATAAGAATAATATTCATAAAAGTAGATAAAATATTAAATGTATAAATGTAAACACTAGGGTTGTCAATTGTGTGACCTGGTTTTACAACTGTAATCACCTGAAATACTGAGATGGGCAGGGAGGCTGAGATCAATTAAAAGCTGTGATGGGCATCCTCATGTTTCCAAAAAATACCTATAACCTCAGAACCTGCATCTTTCATGAATACAAATGAATAAGTAGGACATCTCTTCACTTATTGAGAAAGTTTTAATATTTTTATATACACTAAATACTTAGAAACTCATGATAATGAATTTTCAAGATCAAAATTGAGTAAAATGTATTAGAACACCAAGGTTTTTATTTTGTTTTGTTTGAGATAAAGTCTCTATAGGTCAGGATGGCTTCTAATTTGCTATGTAGCTGAGGATAACCCTAAACTCCTGATCTTCCTACATCTAGTGCTGGGTTTACAGGCATATACTACCCAACCTGGTAACTTTCTACATAATCACACAACTATATGTCTGCAGCATTTTAGACCAATTTTTTCATTGCTGGCATGGACAATTTATAGAATAAAGGATTTATTTTGGGTCATGGTTCCAAAGGTTCTAGTCCATTTTTAGTTAACATATATTAATTTTATAAAATAATATGTTTTAGTATGGCATTTCTGTACATGAATATAAAGTATTTTAATCATATTCATCTTCTCTTTTTATTTTTTTATTCCCCTTATACCTCTCCTTCTCCATTCCATATCTTACTGTGACACCCAACTCTGTGACTCTGGCTTAATTTATACAACATGATGTCTAGGACCCTTCTTTTTACCTGAAGTTGATAAAATTTGTTCTACTTCATGGTTGGAAAATGATCTATTGTGTTTATATACTACATTTTCTTTACATGCTCACAATACACCACATTTTCCTTATCTACCTATCCACTGATGGATACCTGGGCTGATTCTGTATTTGGCTATTTTGAACACTGCACATACAATGTTAAATTATATTAGCTACTCTTCTGTTGCTGTAATAAAAGACCAATGCAGCTTAGAGAATGAAAGGTTTATTTGGGATTACAGTTCCAGGAGGTTAAGAGTCCATCAAGCCAGGAAGCATGGCAGTAAGCAGCAGCCATAGGCTGGAGCAAGAAGTTGATGGCTCACATGCTGAATCACAAGCACAAGGCAGAGAGAGTGAAGTCGAAATGACACAAGTTTTGAACTCTCAAAGCCAGCCTCCAGTGACACACTTCTTCCAATATCCACACCTCCCCAGCTTCCCTAAACAGTGCCACTAACAGAGAAACAAGTGCTCAAATGCCCAGAACCAAGTGTTTGGATAACTGCAATAATAAAGAACACTTTATTCAAGCCACCATAATGGATGTGTAGGTATCATTATAGTAAGGTGTTTACATTTTTTTAGACTAAGTACACAGAAATGATATAGTTGTATCATATGGTGGCTCTATTTTTAATTTTGAGAAACTTTCACACTGATTTCCATAATGAATACTCTAATTTATACCCCTCTACAAACATCTTCATTAATATTTTCTGGGTTTTGTTTGTTTATCTGTTGATTTTTCTTGATGATTGCCCTTCTGTCTGGGGTAGAATAGACTCTGAATGTTGCTTTGATTTGCATTTCCCAGTCTGACAAGGATGTTGAATATTTTTTCATATGTTTATTGTTGGCCACTTGACTTCTTTAATTGATCTCTTCAGCTAATATGCCCATTTGGTGATTGGAGTTTTTGCTGGTTGGATATTTGTTTCTGAGTTCCTCATTTATTCTGAATATTAATCCCTTGCCATACTAGTACTTAGCAAAGACTTTCTCCCACTCAGTAGGCTGTCTCATCAGTCTGTTCGCTGTTTCTTTTGCGGTGTAGAAGCTTCTTGATCTGGAGAAATTCTGTTAGTAAGTTCTTGCTGTTATTTTCCATTTTTTTTTTGTTTGTTTTTTTTTGTTTTTCGAGACAGGGTTTCTCTGTGTAGCTTTGAGCCTTTCCTGGAACTCGCTTTGGAGACCAGGTTGGCCTTGAACTCACAGAGATCTGCCTGCCTCTGCCTCCCAAGTGCTGGGATTAAAGGCGTGTGCCACCACCGACGGCTTTTCCAGTCTACCAGAGCTCTATTCAGAAAGTTGCAAGCAATCCCCTGGATGCACAGTGATTCTTTGGTCACTTCACATCCAATAGGTATGGGAGATTTGTGGTGTAAGGACATGAAAACACGGAGGTGTCTGCTCCCATAGATGAAAAATTCAACTTGTCTCCCTTTTTGAAAAACTATTTAATTTTAAATTACACACACACACACACACACACACACACACACACACGAATGCATGTATATGGGGTGTAATACATGTACATAAGTACACAGTGCCCACAAAAGCTGTATGTAGCAAATAAGTGTAGACCTTAGTGAATGTGCATTGTTTAACATGGGCACAGTCATGTCAAAGACCAAGGCTTCAGTCCTATAGAAGTAACAAAACCTTCTCGAGGTTAGGCTCAGGGAAATGGCTAAATCTTCCTTCCTGATCCATGTGTAGATTGATAGTATGTGCAGAAATTGTCCATCATAGCTTTCTCCCCCAGGATGTTTGGGGCCTAAAAACTGATACTCTACAGAGAGTGCTCCTATGGAGATTAGCTAAGCCTGTCTTCTTGGTTCAGATATATATTAACTTTACCTCCTGTTTTATCTGTAATAACCAGACTCCCTGTTCAACTGTATGTAATCAACATACTGAACTATATGGGGGGCACAGTTTGGTTTCTTCATCAGAGAGCCCAGACCACCTGATCTCAGCATTTCTGTGTGTGTGTCATTTCTCCATTCCTTCACTGCCTTAGATAGATTAATCCCTGAACCTTTCAATGACATATCTGACAGAGAAGTTGGATTCATCAGGACTTGGAGCCGTAGGTGGTTTTGAGCCACTTGACAGAGACAGATGGCTGCCTGGACAGTCACCCAAAGTTCTTCTGCAATGTTGGGGCATCCAGCTCCAGCCTACAGGCCTAGAGTCTCTGGGAGACTTTTTTTGTGAAGCAGGAAATTCGAAGGATTGTCTCGTCTATTGGCAAAGTTCATCTGCTGCTTTCCCCTATGTCCGGCAGAATGTCTGTCAGTCTCCTCTGCAAAACAGAAACCTGAAGGACCATCTCACCATGTTTTGGCAAAGTTCAGTGATCACCTTCCTATGGGTCTTGTATGACTAGTTTATACAACATACTGTTAAACAGTCCAGGCAAGAGCAGTTTCTTATCCAAATGGCTATCTCTTGCCACAAAGAAAGCAAACTCCATATGGAGTGTCTTCAATGCCTATCTTCCTCTTTGAAGTAAATTGGCACATATGTCTTACTGTCCAGAAAAGTCTAAATTTTTAAAACATTTTAAATGCCATGTTCTATAGGTCTTTGAAGTGTTTGACAATTACCTACCTAATTGAAATATATCTATGCATACCTAGAAAACTTAACATGACTATAAGTTTGATTATCATAGATGACTATTAATCTGTATTTCCAAATTATATATTACAATTTTAAATGAGTTACATAAACATAATACCTTAAACAAGAGTAAAAATATACATACAGTGTAACAAAATTGACCTTAAATTTGTATTAATAAACCAAAATCTATATTAATGTAAAATATGTAAGATTAATAGTTTAATTATTAAAGTAGATTCAATAACCTACCCTTTTGTCCTATCATTTCTATATCATACTCTTCTATATGTTTTCCTAACACTGGAAGAACCCTGCACTGGCAGATGTCTTTGATTTAGAAAGTTGCTGGGGCACAGAACTCATTTTACTCTTTGATAAAGGACAGGTTTTGGAGTTCAAGCATGCTACTGTGTGAAGGACAGAGATAGAATGTAATAACACAATTGAGCATCTATTCCATATACCATCCAAACTGCAGTAATGGCTTCTTTAAAATTCAGTTCTGCATCCCTCTTGTGCAGATGTTTACTTTTTTTTTTTCAATGAGATTGCAGTTTTCAGGATTTAGTCTTCCAAATTTCAACATTTGGGTTTTATTTTTTATTTTTTTGAATTGGGATCATCAGGATTTTTACCTTTAGAGATTTTATATTTTAGAGATTTTGGTCATTTAGGATTTGAATATACGAGATTATGGCAAGATTGTGTGTCTTTCACTGTTCTGATTGGCACTGGGTGAACTGGCACAGTGTGCTTGATAATAGCCTACCTTTGATCCTCTTCCTCACTATCTGCATTGCTGCTGAAAGATGAGGAAAGGATGAAGGGCCGTAGACTTGTACTCCCCTCTCTAGGTAAGCAGAGAACACTTGTTATTTATGAATAATATGCATTTCTAGGTTGAACTAAAATAATTTTTATTTTCCCATTATTTTTCTTATAAATAAACAGTTCTCCAATATTTTCTCTCTGGAAACCTCTTCCCTTCATGAGGTCCTCACTGGTAGTCCCTTCCTAAGGAAGGGAAGACCCTCAGATTGTTGGAGACATTTCTGTGTCATCCAAGAGAGTATAGATGGGTCAGCACCTGTTCCCCCAGGAGAGGGTAAACATTGCCCTCCATGTCATCCCTAGCACATGCAGAGGATTGTCTAAGGACACCAAAGATGACCAAAAGCTGCCGCTGAACAGTATGGGGAAACATTCTGTACACTGAACTGGAAGATCCTCATAAACCAGTGCAGCACTCCCAATTAGCAAGAGCTGGTATCTACCTGGGAAACGCTCCTTCCCCAGGCCGATGGTCTGTGAGGTCTGCATGAAAATCCTGTGCCCACTCTAGCCTCTTTTCTGCCCAAGTTTTCTCCTAAAATGATGGTGTTGTACTGGTTCCCAGGAGTTTTCATCTCAAATGTATTATAAAAAAAAAAAAAAAAAAAAACAAGATAAGAGAAAAACCAAAACTCGCTTATTCTAGGAGCTGGGCTCAAGGAGTACTTATCTGATCTGGATGAATTTTTCCACAAAGCTGATTGAACAAGAGGAATTGTAGGATGTAGAACATCATGTCAGTATTCCAGGAAGTAGATTTAAGCTTCTCCAAGGAACAAGTGTAACTTCAGAAGGAAAAAGCCAATTTCCATCACCTGAAACACACTGCACCCATGGGCAGCTGGGCACAGTGGCCATGTCCCAACAAGTTCCTTCAGGGCTGCAGCAAGTGGCACTGAGCCTGTACGGAGGACTGGGAGATAAGGGCAGAGATATGAATCCATTGATCCCCAGCTTTTCCTGGACTCTGCTATTGTTTAGTCCATCCTTTAGCATATCACATGACTTACTTGTTGCCAATCTTGGCTTTGTACACATCTACTCTTATGGCATGACAATCTGAAATTTACATTAGAATTTGTGCCAATGGTCCAAGTTTTTAGTCTTGAAATCCTTTGCCTCTCTTCTACTCCAGCTTCTCCCCATATCTTTATTTTTTAATTAAGAAAAAATTTTCATTCATTTTACACACTAATCAAAGATCCCCCTTTTTCCTCCTCCTGCCCCCGCAAACTTCCCCCAACCCACCTCCACTCTCCCCCACAAAAAGGCAAGGCCTCCCATGGGTGGCCTCTACATCCAGTAGAGGCAAGTCTGAGCCCTTCCCCCTGCCTCAAGGCTGCACGAGGTGTCCCATCACAGGTAGTGGGCTCCAAAAAGCCCCCTCATGCACCAGGGATGGATTCTGATTCTACTGCCAGGGTTTCCCCCAAGCAGATCAAGCTACATAATTGTCTCGCCATGCAGAGGCCCTAGTCCAGTCCCACGCAGGCTCCACAGCCATTGATCCAACTTTCATGAGTTCCCACCTTCCTCATATCTTTTTATCTTTGCATAAACTGAGCTCAGTCTCCCCTTCAAATGTCCCCCAAATACAACACTTCCACGAAAGCATCTGTGAGCAAAGCTTTTGCTATCTTACACAGATGGTAAATGGAGACAGGACACACAGCCCATCCTCCTACAACCTACATCCTCCTCCACATGGCTGTTCTCCATCCAAGCCTTTAAGGGCTCCGTCCACTCTACTCAGTGCACTGCCCTGTGAGTCCCCATCTCACCACCACCAGGTTCCAGGTCTCCTTATCACCACCACAACACTGTTCCAAGTTCTTGTTTCTCACAGAGCACACCAGCTCTCCCAGCTTCCCATCCCACCTGGAAACCAAGGTACATACTAATTTGGAGACTCACTTTTTCAAAAGAACAGTTGGAGCCATATGAAGCAGTGTTTTGTGTACATAGTTTGAATCACATCTGTATGTTACCCAAAAAACAGAAGGTATATTCTGTTTTTCCATATACCTGATAATATTTTAGCTACATATTTTCAATAGATAGTAAGATAATTGATAGGGTAATTTAAAATATATATGTATAATATCTGTATAGATAGCTTTTTTCTCAAAGACTGTGCCTTCTCACTGGGTTCTCACATAGAGGAAGGAACAGGGTATCACTCTGAATTCTCAAGAGAACTCTAATCCAGATTGTGAGTGCCTTGACTTCAAGACAAAATGATTTAAAAAAAAAAAAGACCCCACTTTCTCTTACAATCACCATGGGCATAAAGATTTCTGCATATAGATTTGGGTAGAATATGAGCATTCTGACCACAGCAGGTACATACTCATGTCTTCCAATCCTCAGCTATGCTTGATTTAACATGAGATGCTTCTGCTTAGTAAAGCTCCTCTGTGCATCTCTTAGCCAACGAGAACACTACAATACAAGAAATTATCCTTCAAATTCTGAGCAAAAACAAGCTCCAGCAACTGTTTCCAGATGGGAAAACAGGACCGTAAAATGGCTCATCAGCTGCTTTCTTCAAAAATGCTAGGCATGAAAGAGAAAGAAATCTGTGGCTGTCTTAGATAATAGGAGACTTACGGAGGATTGTGGGCAAGTACAATCTGTGGCCCTTGCTAGGTCTTGCATGGCAGTAAATGCTCTCAGCACTTGGCATCCCAGAGTAAGTTCATTGTTCTCATTGTTCAAGGGATTTCTTGGACTTTCCTAAGCAACAACTCCAAAGGAGGTTTCTCAGGCCTGGAACTGTTTTTTTTTTTGTTTTGTTTTGTTTTGTTTTGTTTTTGTTAGTCTATGACTCTTGAGGGGCACATTATCATCCCAACTTGTATAACTTTATTCAAACTATATATTTATGCATATATATAATATGTAATTTTAGGTAAGCATAAAATGATTCTCTGTTGCCTTTTCACATATCATGTGTTATTTATTCCCCTCCCCTCAGTTAAAGCCTGACTCCTTTCTTCCATTCATAGCACCAGTGTGCTGCTGTTTTCCTCTCTGGAGCTCTACCCTTATCCCATGGTCCATTTTCACTTTGCTGGTTCCTGTGGTTACTTCAGGTTATACACTTCTTCTAAGATTTGGATCTAGGAGCCACAAATAAGAGAGAACATTTAGCTTTTGTCTTTGAACAGAATTCCATTTCTAAATGTACCATTTTTTTATTATCCTTTCATCAGCTGAAGGACATTTAGGTTCTTTCCTATTTCTTAGCTGTTATGAATAGAGAAGTGATGAACACAGTCATCCTGTGCTCATGCTAACCTTACATGGCTGTTGATACTAAAGTATCAGAAAGATTCCCTACAAAATTGTTCTGGTCAGTTTTATGTCAACTAGGCACAAGCTAAAGTCCTTTGAGAAGAGGGAATTGAGAAATGCCCCTACCAAACTGGCCTGTGGGCAAGCCTGTGGTACATTTTATTGATAGATGATTAACCCCACAAGGCATAGTGCAACTCCTGGGTGGATAGTCCTGCCTAGTATAAGAAAGCAGGCTGAGCAGCCATGAGGAGCAAACAAGGAAGTAGCATTCTTCCACAGCATCTGCATCAGTTCCTGCCTCCAGGTTCATGTCTTGTATTCCTGCCTTTTCCTCCCAAAGTTGCTTTTGTTCACGGTGTTTCATTACAGCAATAGAAACCTTAAGACAGTATGCAATTGAGTTTCAGAAGTTCAAAGCAGAACAGTGTTTGCATCCGTAGAAAATTGGGACAAATTAGTGCTATAGCATGTCCTCCTGTATGTGCTAGATTTCATTGAGTGACCTTAGTTAAAAAAGGAAATAATACAAGGGTTTTGACACTTGATAAACACATCTCAATCACAGAAGTACCTCAGAAAAGCTTCCTTTCGAAGCAACCTTATTTTTGGCTGAACATACAAAATTTCCAGATGTTACTTTTAAGAAATCATATGAAGACTTCATGGTTTAGGGCTTCCTTGGAACAAAATCATATCCAAGAAACAAGAAAACCTTTCCACATAACAACATGACTGGAAAAATCCCCTGAAAGCTCTATGTCTCCTCCTTTCCCCTGAAGTGAAAAACAGTAATTACTCTTATTCCATACATAAGTAAGATAAGGGACTTCCAGAAGAGAACATAGGGATGGAAAAGGTATATAAAAATCTGGAAATGAACTAAGTTTAACCTTTTATTTTAGAGAATATAAGCTAAGACCTGTGGAAGGTTTGACAGGCCCACTCACACACTAGTGTTGGCTGAATCTCTCGCCATAACCTGTTCTTTCCCGTTTCCCTCACCTTCCTCTCCACTTGAATCCGTTCACCCTCAGCATTTCTCTTTGGAAATACTTCATATTGGATATGCCCCATTGACCCCCTCAACCTGCCCCATGGGTACCTTTCTACTCTCATGTGCTTTACACACTTAACTCCAACATAAATGCACATACATACCCAAGAGTTAGAAACCAGGACTCAGCGAGGAGCCAGAACCTACAGTGTTCATCTCTCTGAGCCCGAGTTACCTCACTTACTATAATATTTTCAAATGCTAACCCCTTCTCCCGCACTTTTCATGTTTTCATTTTTCTTTATGCTAAATACATGCCAGATTTCAACGTGCATTCAACAGCTGGTGGACATCTAGGATGATTCCATTCCCTTTCCTCTGTGAATAGAGCATCAGTGAGCATCAGTGTGGAAGAACTTCCGTGGTTTCACATAGCATGAGATATACATAAATGAGTGCTGTCACTGGGTCATATGGTGGTTTCAGGTTTTTTATTTTTGTTTTTGTTTTGTTTTTTGGTATTTTTTGAGAGATGTCCAAACTGTTTCCCATAGTGGCTGCATTGACTTGCCACCAACACTGGACCAAGACTTCTTTTCCATCTATTTGGTAGCATTTGCTATCTTCTCTCTCTCTCTCTCTCTCTCTCTCTCTCTCTCTCTCTCTCTCTCTCTCTCTCTCTCTCTGTGTGTGTGTTTTGTTGTTGTTGTTTTATGCTAGTCATTCTAAGTGGGGTGAGAAGAAATCTTGACTTAGTTTTGGGAGTCCCAATTATTAAGGACATTGCACACTTTTAAAAAACTGTAATCAGTTATCTGGATTTCTCCTGAGAACTCTGTTTCAGTTTCTTCATTCACATTTCCACTGGGATTGTTTCTGTGTTTTCAGTGTGTTCGTTTTTTTCATATATTCTGGGTACCAGCCTTCTGTCAGATGATCAGCCAGGGAAGAATCTATTATATTCTGTCAGTGTCTCTTTGTTGTACAGAAGATTTTTAATTTCATAAGGTCCCATTTGTTTTGTTTTGTTTTGTCTGGTTTTGTTTGGGGGGGTGATTTATTAGTTAAAAATTTTAATTTATTTTACATCCCAATCATAGTTCCCCACCCCCCACCCCCCACCCCACTCCCACTCCCACCACCACCACCACCCCGCCCCACCACCACTCCCCTGGCTATCCTGTATCTGCCCCCACCCTGCCGCCATCCACTGCTCCTCAGTCTCCATTCAGAAAGGGGCGAGCATGGTACATGAAGTTGAGGCAGGACCAAGCTCCATCCCCTGCATCAAAGCTGGGCTAGGCAACCCAGCCCGGGGAATAGGTTCCCAAAAGCCAGTTCAAGTGCTGAGGACAGGTCCTCATCCCACTGTTAGGAGCCCCAGAAACAGACCAAGCTACACAACTGTCACATACATGTAGAGGGCCTAGGTCGGTCCCATGCAGGCTCCCTAGGTGTTGGTCCAGAGTCCATGAGTTCCCAAGAGCCCAGGTCAGCTGTCTCTGTGGGCTGCCAAGTCATTACCTTGATACACACACCCCACGCCACCCCACTCCCATCACTTCTACCATCCCCTACCCCGGCTCATACAATCCCTCCCCCTTTCCTTCAGCAGGACTCCTAGAGCTCAGCCCACTGCTTGGCTCTGGATCTCTGCATATGCTTCCAAAAATCAGTTACTGGATGCAAGTTCTCTGATGACAATTAGGGTAGTCACCAATCTGATTACAAAAGATGACCAGTTCAGGCACCTTCTCCATCATTGCTAGGAGTCTTAGCTGGGGTCATCCTTGTGGATTCCTGGGAGAGTTCCCTGGTACCAGGTTTCTTCCTAACCCTGAAATGCGCCTCCTCAAACAAGACATCTCTTTCATTACTCTCCCCTCTGTCCTGCCCCCAACCCCATGACCTGATCCCTCATGTTCTTATCCCCCCACTTTCCCACCCCTGCTCCCAGTTTACCCAGGAGATCTCTTCTACTTCCAAGTCCCATTTGTTGTTATCTTTACTCTCTGAACAACTGGCATTGTGTTCAGCAAGTCTTTATGCATGTCCATGTCTTGAAGTGTTTTCCCTACCTTTTTCCTCTAGAGTTCTAGTTTCTGGTCTTACTTTAAGGTCTTTGATACATTTGGAGTACACTTTTATGCAGAGTTAAAGATACAGATATAGTTCCCTTCCTGTGTGTTTGGTGATGAGGCCATCTTTTCTTCAATGTGTATTTTGACATCTTTGTCAAAAATTGTGTGGCTGTAGCTTGGGGGTTTATATGTAAGTCCTCTTTCCCAGTCCACTGATCTGTATGTCTGTTTGTTATATCATGCAGTTTTTATTAGTAGAACTGTGTAGTTTAACAAAATCATATATGATGATATTTCTGGAATTATTCCTTTTGCTCAGGATTGCATTAGCTATATAGGGTCTCTGGTGTTTCAATATGAATTTAAGGTTCTTCTTATCTATTTCAGTGAAGAATGGCATTGTGATTTTGATGCAGAGTCCATTGACTCTGGAGTTTGCTTTTGGTAGGATGGCCATTTTCACACTATTATTCAAGACCATGAGCATAAAAGTCTTTCTCCTAGTATCTTCCTCGATTTTCTTCTGCAGTGTTCTAAAGTTTTCATTGTAGAGTTCTCTCACTTCCTTGATTAGTTTTATTCCCAGGTTGGATTGGTTTTGTATTGTTTAGATTTGTGAGGAGGGGTAAAAGGGGATTCGTGGCCTTTGTGAATGGGACTGTACCCTGATTTCTTTCTTAGCCTGTTTGTCATTAGTTTTTCATTGATTTTTTTTATGTTAACTGTGTATCCTGTCACTTTATTGAAAGTGCTTTTAGCTCTAAGAGTTTTCTGGTGGGGTCCTCAGGGTCTCTTGTGTATAGAATTATATTATCTGTAAATAAGGATAGTTTGACTTCATTTTTTTTTTTTAATTTCCTTCTCATGTCTTATTACTTTAGCAAATACTTCAGGAAGTATATGGAATAGGAATAAAGAGAGAGAGCACCTTTGTCTTGTTTCTAATCTAACAGATTATAGCTATGTCATTGAATAGCCCTTATTGAGATATGTTTGATTTGCTCATAAGTCTCTTCCATGTTATTACCATGAAGGTATGTTAGATTGTGTGAAACATGTTTTGCATTTATTGAGATGATCATGTGACTTCTGTCCTTTAGTCCATTTTTGTAATGCATTCTATTAATTTATTTGCATAGGCTGAAATAGCCTTTCATCTCTATAATGAAGCCAATTTGATCACAATGTGTGATCTTGTTGATGTGTTTTTAAATCAAGTTTTTAATGTGCTTTATTGAGAATGCTTATTTCTGTATTCATTAGGCTGGTTGTTCTACAATTTTTATGTGTGTGTGTTTTTATCTGGTGTTGCTATGGGTTAATGTTAGCTTTGTAAAATGAGTTTGGAAATTCTGTCTCTACTATTTGGTGGACTAATTTGAGAAGAATTTGTGTTAGTGTTTTGTCTTAATTTCTTTTTCTGTTTTTATGCTGAAATATTGTGATAAAGCAATTTAAAGAAGAAAGGATTTATTTTAGCCCACCATTCAAGGTACTGTCTTTCAGGGCAAGGAAATCAAGGTCACAGTATCTTGAAGCAACTGGTCACATTACACTTACTGTCATAGCAACAGAAAAATGAATGCATTCATAGTCATCAGTTCCCTTTCTCCATTTACAGCCCTGGATGCCAGTGAGGAGTGTGGCCACCCACTACGGGTAGGTCTTCCCACCTTAATTAATCTAGTCAAGAAAATCTTCCATGTATGTGCCTGGAGGCTTATTTTCAGTTGAATCTAGAGTCTTTCCAATTGACAATTAACTTTAACCATTATACAATTCTTTAAAGGTTTTGTAGAATTCTAAAATTAATCTTTCTGGGCTGGAACTTCTTCTTAGTTGATTTTTAATTAACGCTGAAGCCTCATTGCTTGGTGAATGTGTGCCTAAATTATTTGTCACATATAACTGTGGTTGTCCATGAGCATCTAGAAATGTATCAATTTCTTTTTAACTTTCCAACTTAATAGAATTTAACTTCTTACAGTATGCCTTTATGATTTTCTAAATTTCCATATCATGTATTTTAATTTCTCTCTTTTCATCTCTAATTTTACTGTTTTGGGTTGTCTCTTTCTTTTGGTGTGTGGTATGACTGAGAGTGCCTATCTTTATTTTTTCAAAGAATAAACTTTTTTATTTCATCTTTGTATTCCTTTCTTCACTTATATTTCATTAATTTCTGCCATTAATCATTTCTTCACATCTATTTACAATCCTTTATATCTATCTACATTTCTTTACATCTATTGCTCTTGTGTCTCATTTGTTCTTATTTTTCCAAGGTGCATGACTAAGTTATTTACTTGAGGCCTGTCTGATTTTTAATGTGGTCACTGATAGCTACAAACTTCTGTCTTAAGAATGCTTTCATTGTATCCTATAGATTTTAACATGTCATGCCTTCATCTTCATTTAGTTTTAGGAATGTCTTTATTTCCTTCTTGGTTTCTTTAATGATCTGTTCATTATTCCATATTGTGTTGTTTAATCTCTGTGAATTCATCAATATCATTTGGTTTTTCCTGCTGTTGATTTCTAGCTTTATCTCATTGTGATCATATAGAATATGAGAAGTTATTTCAATTTTCTTATATTTGACTTTCAGTGTCCATCTTAGAAAAAGTTCCATGGATGCTGAGAAGAATGTATATTATGAATGGAATGTTCTATACATTTTAATTAAGCCCATTTGAGCTATGAGGTCTTTTACTGATATTTCTCTGTTTATTTTTGCCTAAATGACATTAATAATATTAATGTATTAATCCTAATACATTAATAATCAGTAATGAAGTCACTGATTATTAATGTATTGGGATTAATCTAGTAGTACTTGTTTTATAAACTTAGGTGTGCTAGTGTTTGGTGATATGTGTTTATAATTGTAATGATCTATTATTAGTGGATTGTTTCCTTAATCAGAATGAAGTCACCTTATCTATCTTTCCTGATTAATTTTGGTTTGTAGTGTATTTTGTCTGATATTAGAACAGCAACACAGCAATACCCAATCATTTCATAGTTCCAATTTCTTGGAATGCCTTCTTTGAACCTTTCACCCTCAGGAGTCTTTGTCTTCGATGGAAAAATGTGTTTCTTGGAGGCAACATATAGGTGGATACTGTTTTCTAAATCAATATACTAGTCTGTATCTTTTGACTGGGAAATTTAGGCCATTCATATTTAGAGTTCTTGTTGAAAGATGTGTATTAATTCCTATAACTTTGTTCATTATGTTTTGTTTGATGTTTTCTAATATTCTTTTCTCAACTACAGTTGTAACAGTTTGTTGTTGTTGCTTTTGTTTTTCCTTGTAGTTTCCTACATGTGTTTTCCTTTCCCTTTAGTCAGAAGTCAGTATCCTCTGAAGAGCTGGTTTATGGGCCATAAATTCCCTTATCATACTCTTCTACTGGAATGTTTCCTTTCTCTATCAGCCATGACACACAGTTTTCCTGGGTGTAGTACTTTGGGTTAGCAACTGTGGTCTTTCAGTAGTTTAAATACATCATTAAATTTTTTAAACTTTCTGTTGAGAAATCAGGTAATATTCTGATAGATCTAACTATACCTGATCCTTGATGTTTCTTTCACTTTCTATCATACTTTCTTGGTTCTGCATATTTAGTGTTTAACCGTTTTATGACATGGGAAGCTTCTATTCTGGTTTTGTCTACTTGGTGTTCTATATGACTCTTGTACTTGGGAATCTCCATATATTTGTGAAATTTTCTATCACGATTGTGGTGAAAGTATTTTCTGTACTTTGGGAATGGTGTTCTACTTTTTTATGCCAACAAAGAATGGATTTGTTCTTCTCATGGTGTGCTAGTGATCTTGGGTTCCATTCCTACTTTAAAAATATATGTAGTTGTCTTTTAGTGAATGTACCTGTACCAATTCCTTTACCTTATCTTTCAGCCCTGATAGTCTATCATTCCTATGATCCACTTTATTGGTTAGATTTTCCACTGTGCTTGTTATCTGACTTATTGAAATTTTCATTTCTAACAACATTTCACTTTTTTCAGTATTCCTATCTCTTTATGAAATTCCATATTCCTATCCTCCTTTGACTTCCATATTCATATCTTCCATTGACTTCCTTATTTCATTCAGGTACTTGTCTGCAACCTTTTGGAATTTATTCAGGAGTGAATTAATGTCCTCTTTTATTTCTCTTAATATCATTCTTTTGAATTTTTTTGTCTGGATTTTCACCTGAGTCACTCTCACTGGGGGACACTGACCCAGTATGGGCAAAGTTTAAAGGAGATGTATTTTCTTCGTTTTCCATGTTGGCATTGGGACTTGTACAGCAGTAGTCCCATCATTGGTTGAATCCTTTTTGAACTTATTTAGGCCATTTCTTTTTTTTTTTAGTTAGAAGAGTTTTCAATGTTCAGGAGCAACTGTCTCCTGAAAAAGTCAAAGTGTCAGTTTCCTCCATGCATCCTCTAGTGTTCAGAACATCATGCTCTATACCAGTTTTCCCATGAGAGTGAGTACTGTCTGTACCACCAGTCAGTGTTCATGGATAGAGCAAGGGTAATTCACAAAACAGTCATCTATTAAGTACTTGTCATTAGGGGGTAGTAAAGGGACACTGATTGTGTACTAATCTATTAGTTGTGGGTATGAATGAAAGAGAATAAAGAAACACAGCCTAACTGGTGATTAGTATTGGGATGATGGGAAATAGAGGAGCGGAGTGTGGTAGAAAGGGAAACTGCAGGGACAGAACAAAGTTGAAGGGGATGAGAGAGTTTTGTCTAATGGTAGGCAGGAAAGAGAGGTGGGGATGTGATTTCATGTAACATAGAAGTGTCTCATCTTTCAGGAGGCTGAAGGAAGCCTGGCCAGAGTATGCTGTTTGAGAGAGAAAAAGACAAAAGGAAAGAGGAGTATGTAGCAACAAGAACATAGCAAGGCTGGAATGGATGCTGACATGATATTGGGTATTAAACAAAGATAGGACAGAAGTGGAGGGAAAGGGAGCTGGGTGGAGACATAGGAGGTGAAACCAATTCACCTGATTCTTTGTTTCCTTTGTACTCTCAGGTTACTTCCCTGCCACTAGGAAGCCCTCTGTGATGGGCAACACTACTCACCCCTCTAGGCCTTCACTTGAATGATGAGATAACCAGTGCTGTCCTGGGCAGTGCTTCCAAGGTGTCATCTCAGATCTGGCACACCTTTTAAATTCCTTCAGGGATCAAGTTGTGAATATGGGCCTAACCTCTGTGCCTAAAGTGGTTCCTGTTAGCATGTTAAGTATGTTCCTTCTGTGACATAAAGATTCTTTAGACTGTTTTGGATACATATCATTCTTGTTTTTCCAAATATAAATATATACATCACCTTTCTCCCTTTCTTCCTTCCTTCCTTCCTTCTTTTTCTTCTTTCTTTCTCCCTCTCTTTGTACTTTCATTTGTTTAATATTTACTGAATTGTATAAGAGGAATTATGGAGTTGCTCATGTTAAGACAAAGCTCCCATCAGAAAGATCTGTTTTCCCTTTAGCAATTTCCTCTGTCCTTATAGAGAGTATAACCCTCCTATTAGATTTTGTTGTTTTGGCTCATCTTACTTTTGTCTGTTTGGCATGAACATGATTGTACTAATATTAGCTGATACTTTCTTGTGGGTATAGTTATCCTGTGCCCTCCTATCCATCAAACTGTTCTTCCATCTATCCATTTATCCGTTCATTCATCTGTCTATCTATTCATCCTAACGTGCCCAATTTATTTGAGATGAGCACAATGTTTAATTTTATCACTACTTCTTATAATTAGTTGTCTTTTTATCCACAGGGTAAATAATACTTTTGAGTTATGTATGATGAATATCTGCCAAATACTAGCTGTCATCCTTGTCCCCCCAGGATGATCATTTCGTTAAGCTACTTCCTCTGTCATTTCTTAAAACTATAAAATGGTATTTTAAAATAGTACCATATAATCAAATCTTCACAAAACACTGGAAAAGAATTAGCAAACCTCTTGAAACTTGAGTCTTCGTGTTCTTAATGGTTGCCCTCTTAATTAACAGCTTTGAGTTCCCACCTGCTGTCAAAATCATTGTTCCATTTTCTCACTTAATTTTTAGACAACCTCGAAACCTCCTGGGTTTTTTCCTCCTCGGTGCTTTGTGTTGCTCTTCGCCTCACTTTTCTCATGATGTGTTTCCAGACACAATTTAACTGAAGGAGGACTGAGAGGGAAAGCTGTTTTCTCTGTGAAAACACAAGCGTCTTCCTGACAGGGCGGGGCTGGAAAATAGAAGGAGCAGGCTGTTAAACTGTGAGCTGTGCTTGAACACATCCTAAAACGATTAAATTGTCTGTTCCAGATGTAAATTATAAGCTGAGTAATTTAAAGCCAACTCCCACTGACTATTAAAGTGGGGACTGTTGAGTTAGGCCAGATCCTAGTCTTCTGTGAACAGCCTCTTTATGAACTGCAGTGCTGCTAAATGTTCAACCCGAGTGACAGCAAACAAAAGTCAGATTTGAAAACTGCCTGGAGGACACGTGAGTCACAATAATTACATACTCTTGTTCTGCCTCCAGATAAAGTCTACTAGTAAATTATGAGCATATTAAATGTGGCTACTTACGCATTAATAAATATTGAAACAAAACAAAACTTGAAATATCTCCCCCTCAGCCTGACTACTGCAGCCAAGGCTGGCTGACATATATCACTCAGCCTCAGCAAGAAGATATGTCTATTTTTAGATGAAGCAGCAACTACAAGCTCTGCATTTATTTAGTAATAACTCATCAGAGTCTCAATATTTGTAGAAACACCAGGTCTTATAAAATGCCGAATTCTCCAAAATGTCAAATATTCTGTACCTCTGAAAGAACTATCATGTGACAACAGAAAAGGGGGAGGGGGCACCTGATGTTTTACATAAGTGAAAAAAAATTACCAATCTTGAACGTCTGATTCTGCCTGCCCCCTACCAGCTAATCCAATGTATCGTTGCTGCTTGCTTTCCAGCTTTGAGTACTTTCATTTTGAAAACCGTGCTGAAGAAACTCTTTGTGTTCCACTTTGCTCCTTGCCACATCTGGAAACCTACAAAGCAGTATGCAACAAAGGAGTCTCCAGTGTGGAGACTGGACAACCTGGATGACATGTCAGCTCTTGCCTCCAATTTTAGCTGTGAGGCCTTGGGAAAGTCATTGAACATGCTTGCTTGTACTTCCTGCTTTACACATGTGAAGTGAGACTGTTGAGCCGAGTGGCATGCACAGTACGTCAACGAAATGCTTTAAAGGCAGCCGTAGAGGCCCCCATGCACTGGTGCTGCCTTCGGGAGGGTCAGCTAAGCACTACTCTTTAGATTTCTTTGATCAAGGGAACCCACGTTGGCATCCTCCACTTCTCTCTCTGTATTTTCCATCTGCCCTCAGTTCGTGTTGCTGGCTTGTCTGTAGTCTGTCTGGTGTGTGTGTCTTATCTGTCCCTATGGCCTGTGTGTTCCAATCAACAAGCATTGCTCTGTACTTATTGAACAACCCTGAAAACATTGCATGGAGAAGTAATAGGGGATTCTTTACAGAAATCTTTAACGGAGTTTTAAAGAGGAAGTCCTTAAGTCCAACCAACCCAACTAATTTAGATAACAAACAGCAACTGCATACACACTGTTGTCAAGTCGTGTGTGTGTGTGTGTGTGTGTGTGTGTGTGTGTGTTCCTTCCAACATTTGTGTGGGCTATTTGTTATATAAGATATGACCTTTTTGCCTGGGTTCGATATATGATGACCACATATACACACATATATTGCTCTGAGTCAGTGCATGGAAGAGTACATGGGAAACCCAAAACAAGTGAGGTTGGTTGTAATGTTGTTCTGTTAAATGAAGGTTAAACAAGTAGGCCAAGTACACATCAGGATACCAGGCCAAGTCTTAAGTGACCTCAAGGTATATTGTGATCTTGGCTGTGAGGTTCAGCACATGTTTTAGTCTCTTTCAATGTAAGAGATATTTTCATAAAGTTGTATCACCAGTACAGTATGGATAGGTACAGCTTCACAGTGGTGATGCACGACCCAAAGCCTTGGCTTGCAGCTCTAAAAGCAGAGGTGTATGGTCTGGAAAGATATCTCAGTGGTGAAGAACATTTTTTGCTTTTCTAGAAGAGCTGGGCTTGATTCCCAGCGACCATGAGGCAGCTCACCATCAGTTCCAGGGTATCTGATGGATGCCCTCATCTGACCTCCAAGGGCTCCTGCATGCATTTGGAGCACTTATATACACTTGGAGCTCCTGCATACATTTGGAGCACATACATACACCCATAGAAATATAAATAAAAACAGAGAACCTAGCAGACCTTTCACATTTTCCATATTTAACTTTCTGCTCTGCCTGCCCAGAGAAAACTAGAAATGGGTGAAATGTTCCCCAGCAGACAAAACCAGGTCTTCATTAGACTTTTTACAGTTTTGCCAACACAGAAGAGGGCATTATACAGTTAGGGTTACAGTCTCCAATCACTTTCTCTTGTCATCCTGACTGATGACAGGCTATTGTTCTTTGACAGTTTTTATGTTCTATGTCCTAAATTCCCACACCTGCTCTTTCTTATCTCCTCAAATCCAAGTGTTCTGCCTGATTGGGGAACCTCACTGTACTGGCTGCCTCTGCCCAGTTCACAGTCCTCATTTCTTACCTGTTCTACTACCCTGGGTGCCCAGTCCTTTTCCCACAACTGCTCAATCATTATTATACAATTTCTCTTCATCTTCTATCAGGTGTGACACTGACATGATATTTTCATCTACAAAGCTCATGTTTCATAATCAAATTATCAAACAATTCATAAGAAAATTTCACTTGTTTGTATATATAAACAAACATGTCTTGGGGGAAGGCTTATGTGGAGGTCAGAGGTTGGCACTGGTCATCTTCAGTCATGCTATAAAGCCCATGTTTCATAATTAAGTTAACAAACATGTCATAAAGTGTTTTCATTTATCCGTACATGTATACACATGTCTTGTGGGGGGAGGGTTATGTGGAGGCCAGAGGTAAACTCTGGGTCATCCTCAAACATGCTCCACGTTATTAATTGATTTAGAGTCTTTCACTAGCTCTGAAGACTGTCAATTCACCTAAATTATCTGGATAGCAAACTCCTGTCTCTACCCCCCCCCCCAGCACTGGTATTATAGGCCCATGCCATACTGGGCTTTTTCATGTGGGTGTTTGGGATCAAGCTCAGGTCCTCATGACCGCATGGCAAACACTTTACCACTGAGCCATCTCCCCAACCCCTCTTGATGTTTTAGGTAATTTGTTATTCTGGGTTGAGCTACATTCACGTTGACCCTGGGGAACAGATAGCCCATGGGCCACTGTTAGGAAATAGTTGGAACTATGCAATGGAAAGACAGTAGAGACTCAAATTCTATGTAGTCTAATACCTCAATCACTAGTCACATGTGGCTGTTAAGTGCTTAACATGTGACTGAGCACTGGAATTCAAATTTAATTTACTTATCACTCCTGTGGCCAGTGCTAACACATCCTGTAGTATCAGCCCTTGGCCCCATTAGGACTCCAGCTCCAACGTCCCTTTCTACTCAGTAGGGATTATCAAAATGACCCCCGAGAACATAAAAAAGAGAGATTTTCGAAAGCCCCATTCTTGGAGCTCTAATGAATTGACGTGGGCTTGCATCTGAGTGTGAACCTTTTAAAAGGTTCTCCAACATATTGTAATAAGCAGCAAGGGGTGATGGCCATTGCTCTAGTCTCTACCTTCACACTCTGAGTCTCAATACTTGCTTGATATCCCAGAGACCCTCCCATGAAACAGTCAGCATCATCAAATTTAGCATTTCTCTCTATACTTACCTTCAGGTTTCTTCACTGCATGATGAAATGCTTCCGTTTCATCCACTGAATTAATACTGGGGGGGGGCAGGCTGGGTATGGTGTGTGATTGCACCATTTCACTTATTACGTTTATATATTTGAGATAATTCATACTTACTTTATAAACCTTAAATGAGGCTATGCTTGTGTGAGCTTGTATGCTATGTCAAAACCATCAACCTTAATTAAAGTTGTATACCAATAAAAAGACTTCTAGGCTAGACTGTAAGTTCTGAGAGGGCAAGGACTGCTGCTATTTATTATGCTATCCAGAGTACTTCATATCTAGTATGTCACAGAGGCAATGGATTAATTATTCTTTAATGAATAATTTACCCCCAAGAATTTAACAAAAAAAATTGCATTTAAAACCATATCCATATAGTTCCTTCATGGAAAGCATCTATATTCTCAAAAATATCCAAACAGTAGATCTTCTTGAGCTGATTTCATGTGTGCAGTGTGTGTCACATAGGCATGTCATGTGTGCAAGTATGAGATGCATGATTACTGAGCATCTGTAAGAGAATCCAGGAGTTGCTGCATACTCAAGGATCCTGCAGCAGCTCCTGGCTGTGCACAGCTGGTCGCTTTGCTCTCCATCACTAACGTCCTGGGAAATATGGTATTAAGAAAGAGAGAACAGATGGTGCAGGGTGTGTTACTTGAGACGGTTTTGCCAGGAGGTAAATTTATGCTTTATAAATGTACTTCAAAACTGTGCTATTTGATTTAATCACTTAATGCAAAGACAGCTGCATACTATATTTGCCTTAACTGCGGTTATATGGGTTATCTGCCAATCTGTTAATTATAGTATTTTGAAAGACTTTTGGAGGAAAAAAAAACAGTAATTACACAGATTGGGGTGGGGGAAAGGAATATTTTTGAAGCCTAAATTCAGACATTTGTTCCAGCTAACATAAACTTATTGACGCTTTAGAAAATCTGTTAAGAAAGTGGGAATCAATGTGATACCTTCTCTTTGAATTACCTGTGTGTTCTCACTGCCTAGGTTACCATGGGTGACTGCAGTGAGTGGGTGTGGAGTGATCCCTTGGCAGGCCAGAGCTCCAGGCTACCCTCTAAGGTCTTCTGGCAACTGCTCAACCCTTTCAAAGAAAGAGGTGGTTCAAACTTGATTCTGCTCTTGACTTTCTCATATTTTCCCACACCCTTGATCTCTCAGGCTTCCATATCTGTTTTCTCTGCCTATAGTTTCAGTAATGATCAACCAGATTTAAGAAATACTGGGCTGGGGAAGGGGCACATTTTAAGCTTAGTCACACAGCTTAGTCTTACTCCATTTAAGATTTATAAAATAAAAGAGCCTTTCTTGCTGAACACTAAATGCCACGCATTTGCAGAAAAGTCTGGCCCATTTCCCTTACCCACTGGGAAGTTGTGTTCAATGAATTTCATTGTCTTTTGAGATTTCCTGTCTGTGGGCAGTGCTGGGATAAAAGGCTGAATCAAACTGTAGATCAAAGAATTGTGAGAAAACATTAACGCCTATCTGGCCAAAGCCTCTTACTTAACAGGGAAGAAACTGAGGACCCATATATTTTTGAGAGTGTAATTTAATTATAATGTTTCTGCCTGCCATTTTCTTCCTTCAAACCCTCCTGTATACCTCTGCCTGCTCTCCTTTAAATGCACAACTTCTTTCTTTATTGTTATTCCATGCATATATATGTGGTGATATTTTATTTGTGCTTAAATGTGGTGATATTTTATTTGTGCTTTAATAAAGTTTGCTTGGAGATCAGGGGGAAAGGGTCAGCCATTTTAAGTAAACAAGAAGTCAGGAAGCACATGCCCTTAATCTGATCACTTATCAGGCAGGGTCTCTGTGTGTTCAAGGCCATATTAGGGAACAGAGCCAAGGTGACACACGCCTTTAATCCCAGCACAAACCATAGAGACCTGGAGGTCTGTACAGACAGACAGTGACAAGGAGGTGAGGTAGCTGGGCTAAGATAGCTAATGAGTGGGCAGAACAGCAAGGCAGTAAAGGCATGGGTAGGACAGGAAGTAGCTCGCATTTGGAAGCTGCAGAGTTGGTGAGGTAAGGTTGGCTGGTGGCTTTTCCTATTTCCCTGATCTCTCTAAGGCAAGGCTCTCACCCCTATATCTGGCTCCATATTTTTTATTTAATAAGACCATTTAGAATTTTGTCTACATATATTTGTATACACATAGATATTTCTAAATATAATCTGTTGAATATATATTCATAATTTTATATATACAAAGATATTCCTAAAATATATATATATTTGTATATACATAGATATCCCTAAATATAACCTGTTGAGTCTGTATAATGTTAAAGGCATGTATGTTTTTATGACTGACCCTTTGGCACTGGACAAGCAATTGCCTTCACTGGGGAGGGTCACTTCTTCCACTCCCAGCTTCCCTCAGTTGCCTGTAATTCTGGTGTAGGGTCAAGGTCTCATGGGCTTTCACCTTCAAGTTTGGCGTGTTCGTTGGTGTCATCCTTGTTCAGCTCATGCTTGGGCAGTCATGTTGGTGAGACTCTGGTGTTACTAGGAGACACAATCTCACAACCCATTCCCTGGTCCTCTGGCTCTCTCTGCCTCCTCTTCTGCAATGTTCCTGAGCCTTAGATGCAGGAGGGAGTGTTTTGTAGAGGCATCCCTTGGGAGTAGGCTTCACAACTCACTATTTTTATTGGCCGTGCTTTTCTATAATGGTTTCAGTCTGTTGCAAAAGGAAGTTTCTTTAATGAGGGGTAAAGACTATGCTCATCTGTGGTTATAAGGACAAATGTTTAAGGACTATTGCTAGGGATTATGCTGGTTTAGTAAATTAGTGGTTGGAGATGGGCCTTGTGTATTAGTTGAAGAAAAATGGGGACACAGCTCTCAGTTATCCTCTTTCATCGTCTAATATGTAACTGGCTGGAGTCTCTCCTTTCTACAGCATCCAGTGCCACTCATACTGAGTATCACAACCTGAAAGGACATAGACTGCCTACTGTGTGCTGGGCCCAGAGAGAAATGCTTTCCAAACCTTATCTCAATATAAACTTCCAACACGCTATGAGGTGTCATTCTATGCATTCCACTGGAGAGGAGGCTGGCTTCAGAGTGAAGATATTCTACTTAAAGTCACACTGCAAATTTCTAGTGGAGTACCATAGTCAGACGTAGACTTGCATATGGACCCAAAGGTCTTGCCTTCCCCAGAATGTATGATTTTTTTAAGGGGGGAGGGGAATCTTTCTTCCAAAACCAAACAAAATACTTTTTACCAACTCTTCAAGGCCCTACCTTGAATCATGTTTAGTAGTCTGTGGCTTGTTACTCCTAGGCATTCCTCTGCCTCAGAATTGATCTAATGAATATGTCACAGGCCTATGACACAATGTCCAACAAACCCTAGCTGGTAAAGTGGTATGGGCTTAAACCAGGTCATCTCAAATGTCATCCACTTCTGCCTCCTCCTTCACAGGAGGCAGGTGCTGTTGTATTTTTTTGTTTGTTTGTTTTTTTACTCTTTTGATCCTTTTGCTCTTTCAGGGCCCACCACCCAGCTCCCAAATAAATAACATGGAGGCTTATTCTTTTTATGAATTCTTGGCCTTAGCTTGGCTTGTTTCTTGCCAGCTTTTTATTATCCTATCTATCTTTTGCCTCTGGGTTTTTAACCTTTTTCTATTTCTGTATACCTTTCTTTACTTATTACTCCATGGCTTGCTATGTAGCTGGGTGACTGGCCCCTGGAGTCCTCCCATTTATCCTTCTCCTCAGTCTTGTGTTTCCAGATTTCTTCTTCTATTTATTCTCTCTGGCTGCCACTCTCACCACAATCCTTTCTCCTGCCTTGCTATTGGGCCATTCAGCTCTTTATTAGACCAATCAGGTGTTTTAGATGGGCACAGTAACACAGCTTCACAGAGTTAAACAAATGCAACATAAAAGAATGCAACACATCTTTGCATCATTAGACAAATGTTCCAAAGTATAAGCAAATGTAACACATATTAAATTAATATTTCACAACATTTCCCTTTCTTTGTCTAAATAAAAATGAAATTTTTAACTTCAACATCGTAAAACTATATACAACAAAAACAGTTATCAAGTAATAATTACATTTATAATATTCAATCCATTTTTGTCTCGCAAATTCAGAGAAAACACTCCACCATCCATTCCATCTTAGTTACTCCAAAGTTTTAGATATAATTTAATTTCTATCATAACTGAGGAAAACTAAAACTCTAATTATTTAGTCTTAACTCCATCAAAGACTCGAAAAGTGTATAATATTACCTGAGTAAACAAGAAGTACATTGCAAGCAACTTCCAATACTCTAGAAATAACAGAGACAGCTGACTGCCTGAACAGTCACCCAAAGTTCCTCTGCAATGTTGGGGCATCCATATTCTGCCTACATGCTTAGAAAAGGCAGACTTTTCAGTGAAGCAGGAATCTCGAAGGATTATCCTGCCTTGTCTTGGCAAAGTTCAACAGTCTTTTTCCTGTGTGTCTTGATTGTCCAGTTTGTATAGCATACTGTCAGGCAGTCTAGCAAGAGCAGTTTCTTGCCCAAATGGCTAGCTTTACCACAATGGAATCAAATTTTATAAGGAGTTTCTTTGATGCCCATCATCTTCTCTGAAGTAAACTGGTGCTGCCAGGATCAGATATGTCTCATTGTCATGAAAAATCCCATGTTAACAAAACATTTTAAATGTTATTTTCCATAGGTCTTTGAAGTGTTTGAAGATCATCTATCCATCTAAAATAAATTTCTATATGATCTTGCAAAACATACCTACATATCTACAAATTTGATTGTTATAAATGACTAACTACTAACCTGTGTTTCTTGATTGTCCTAAATAGTTTATAATAATAACGTTAAAATTCTAAAATTCTACCTTACATTTTTAAATGAACTGCATAGGTACAATACCTTAAACAAGAGTAGACACATATATACAGTGTAACAAAAATAACTTTAAATTTATATCAATATACTATATTCCCCTAAATGATAACAAACATCCATAATCCACCAAATAACTAAAGACCACCATCCAATCTCTTGAGAATGTAGATGTCATGTGCTCCAGACTGCTTCCTGTTATCCGTGGGTGAAGACATCTTTAAGAGTCCCTGAGAAAATTTGAGATAATGGCCAAGTCTTGGGAAGACCAACTATAACCATTGTTGACAGATACCACCTGTCAAGTTTCAGGAGTTTTCCCTTGATCAAACACAGAGATCAATATTAACCTGGAACGAATCCATAGCCTCTTCTTTTCTGTGTTAACAAAAGCAAAACCTTGTCTCCAAAGCATTTTTGACCTCCATTTGACAAGTATGTTTTTTGACTTCTTTTTAAAAGTTAAGATAGCCCTAAAGTATCTAGGCTGATTCAGTTTTGCAGTCCTGTTCACAATTCTTGTCTGTCACCAGCTGTTGTTTGCTAATCAACATTCAAAAAATTCAAAATCAACATGATGCTATATAGGACCAGACTCCCTGTGTGTTTCGCATTGTTATGTGGCTTCTTCTTTTATATTACTTTTACTCTCTCTTTATAGAGTTTACTTTATTATTTTAAATTATTTATTTCTTTCTATGACTGTTTATACCCTTTTTATTTCTTTCTTTAGCCTACACACATTGTAAAACACACTGGAACCTGTTTAGAGGGTTTTCTTTGTCCATCTGAACCTCTTTTACTGCATATATCTTAGCTTTTTTTGACTGTGTGAGCAAACTATAAAGTGCTAAGCTACAATGGGTGATTCAAAAGGCTCAGTCTGCTGATTCCACCTTCTTCTAGTTTCCTGAGAGCCAAGCCTAAAGCTTGCAGCCCAAGCAGAGGTGCATGACCTGGAACTGCATTCATCCCCCCAGCTATGGAATACAGGTGCCCTGCACTGTGGCAGGCATTTTTTATAGTTTTGTTTGTTTGTGTTTACTTAGCATGAAAAGGGCTGTTTAAGTGCTGTGATGTACAGCAGGGTTTCTTAAAGGAGACATATGTTTTGTTTTTTGTTTCTTTTTTTTTTCCCCTCAGCTTTCTTAGGTCCTATGTAAATTAGAGAGCTCTGTGTTGGTATGCCAAAATGTTTCTGTATTATTATTTTTTTACTCTTTTGCTCCTTTTGCTCTTTGGAGGCCTGCCACCCAGCTCCCAAATAAATCACACAGAGACTTATTCTTTTTATGAATGCCTGGGCTTAGCTTGGATTGTTTCTTGCCAGCTTTTCTTAACTTAAATTATCCCATCTATATTTTGCCTCTGGGTTTTTACTCTTTTTAATTCTATATACCTTTCTTTACTTCTTACTCCATGGCTTGCTGTGTAGTTAGTATTTTGTTCATTAAGAGTGCTATTGAGGGGATGGTATGATGACTCAACATGTAAGAATACTTGCCACCAAGTTTAACAACCTGGATTTGATCCTAGAACCCACATGGTAGCAGAAGAGAACTGATGTCCACAATTTGTTCTTTCACTTCCATATGTGCACTGGGACACATACAAACACAAACATAAACATACACACACACACACACACACACACACACACACACTGTGTGTGTGTATACATTTAAAAAAATGTTGAAAGTAAAATATCCAGGAGATAATTCCCTAATTCTATGTGCTGATTACTCTAAGTTCTGCTTCCATTGGACAAGGATCTACTCTTGTCCATCATCATGCAGAGAGTTCATCATCTAGGCCACAAGCCTCCACCCAACCTGTGAGTAGTACCTAAATTTCAGCACCCTCCCTGTCCTGAGAAGTTCTACCCTTACCTACAAATCAGCACTAACTGTCTACATGGGAGAACTTCACATGGGTGCCCCACTGGAACTTCACATGGGTTCCCCCTGGGACACTCTACCTCCACTCTTGAAAAACAGAAACAGGAAGTAAAGACCTTAATAGGGTTATTGACTTTCTCCATTTGGCTGGGTTTTTTTTTGTTTGTTTGTTTGTAAATTGGTTTGTATATGGGGTTGTGTGTGTGTGTGTGTGTGTGTGTGTGTGTGTGTGCATGTGTGTGTGTGTGTGTGTGTGTGTGTGTGTGTGTGTGTGTATGTGTGTATGATGTTTATTTGCTTAATTTTTTGGTGGCACCTGCTTTTGATTTTGTATTTTTTCCCTAACATTTTCATGTCTTAATTTTTCTAATATTTTATAACTACTTGAAATTTTGTATCTTGTTAACTCACTGTGTTTTCAACTTCTTTCTTACCAAAATAGATATCTATTACTGTCCTTCATTGTTCTACACCTAAAAAAGTCTTGTCTTCTCCATTGATTGGTCAACTACTACCTCATACTTTCAACCCATATATCTTCCTTATCATATACTCTCTTTCCTCCTTGTCCCACCCCTTTTTAACTTTACTATTAAACATCACTTAAAAATATCTATCAGTCAAACCAACCAGTAACCCAATGCTACAGTGTCTGAAATATAAAGAGACACAGTGTATAACAAAGAGTACAATTTTATTAACTTCACATCTATATTTGTATTCAAGAGATCAGATAAGATTCGGCCCATTCCCTATGGTATAGCTGTAGACTTTCATATTTTGAAAGTTGGAGTTACCATATACAAAGAGGATAATGCTTCTTCTAGAAGCCATAGGTAGCTAAATAAAAAGTCTATGGCAGGTGTGGAACACCGCCCTTGGAGTTTTTGGTTAAAGGTGTCCCAGATAACTCCCAAGCATTACAGGCTATTGTCATTGCTCTTGGCTGTCTCCCAGAACTTGATGATAAGATCCTATTGCTTAAGGCACCACCCAATTTGGTCACAAAACATGGAGAAATCAAGTTGGTACTGGCCAGAAGATATTCTCTCTGCATAGAAGGTGTTATGCAGGCTGCTGGTAGGGAAAAAATAGCTGTTGTACCATCTGTGAACTCTTGCAGCTACAGTAATGATCAGTTTGTCAAAATATGCCCATGTGTGCAATAGTGGCATAAATTTTATAGGGGTAACCAACTGTTTTCCGATTGGATTTAAGGCCCATTCCACAGGAGGAAATTCATGTCTTCTGCATAAATCGAACCAAGAATCTTAGACTGAAGAACCAACAGGTTCCAGGGGTGAGGCTACTACTATTATTTTGCCAAATGAGCATAATATCTAACCTGACATCTAAATCTATATCTCTATACCCATATATTAGTGAGGCTCTCAGATATTATGAGAGAAGTTTCTTTTTGCAGAGGATGGTGGTTAATGCCAAAACTCATCACTGGTCAAAGTACAGAGCATCAGTGTCTATGGTATGTGCAGCCATAAATGGGGCATCTATACTGCCTTCCTCCCAAAGCTCAGAAATAAGTGTGGAAGAAGGAGTTGGAAGATTGTAAGAGCCAGAGATCAGGGAGGACCAGACCAAAACAGTGCCTTCTGGGAATGAAAGGAGGGCTGCATTCATAAACTCACAGTGGCTTGGCTACACAAGACCTGCACTAGAACAAGCCAGTCAACATTCCAACACCAGCTTATGTGGCTCCATCCCTAACTGAGAGGCTACTGACAGTTGATGCCTCTAGGAGAAGGGTGTCAATTTTCTTTAATATTGTGGGTTCTGTTAGTCTTACCACGTTCCATTGGATGTCCCTACACCCATGAGTATATGGACAGCATAGATTAGACACAGTAGATTATAACAAATGGAGAACATGAACTTAGGAGGGGTTCTGGGAAGGGTGCTCTGGGAGGAGTTAGGGAAAGTGTGGGAGATGAATATGACTAAAATACAATGGTATGCTTGTGTGGACTTCTCAAAAAATTAATAACAATATTATATTTAAAAATCACTAACTCCACAGAGGGTATAAGCTACTAATGAGATGAAGAGTGGGGGACAACAGAGGAAGTTAAGATAGGTGAAGTATATTTTTATTTATAGGGCATTTTATTAAATAACAGCATTTCCAGTTTTAAATTACCTTGTAATATTCAGGCTGACATTATTTGTTATACAATACAAACTATTCTCTGCTCAATACAAAAAAATAAATTACACATATCAAATAACTTTGGGGTGACACTCCCTGATGATCAATATGTCCTGGGGGCAAGATTACATCCGTCTCACACAGAGCCACACCTTCTGTACTTTACCCTGCCCTAGAGTACCTCTTATGCCTTTATGTAGAAAAGCTTCAGATAAAATGATTTAGAAATGGATTAAGAGAACAAAGGCTGTTACCCAGTGCGTGCCTGTGGCTATATGGAGTTCATGCTAGGGCAGAGAAAGCAGCCTGTGTCTGAGTAAGCCTCTGTCTGCTCATGAGCAGTAGAGTGTCAGGAGGAACATCACTTGCTTCTGAAGAGAAAATGCTGCCCAGCCTGGAGTTATGAGAACACTGTGTATGTAGCTTAAAGTCTTGAGAAAGTACCTAATCTCCTGTGAATCCCACTGGATACTTGAGATGGAAAGATGGCAGATGTGCTGAGCTCAGTATGTACTCCAGACTAGGGTACAGGCTTGATGCACACTCAGTATCTGTCTCATTTTCCTGCTGTATGGCCCTAATTAGCTATTTCTTAGTCAAGCGATAAGCATAAATACTTCACAAGCACCATATTGTTTTGAATACTGTATATGTTGAATAAATGCTTCATGATTTATATTTTAATTTCAATGGATTATATTTATATATGTGTATTCCAAAGCACACATAGCCTAGGTTGTGCATCTCTAGTCATTGCCCCTTTCCTTCTGGAATGTCTTACAATATCTTAAATTCAGTCCCCAAACCATGTCTCAAAAGAAACATCAGGTCCTTTCGCCTACGTCCTCCAAGAAGAGTTACACACATCACACAGACAGCACCTCTAGACACCGCACACTTCTGGTCCATGTTCAAGAACATGTGATCATAGCTATTGAAATGCATGGTCACAGGGAGTTCTGGAATTTCTATATACTCTGAATGACACATAGTCTCTGTATGGTAGTCTTAATTCATACTTGTTTGGTTAAGAATGTTCCTAGAAGTAATGCATGAAATTTGATGTACAGGCAGGCACTCCTTTCAGAGAACCGCTGCCCCGCTATGCTGTAACTTATGCACAGACTACTAAGAAACTGAACGGTTGCTGCTCTTCCTCTGCTGCGTTCAACCAATTACACTTGCCTGCTTATTGTTTAAGAGAAAACAATCTTTAGGCTTGACCGTGTAAGGTTGCTAGTTTTAAATGATGGACAGCAGACAGTATCCCATAATTCAAAGGTAAAAACTATACTGAGTTGATGCTACATTCTCTGTACTGACAAGAGCCTTGTGGTTTTGTTTTATTTTATTTTCTGGAAATTTTTCAGGATAGCTAAAAACCAGAAGGACAAAAACAAAGACTCATAATTTAGGGAGGTTGACACAGCTGGGGTTTGAAGGAAGATAACAGGAGAAAGAACCAATACTGAAAATGCCTGCAGAAATCTGAGTGGGTGTCCCCTGGAGTCTGTTCCTGGACTTTAAAATACACATGCCCAACATAAAAGTCCACTAAGGAAGAGACAGCAAAGTCTCATTTTGTATGAATTTATCCACATTCATACACCCTTACAGAAAGCCTGAGGCATTCTGCATTGACCGTAAACCTATAGAGGAAAAGCTACTATTAATCTCACCAATTGAGAATAAGACCACTACCACAGTTTAAAGCTAAATTTGAAGCAATCTTTAATTAAATACTGGCCAGGTGAATGGGTTCTTGCCAGGTACATCTCTGGTTTCCCTGAGCAATGGCCTTGACCCAAGTTTTGCGGCAGTTTAACTACTTCCCATCAGGTCCAATCATGGGCAAGCATACATTCTGACGTATTTCCTGCCTGTGAACCTCCCACCCACATGTAATAAAGCATATCTAGTGTAGATAGGTCAAACAAATTTGTTTAGGAGAGTGAAAACATGTGGCTTGTTATCTCCCATAAACAAAAGCTTCAGGAATTATCTGTCCTTGGGCAAGGCCTTGCAGATGAGAGGCATTTTTGTTTCCTGGCTCTCTAAGGCATAGTAATTAAAACTTAAAAATTTAACTTTGACTCTCATGCTACATTGGTCAGTCACAACCTGGCTTAAAAATAAGGTTCAAAAGGTCAGGCTGACATGAAAGTTACTTCACTACCTCCCAGACCTAAGTCCAGCACTTACTGAAAAGAAACAACCCAATCAAAATGTGTCCTTTAGGGTTTGAGAAATGACTCAGCCGTTAAGAGCACCAACTGCTCTTCTAAAGAATCTGGGTTTGATTCTAAGCACCCACATGGTGGCACACAACTGTCTGTAACTCCAGTCTCAAGGAATCCAGTATCCTCTTCTGGCCTCTCTTGGCACAAAGCATGCATGAGGTACACAGACATATATGAAAGCAAAACACCAGGACACATAAAATAAATAATTTTAAAATATAATTGCTTTTGTGTGAAAATTACACATATCAAATTAAATATGCAATAAACTAGGGCAGTATGGCATCATCTAAAAGGAATGATAAACTAGTTAATAGAAATAGGCCATAAGTTAAAGCGATGGTGAAATTAGCCAAGATTTTAAGTGAATTATGATATATACTAAAGTTATAATGCCATTGTAATGTCATGAATATAAAGGAATGATGTTACATGAATCCTAAAAGATCTTATTAATAAAAACATACCTGGAGTCAGGTATTGGGGTGAATGCTGGAAGACCAGAAAAACAGAATAAGCCACAGCTTCCTCGCCTTGCCAATTCCTCAGCTGATCCTGTTTACTCAGACTGGAAGCATCTGAGTCCTTATCCAAATGGATCTCATCTGAACTGCTGCTCAAAACCTAAAAGCTTAACCAGCTCTAGTTTCTGGTTTTCATGCCTTATATACCTTTCTGCTTTCTGCCATCACTTCCTGGGATTAAAGGCTCACTTCCTGGGATTAAAGGTGTGAGTCACCATGCCTCGCTATTTCCAGTATGGCTTTAAACTCACAGAGATCCACATGGATCTCTGCCTTAGGAATGCTAGGAATAAAGGTGTGTGTGTGCCACCATTTTCTGGCCTCTGTATCTAGTGGCTGTTCTGTTCTCTGACTCCAGATAAGTTTATTAGGGTGCACAATATTTTGGGGAACACAATATCACCACAGTATGAAGTATAAGAATGTTAATTCTAGAACTAAAAAATATAAGACAAAGTTTAAAATTCAATTTACATGGTAAGAAATATATACTGTCATAGAAAAGATACTAGAATTCAAGATGGGGTAATGGAAACTCAAAAACATGAAACCAACCAATGAACAAAAACTAGACTCAGCTGGCCATGACATAATATCAAGTGACTTAGTGCTCATAATTAAAGTCCCAGATTAAAAAAAAATCTAACAATATAAATCTGTAGACAAATTGCTTATTAAATAAAAAACCTGGAGCCAAATGTCAGGGTTAAAACTTGAGAGATCAGAGGAATAGGAAAAGCCACAAGCCAACCTCACTTTACCAACCCTCAGCTTCCAAAAGAGACCTCCTTCCTGTATACCCACACCTATATGACTTTCTGTTCTGCCATCTCATTTGCTCTCTCTGTCCGTCTATATCACTTCCTCTTCCTGTCCAGCTCTGTCACTTCCTGTCTGTCTGTACAGACCTCCAAACCTTTATGGTTAACTAGTGTTGGAATTCAACGTGTGTGCCACCACGTCTGGCTCTGTTCTCAGTATGGTCTTGAACTCACAGAGATCTAGACAGATCCCTGCCTCCTGAATGATAGGATTAAAGGCATGTACTACCATTGCCTGACCACTATGTTTAATATAATGTCTGGCTTTTTCCTCTGATCCTCAGATAAACTTTATTGAGGTACACAGATAAAATATCACCACATAAGTCCTGTGAAATCATCAAGGTAAACTATAAACTACCTGCAGCAAAATAGCCAAAAACAGTAATGCCAGAGCAGAGTGGACACACAGCATTTTAACCACTGAAAGTGAGAATAATGTCAGATTTCTTGGGAACTGTGTAAGCTGAGTACTGTTACCTGCTCTGGCTACTATTACCTGCTCTGCAGAGTGGGCGGCTATAATGACTGAAGTGTATTTCTTCCCAGTTCTGGAGGTTAGAAATATTTCTGAGTGTTCCTTTTTTTTTTTTTAATCTTTTTCTTGTTCCATGATCATTTTATTATTTAGGGTTTTCAGAGGAATAAAACAAATAGTATATATTAGATCTGTATACTATAACGTAACATATAACATTATCTAACATAAGAGCACACTACATGACGTGTTATGCATATATGTATGTATCTGTGCAGTGTATGTTTATACATGTGTATGTGTTGATACCTTTACTCATTACCTGCTTGGTTTACGTGATATGAGGAAGAGGATCTAATGACTATGGAGCTTCCCATGGAAGCTGAAAATCTGCTGCTGATGTTATGAGTCAGTTCTAGCACAATGACCTAGAAATTAGGGGTGCTGATGATGTAAATCCAAGTACAAGGTGCAAGAAGATAAGATGAAGTGTCTCAAGAGTCAAGAGTTAAAAAGAGAGAATTCCTTTCCTTCCACATTTTGTGCTAACAAGGTCCTCAGCTCAATGGTCTGTGCTTGCTGTACTAAGGATCACAATCTTTACCACCTCCAGCATTCAAATGTTAATTTCACCCTGAAATACCCTCAGATATGTTTGTACACCCTCAAGTTTCAGCCTAATATACTCAGTTCCACCTATAACACAAAAAATAATTAAATAGCAACGTTCAAATAAAGAGCAAGTGCAAGTTAAGACCTTTAACCTAAAGTGCACAAAACTAACCAACAAAGGTGTCTTCTTCCAGAAACTTCCCAAGTTTTTCTTTCTGCATCCTCTTCTGTGTCTTCATGTAAGGACCAATCATATTGGACTGCAGTCCATATAGACAACTTTATTTTATCTTAATTACCATGTAAAAGACTCCATGTCCAAACATAGCTGCATTTTTATTACAGGAGTTAGAACTTCAGTATATGAATATCAAGGAACACAATTCAGTCTGTAACATCTGACAATAAGAAGGCATCTTTGAAATGATGAATGGAAATAAAATACTTGAGTCTATATATTAATTGAAGTTATAGAGGTTCAAAGTCCAAGACTAGGTGGCCCATTAGTTTGGCCTTCTGGCCATTAAGTAACTGTCATCAAGTCATGGAGAAACACAGGAAGAATGGCCACATCTCAATCAGGAATTCAGAGAGACATGGGTAAGATGAAGTTCAAAGCTTATCAAAGCCCTCTTATGAGAACTGCCCAGAGGTCACATGGAAGTTGCCTTGATGACAAATACATGCTGTAAAGATTCATATGGACAGTCAACCTGGCAAGGTCTTGGGTCACTTAGGAGACAAGCCACTAGGCATGCCTGTGAGAGATCATGACGATTAGGTTAATTGAGGTTGGAAAATGTACACTAGCTGGCACACTAAATAGAATAGAAAACTGCAGCTGAGCACTGGTGTTCATCACCCTCTGTTTCCTGACAGTGACCAGCTGTCTCAGGCTCCTGACATCGCACTTCTACACTAAGATGGATTGTACCATCAGCCATGAGCCCACATACACCTCCCTTCCTTGACTCTGTCAGAGCAACAAAGAAAGTGACTGATATACATGATCAAGTACATGAGATTATTTCTAATTATTTAAGTCATAACTAACTGCTTAATAAAATGCTGACAATGTCCTATGGGGTAGGTAACATACATAAAAACATTAAAATGGGAGCAATGGACATATACTATTATACTGTATTAAAGTAAAAGTAAGGTGATACAGTTTGAAAATATATAGGATCAGTTAAGAGAAAGACTATAAATAATCAAAATTGGGAGTTATACTGAGTAAATACATGGTGAGTGCTATGTCTGAATGCTTGTAGCCATCAAAATTAATGTTTTAATATTTAATTTTTAATGTCACAGAAAGTTATTAGGTCATGAGAGTAGACAGCTTGTGAACAGGGTTAGTGACCTTATAAAGACAAAAGAAAGCATGCTCTTCCATTTGAGAACCACAGAAAACACCATCTACAAAGACGTGCTCATCAGATACTAAACTTGTTTGAACTTCCCAGACAAATGACAAATAACTATGACAAATAAATTCCTATAATCTCTAATTTGCCTATATTATTTTGTAATAGCAGCATGAAATAACTAAGATAGAAATTAAGTAGATTTATAAGAAACAAAGGCAAAAAGAGGAATAAAAGAGAAACAGAAAACAGAGACTGGATGACCCAAATAGGAAGCAAATAGCAACATGCTCTTTAACACTAATCAGAAATTAACAACTAATGCTCTAAATAATCATCATATTGATGTGAAAGTAATACCCAACTATATGTGCCTATAAGAAAAACACAATCAAATTGAAAATAAAATGGTAATGATATGGTGCTGCCACTATTAAAGACATATAAAATAGCTATTTTAATATAGTTGTAGTAAATTTCAGAGCAAGAATAATACTAGGAAACATTCATTTTATGAATCAATGCATTTGTAAAAGTAAAAGGAATAATTCATGAAGAGGACATAGAATTCTGAAATATTTATGTGCTGATAGTAGAGCTTCAAAACATATTTTTAAAAGGTCATTGAAATACATAAGAAACAGTGCAAATTCCATATTACAATAAGATTGTAAAGCTCTTAAAAGTGAATGCACTGTGCAGACAGACATTAGAAATTATTCAGGCTATCTGAATACTATCAGCCTACTTGATCTAATTGGCATTCTTAGATCATCCATACAGACTGAAATGCATATTCATTTTGTAGCACTCAAACATAACCCAAAATGCACCATATCAGTGCATGAAATAAGTTTGAATAACTTCAATAAGATTTACAAGTTGTACAAAGTATGTACTCTTCCACACTGGAATTAAATTAGAAATAAACATCAGAATGATCATAGGCAGTCACAATATTTTGATGTGAAATAATGCACACAGAACCAAGAAGAAATTACAACTGAACTGAATAAAGATATATTGCTGTGATGATAATTTCTGTATTTACCTAGCCTAAACCCCTTACACTGCTAATCTCAGCCACTCACTCCTAGAATACACAGTACTATCCTCATTAGTTTATCCTCTAGTTGCTATTTATTGAAATTAAAGGGATCATTGTTTGTTTTTAGCTAGCTAGTACACTTGCACTGTGGGCCTATCCAGCAAATGCAGTTTTTACTGCTGTGAAAATTTTACACTGGGAGAAATGTAGGTGTCATGCTGGGCACTCTGAGCAAGGGGACCAAGGGCTTACCTTCTGAACTATGTGCTTTCACTCTACTGCGACTTATCCCCACTGGAACACTGCAAATATTTAAACTGAAAAAATACAGCTGGACACACACACACACACACACACACACACACACACACACACACCAATACCATAAAAAACTAAGTCTCAATAAAGTAATATATGAAACGTAAAAACCCGAGGCAGTACAATTCATCTCCAATACAAGGTAGATAATAATGGTGCCTAGTGAAAATGAATTGCATAAAATTATATAAAAACAATATAAAAGAATGATTATAAGAATGTTCAAAGAATATACAAGTAAATACTTGAATGAAATAAAGAAGTCAATATAGAATATGAATCAGGAATTCATTAAAGAGATAAAGTGCTAGAAAAAAAATCAAATAATAATTTTATAAGTGAAAAACTCAGTAAGTCAAATAAATACTCAGTATAATACTTTACCAATAGAATAGATAAGTAGAAGACAGAATATCAGAAATAGAAAACAAGATTGAAGAATTAGAACACTGAGACATCAATGTAGGATATGTGAGTCCTATAGACACCATTAAAAAACCAAATTCATGCAACATAAGGGAAAAAGAAGACAAACTTCAGGTCAAAGAAATAAGCAATATTCAATAAAAAAATATAGCAGAAAATTCTTTATATTTAGAGAAAGAGATGACCATTCAGATTCAGGAGGTATTTAGAACACTAACAAGACCAACAACAAAACTTTCCAATGTCATATTTTAGCCCAAACCAGAGCTATAGGAAACAAATTAAAAAATACTAAAATCTGCAAGTGAGACAGAACAAAAAACACATAAGGGCAAACACATCAGGACGGCATCAGATTTTGCAACACAAATTCTAAAAGCCAGGACAGCATGGAGTGATGGATTCCAAGCATTGGAAGATAATAACTGACAATCTAGATTCTTATATCCAGCAAAACTATCTGTCATAAGTGAAGGAGAGGAAGAACTTTCCTTGATAAAAACTAACCAAAAGAGTTTCTAACTACAAAATCAACACTGTAGAAGATATCTAATGTGACCCTTTGGACTGAAGGGAAACATAAACATGACCACGAAGCTCCTGGAAATAATAAACAACACTAAAAGAGTGGATACAGTTACAGGAAGTCACCAAACACAACAAAATCAACAAGATGACAGCAGTCAACACAGTCCTTTTTATAATAACTTTGCATATTGATGGAGTAAATTCTCCCATCAGTAGACTCATACTAACAAATTTAATTTAAAAATCATGATCCATCTATTTATTGTGTCTATGAAGCACACTTTATCAGCAAAGACAAAAGCAACTTTAGGGTAAAAGGATGGAAAAAAAGTTTTCTAAGCAAATAAAATCAGAAAGAAAGCTGGAATCCCTATTTTATACCTGACAAATAGATTTCAAATCAAAATTAGTCAGATGAGATGAAAAGGGTCACTGCATATGGACTGAAGGAACAATTCCTCAAGAGGAAATTATAATTCTGAACATCTATGCAACAAACACTGATGCATCTACTTAAGACATACCACCGCATATAAAGACAAAGATTAACCACAACCCAGCATTGCAAGGGACTTCAATTTCCTACTCTCACCAACAGATAAGTAATGCTTGAAAACATAAACAGAGAAACATCTGAACTCAATGACATCATAGGTCAAAGGATTAACAGACAGCTACAGAACATTTCATCTAAAAACTGCTGAATACACATTCTTTTCAGCAGCCTACGGAACTTTCTCTAAAATAGATTATATAATAGGATACAACATAAGTCTTAATAAATATAAGGAAATTAAAATATATTTCTTGTTTCTACCTGTTCATAATGGAGTGTAGCTTAAAAATCAATATAAGAAGAAACTACAGAATGTACACAAACTCATGAAGACTGAACACCAGTGAATAGATAATTAAGGGAACTAAAAAGAAATTTCAAAAATTCCTATAATTGAGTGAAAATGAAACACAATACACCACATCCATGGGATATAGTGAAACTAGCACTCAAAGGAATCTCATTGCTATAAACGTCTACATTAGAAAATCAGAGACTTTTGAAATAAATAACTCAAGGGTGCACCTTAAGAACATAGAAAAGGAAGCACAAAAAAAAGAACCTCTCGAAGTTGGTAGAAGAAATAAAATAAGGTAGTTCAAGGAAGAAATTAAGGAAATAGAAATGAAAAGTAAAATAATGAAGTAGAGAAATGTTCATTTCAAAGACAAAAAACAGAGCGGCAAAACTTTAGCAAAACAAGAGACAGCACAAAGACCCAATTAGCAAAATTAGTGATTAAGACAGGAGACTTTATAACAGGTACCAATGGAATTTAGAAAGTCATTGGGATATGTTTCAAGTCTTACATTCCACTAAATTGAAAAATCTAGAAAAAAGTAGGTGAAGTTGTAAACCCATGTGGTACCCAAATTAAACCAGAAAATAGCAAATAACTTACAAAGATCTAAAGTAAGCAATAAAATTTAAGCAGCAACTTAAAATTCCCAACCCAAATAAGTCCAGGCCCAGATAGATTCACTGCTGAATTCTCCCAGACTTTCTTTCTTTCTTTTCTTTTTTTGAGTTCATAAGACTTCATTATACATGAAGGCTGGAAACAAAGAGGAATGACAAGGGCTAAAATGGTAATTATCCTGATTTGATAAACACATACAGCAGACATGCACTGGAAGATCACACTGTACCTTGTAAATATGTGTGGCTACACAATAACAACAACAAAAGGTCAGGACTGTGTTGATGGCCCGGTTGGGAAGGTGTCTGTTCTATAGGCACCACAGGACCTGAGTTCAATGTCTAGAATCCACGTAGAGAAAAGGCAATGCATAGTGGAATGTGTTTGTAATCCTGATGGGAGAGAGGCAGAGACAGGGGGAATCTTGGAGCTTGCTGGCAACTAGTCTAGTCTTTCCAGCAATCTCCAGGACAGTAAGACTCTGTCTCCAAAAAGAAAAAAACAAAGAGAGAGAGAGAGAGAGAGAGGACAAGTGGGGGGAGGGAGCGAGGCAGAAAGTAAATAGTGCCTGACAAGCTACACCTGAGGTTGTCTTCTGGCTTCCACGTGCCTTTGCTCACATATTCAAGCACATGGCATACACACACACACACACACACACACACACACACACACACACACACACACACACACACACGCATGCACACACATACACTCTCAAACACAGATATTTTAGCTAGACCCATGATGGCACACACCTATAATCAGAGTAGACACAGAAAGACGGGAGTACGAAACAATAGGAATTCAAGGTTGGAGGCTAGCTAAGTTATATGAGACTCTGTCTTAAAAAAATATAAATCAAATAAATTAATTTTTTAATGTTTAAAGAGAAGAAATGTTAATTACCCTAATTTTTAGCATTACACATTATATACATGTATCAAAATATCTTAATAACCCATAAATCCAAATAATAATTTTTAAAGGAATTTTTAAAACCCTCTACTCTTTATTACCTCAATTCTTCTCATCTTACATTACTCTTTTTCTTTTCATTTATGTATTTATTCATTTGGGTTTTGGGGGGGTTGTTTTGTTTTGGTGTGTGTGTGAAGCTGTCTCCCAGACTTTCAACAGGGAGCTGGCCCTGATGTGCTTAGTGTATTCCGTGAAGCGGATAGGAAGACAACACTACCGTGTTCCTTCTACAATGTCAGTATTACCTAATAGCAAACCAGATAGAGATACAACAACTGCAGCAAAAACAAAAACAAACAAACAAAAAACAAAAACAAAAACAAAACGATAATTCAATATTCATGAACGCAGACGCAAAAATTCTCAATGAAATACTGGCAAATAGAACCCAAAAACTTATCAAAAATATCACTCACCATGAACTATACAGATCTGTTCCATAAATACAGGGATAGTTCAAAATACACAAGTTTATAACTGTAATCCTTCATATTCGAGGGATTAAGGACAAAAATCACATGGTCATCATAATAGGTTCAAAAAAGGTTTTTGACAAAAACCCAACATTTCTTTATGCTAAAAGCCAGGAAGAGACTTGGAATAGAAGGAACATATTTCAACATAATGGAGGCTATATACAACAATCCTACAGTCAATGAACTGAAAGCATTTGAATTAAAATCAGGGACAAGACAAATGTTCACTTTTTCCAGTTTTTTTTCTATTCTTACTCAATATAGTGTCTGCAGTGCTAGCTAGAGCAATCGACAATGAAAATAAAAAGAAAAGGAAGAAGTATCTTTATGTGAAGATAATATGATTCTCTTTTATATACCTCCATAAAGACTCCAACAGAAAACCCTGAGAGCTAATAAATACTTTCTGCAAACTGGTAGAACACAGAATTAATATACAAAAAGCAATAACCTGCCTAAAAACCAAGATCAAGAAAGAAATTCTGGAAATTTCCCATTCACAATTGCCAAAGCAAAACAAAATAAAAACTACATTAGAAAAAACCTAACCAAGGAAGTAAAAGAAATCTATATTGTAAACCCTAAAACATCAAAGATAAAAATTTGAGTAAGATATTAGATGATGGAAGGACTTCCCATGCCAATAGATCAGAAGAATTAATATTATGAAAATGGCTATGGTACCAAAAGTGATTTACAGAGTCAACATGATCCCCTTCAGTATTCCACTGCCATTCTTCATGGAAATATATTTTCAAAATCTGAAGATGTATATGGAGCATTGCCCAGCAAACAGATCAATGCCAAAGGTTTCAAGTTATACTACAGTTTCAAGTTATACTACAGAGTCACAGTAATAAAGACAGCATGAAAGTAACACAAGAATAGATATATGGATCAGTGAAAAAGAATAGATGACCCAGACATACGCAGCCACCCTAATTTGTATAAAGATGCAAAAGGATCCATTGGAGAAAAGATAGTTTTTCATCAATGGTGCTGAGAAAACTGGACATCCATGCATAGACAAGTTAAACCAGGCCCCCAATCTCTCACCCTGCACAAAATCTACTCCAAAGAGATGAAAGTCCTTAGCATAAAACCTGGAAATCTGTAAATGATAAAGTAGGTAAAACACTTCAAGATAGAGAGGGATCAGGGGTTTTCTTAACATAACCGAAGTTGCTAAAGAAATAGCATTAATAAGCGACAAATGGAACTTCATGATACTGAAAGGCTCATCCTGTTACAATGTCACTTTGCTCCAAACTAATTCACACATTCAACACAATTCCATCCAAAATATTAAGAAGTTTATTTTGTAGTCTTTGAAAAACTGACTCTAAAACTTAAATGAAAATGAGCAGGACCTAAGGTAGTCAAAACACTTTGAATAGACTTATGTTGCATGTTTTTGTTTTTTGTTTTTTGTTGTTTTGGGTTTTTTTTTTTTGTTGTTTCTTGTTTGTTTGTTTTTTGAGATAGTTTCTCTGTGTAGCTTTGCGCCTTTCCTGGAACTCACTTTGTAGCCCAGGCTGGCCTCGAACTTACAGAGGTCCGCCTGCCTCTGCCTCCCAAGTGCTGGGATTAAAGGCGTGTACCACTACTGCCCAGCTTATGTTGCATGTTTTAAGGTATAAAATATAATAAATAAAGTAATTGAGATTGTGTATTAGCATATAAAGAGAGAAATAAATCAAAAGAAAAGATAATTTTGCAGCTATGTGGATAAGTTAATGTTCACTAATAAAGCCAAGCAGGAGAGAAAGGACGGCATTCTAAACAAAGGACACTCAGATGCTTGAAATGCACAAACAACTCATAAGGAATGAACATTTAGATACACACCTCACACCGTATACAGAAGTTGCTCAACACAAATTATAGGCAATGAAAAGTGCTCACAATTTAGAGGAAAATATTTGTAACTTGGATGTAGGCAAAAGTTTGTTTAGATGTTCAAGTTAGTGATCTATAACAGAACAAAGCAATAACTGTTGCTGGAGAGCTTCTCTCCAGGTTCCACCAAGCCCTGCAGTCCCACAATCCACGTATAAAATAATCACTCAGACACTTATATTACTTATAAACTGTATGGACATGGCAGGCTTCTTGCTAACTGTTTTTATATCTTAAATTAACCCATTTCTATAAATCTATACCTTGTCACATGGCTGGTGTCTTACCGGCGTCTTTACATGCTGTTTGTCCTGGCACTGGCTACAGTGTCTCTCCCTCCTTCTTCCTGTTTCCCCAATTCTCCTCTCTCTTTGTCCCGCCTATACTTCCTGTCTGGTCACTGGCCATCAGTGTTTTATTTATTGACCAATCAGAGCAATTTGACATACAGACCATCCCACAGCAAATAACCAGTCTTCAAAAGTCAACCTCCACTCTATAGGAGAAACTGATCAAAGAGCAGAGCTGTGGTATAGACCTGTCACTCCGACTCAGGAGGAGTTCCCTGCCAGGCTGGGCTATACAGCAGGACTCTGTCTCAAGAGAACACAAACTGGGCTGGGGAGACTGATAATACCATAAACCACAGGAATTAAGACACATGATCTCTCTCTCTCTCTCTCTCTCTCTCTCTCTCTCTCTCTCTCTCTCTCTGTGTGTGTGTGTGTGTGTGTGAGAGAGAGAGAGAGAGAGAGAGAGAGAGAGAGAGAGAGAGAGATATCAAGCCAGGTTTTTATTTATTTATTATTTTTTGATTTTTGGAGACAGGGTTTCTCTGTGTAGCTTTGCACCTTTCCTGGAACTCACTTGGTAGCCCAGGCTGGCCTCGAACTCACAGAGATCTGCCTGCTCTGCCTCCTGAGTGCTAGGATCAAAGGCATGCACTTCCACTGCCTGGCTAAGCCAGGTTTTTAAAAGGGCAGAAGAGATGTGGAGAGCTTCACCAAGGTAATATACAGATTGCAGCAGGCACAGGGAAGGAGGCCCACAGGCACTGCTCATGATCAGATGACACAGAAGCCACTGGGCAGCCATTACGACAACTGAACTCAGAGGACTGACTTCACCAAATGCTGAGAGGACACTGAAGCTCTCACTCAGACTCCACTGGTGGGAACTTAAGACTGTTCGGATCCCATTGTAAGGGCTGAAAAGTTCCTGCAGTATCAAAGATACACTTCCATTTCCACAGAGAAATTGTAGTAGATTCCTCTGAAGTAAAGCACGGGATACATCAATAAGAACACTCCCATGCATTGTTAACATGAATATTTATGGTAACTGGACACTTAAAACAAGGGTACATTGTAATTAAACAAATGAACAAACTTTGCCTATTTTAACAAAGGAATGCTACTCAGGAGCAGATTAACGACATAATGTAGACAATCTCCAAAACACGCTGAACGAAGGAAACCAATTCAGAAAAGTGTTGTTTTGTGAATTAGTTTCTATGAATTTCTAATAAGGAAAATTAAATCTATAGAGATAGAAGACAACACAGCTTCTAGATGAGGTATGGAGTCTGTATGACTGAAAATGGACATAATCAGATGGAGACAAGGGGTATATCTGACTGGAAATAAATTAGGCCTATTCAAGTTGATGTTTAGGAAGTCTAGATTAGGGTTGGGGAGATGCCTCTGTGAAAGCACTTGCCTGTGCTAGCACGAGGGCCAGAATTTTGGATCCCCCAAAACTCACATAAAAGCTAGGCAGGCTCAGTGGCTACAGGGGGCAGAGGCAGGGGATCCCCAGGGTAAGCGGTTCAGTGAGAGATTGTGCCTCAGTAAACCAAGTGGAGAGGAATGGAGAAAGACACTGCTGCAAATCTTCAGCTTTGGTCTCCACAGATGAATACACCTACATCCCATATACCCTCCCAGCCCACCCCCACACGTAATAGGTACAACACACACACAAAACAAGTCTAGACTCTAACTGGCTAGTATCACAGAACATCCAAACAACCCAAGTAGCAAGACTATACACTCAATAATCTACATCATTTGATATATTTAATTTTCTATATTCCGTGTCTTTTATGAGGGGGGATGGGGGAGAGAGGGAGGGAAGAAGGGAAGGAGGGGCAGAGACGGAAGTGAGAGGTTATTTACTGGCTATCTAAGGAAAGGGAAAGACTAGAGATGTGCCAGTTTGCTTTCAAAACAAACATTTATATAACCGAGATTAAAATGTAACCAGCCCCTTTCAGCAAAGCCGATAACAATCTAGGTTGCCTGAACTTGTTCCCCTGCTCTGTAAAATCGCGGCCCTGTGCCTGACGGTGGGGCAGGATCGCGCAGCAGAGGCCATCCTGTGCACAGGCTTCTTCAGGGCAGCTGTCCTGCTGAAAAAGAGGCCAGGGCAGAAGAGCCTGAAGACTCCGTTAGGGGGTTTCTGCCCTTGTTCCCACGTGCTAGCCATGACACTCTGAAGTAACTTCGGCTTCAAACTCTTTTTCAGTTTACTGTTTCCACCCACTTCACCCGACTTGAAACTTCAACTCTGGTTTTGCCCCAAATTGAAGTCTTTATCAACTTCAAAAGCATGACCTTGATTGTTACCCTGTTCCTAATTTCAGTGTGATTCTTGACCAACTATTTAACTGGATTATTATTACTTTCCCTCATCTGTAAGATGATTGGATAGAAGTGGTTGGAGAAAGGGTCAGGGCATAAGTGCTGTGTAAATGATGGCTGAATTAAGAAACCAGAGGTTTTGTTTGTTTGTTTGTTTGTTCCAAAAAGAGAAAAAGCTAACATGCTGGAGGCTTCCCCCAAATAAAGACTAGGAGTCTAAAGAGACAGCAGCACATAAAAAAGATTAATTGACTATTATTTTCCAGGTCAGGTTGGTCCTTGTGTCCAATGAGGGTACCTTGGCAGCACATGCTGGAGTGTTACCTGAATGGGATTAACAGAGGGTTAACTAAAGTCACTACATTTCAAGCTTAACATTGGCAACGATCTCTTTTACATATAATTGTATCCAGTGGAAAAGAAATGACTACCTCATAAAGGTCTACTCCCCTGAAGAGAGCCTTTTACGGTAGAGTTGCAGGGAGAAATCGCTCTGTCCTGGGGGAGTCAATAGCGGACTGAACTAGAGTTGGGATAAGTTTCAATTTCAGAACAGCCACGTTGCAAAGGAAGGTTTTCAAGGACTGCTCCGAGGCTCACAAAGTTATCTGTTGCTCTAAGGAAATTAAGATAACGTCTTTGAGGTTAACACAGATGGCCCGCCAAAGCAGACTCCAAGACAGTGGGAACCCATGGCCTGTGGCAGCCTTTCAAGGACATTCCTTTAAGAATGCCCATTGCATGCTTTGACAGTACAGTATTTCCACACTATCATAGTCCTGCAGTTCCCTAAGGATCAGTGTAGACTGAACCTCAGCGTGAGTAATAGTTGACTTACACGTTAAGGGGAAAAGCTAAACCCAGCCAGGAACTCTCAGCTTAAAATGAGGCTTCCACAAAACCTTCCAGGAAGTTCCCTGGGCTACATCCACACCCAGCAAGCTTTTAATCCCTCACCAAAGGGCAGAACACCAAGAATGTGGGGCTACCAAAGCCTCCTACCAGGCAGGGGTAATATGTCTTAGTTTTCATGTTCAATGGATATAAATTTTCATGGAACAAAATTAAATCCACTTTGTGACCAGCATTGGATCAGATATATATATAAAACAAAACAAAAACAAACAAAACAAAAAACAGGCTGGAGTCTAAACTTATGGGTGTGTTTCCCGGAAGAAGAAAAAAAAAGTGTTTCTCAGATAATTCTATTCTGCAGTAAGAAAAGTTCATACCCTTGTATGTTTAGAGAAAGGTAATTCTAAGTTTCTCAAGCCAAAGATGCCTGCTAAGCTTACGTCCATGTGTTCCAAAGTTGGGCCACACCAACAAGATGCTGAAGACGAGAAGAGAGGGCTGGCCTCTGGGAGATCAGTGCCACAGGAAATGGTTTCCACCGAGGCACCAGAGCAGCACACACAAAATCAGCTTCAACCCAAGTCCAAGAAAAAAACGCAACCAAATCTCTCATTCTGCCAGAATGAGAGCTTTATTGAGAGGGCAGGGGAAGACACCTCTAAAGTGTATTTGAAAAGTCACTTTCAAATTCTGTCAAACAGTAGGAACATTAGTAAAAAGCTAGGCTCCTGAGCATCAGCACTTAGTGTGGAATTACTTCCTCATGAAGGTAGTGGAAGCTGAATTGTTTTAGGTTTCTTATATGGAATATTGTGTTTGGAATACAATGAGCTGCATTTTTAAAATTGTCCCATTTTAAAATTGGATTTTCATAAAGGAGTTGTTTCTTAAGAATTAGCTGATTTAGTGGTTCATGTTATTTTTTTTTCCAACAATATAAGCCTGTGATTCCATCCTTTTTTTTCCCTACAAAGCTAAAAACAACAACAAACCCCAAAGTTTTACAGAAACAGAAACAATGTCACCTGAAAAGGATGTCCTTGCTTTATGCTTTTGTACACGTCTCTGGTCTCTGGGGAACTGTCAAGTTTCGATACTTCAGAAATGAGAATAGTTTTGCAGAGACAATTTAGTCAGCCAGGGTGAGTGGGTGGGGCAGGGAGGAGAGGCTGAGTGTGGAGGGAGTGTGGCAAAGCAGAAGTAGCATGGGCTCTCCTGCCCTCTAGTGCTTGGACGTCAGAAATACAACTTCCTTAGTGCATTTGTTTTATTCTCTCTCCTGGGTTTACTTTATAGAGAGTTTCAAGTAAATTTAATTAAAGACAATTTTATGGGGGCATCAAGGATGGCTGAGATCTGGTCCTTCCGTCATTTATATTATTGAGTAAAGCATGCCAAATAGCATCAGCACTATAAGGATTTTGCTAGGATCTCACTCCCTGCTTGACACGTACAAAATATCCATCATTTACCTAATTACTTGCGTCTGTTCCCTTTTTCCACCTTGAAAGGTAGAGATGGAGGAGGAAGTGGGTCCAGTGGGGTCACTGTGGCACTGCATGTGCCCACGCCAGTGCTGGCTGAGGCTGACAGTCCCCAGTGAGCCACGTATTTCAATGTGGGTGCAAGACTCTTTCATCATTTTTATTTACTCTGGATAGTTCTGACTTTACAGTTTCCAGCTTTTCTCTTTGAAGCTTACTTTATGAATTTATATAAACACATGAACAGTGTCCGGCACTAGCCTGAGATTCACCCACTTTTTTGCTGTCCCTCTACTCAGTGGACAGCTTTCTAGTCTCACACACTTCAGCTGACTCCATCGTGCATACACGCGTCGTGAGCTGCCCAAACCTTAAATGTGTACAAAACCTGATCCTGAAATCCCTATTACACAAATGTCGACGTTGGGTCAAGTGTGTGTTAGCCTATCAACAGTAAACACAACAGTAATCAAAATGCCTCGGTGGCTTGGTCTTCTTTCTAAGTGTCCCAATACTAGCAGGTGACAGGAAACTGTGGGCACTTGCCTGACAGCACTATGGGCACAGCCACAAGAGCAACTTGGAGTTACTAGCATGGTTAAGAACCTCTGAGAAAGTTGGTCACCTGCAGGGGCCTCCTCAGTGAAGGCAGTGGAAGCTGAATCAGCTCAGACAGCCTCCTGGTGGAAACATGTATACAGATGGCTGGATGCTGGGGTGGTCTACTGTCTGGATTGTGGAGAGTTCAGCTAAGCAACCAATGACAACTGTCAGCTGCTGTCCATTCATCCCCTTCACCGCAGCTTCCAATGCATATGCTTAACACTTGGCCAATTCCCTCAACACAGAACATGGCAAGATGACATGAAATTATTTGATCCTTTAAGGAAACCCATTTTCAAACACTTCAGTTAAATTAAAAACCACTTGCCAGAAAATCTGATTTTTAAATGGCAGTGTTTTATAATAGATTGTTGACTATTTTCAAAGATGATTCATCTAGCACTTCGCTTGTTCCTATTCTCATGTGGTCTTCATTTATCATGGTCTTTTATTCCTTGTTCTCCCTCTCTGTTCTTGATCCAGCTGGGATCTCCCGCTCCCCTAAGCTCTCTTTCTCTCGACCTTTGCCATTCATTACCCCCACTCACGTCCATGTTGTTGGACCTGCCTGGACTGAGTCTACCAGGTTGATCTCAATCCTCAGGGGAGTCTTTGCCCTGGAGGAGATGGGAGTGGGGGGTGGGCTGGGGGGAAGGTGGAGAGGGAAGGGGGGCGGGAGGGGGGAGAGCAGGGGAATCCGAGGCTGATATGTAAAATTGAATTACATTATAAAATTTAAAAAAAGATGACTCATCTATAAAATTAGGGGACTAGATTACATTTTTTTTGAGACAGTGCTTTGTTGTGTAGCCCAGGCTCACCTCATGTTCATGATCCTCCTGACTCAGCCTCCTTAGTGGTGGGATTTCAGGCATGGGCCACCATGTTCAGTCCAAACTGTTTAATCTTATTGACAGTGAAGAACATTCAAGCCTGACAAATATTTAGCTTGGAATAGTAGCATATTTACCTTATAGAACATGTTTGCATAAAATTTGACAATAAAGATGGCAGATGTTTGGAATACGAAAACGACACACACACCAGAATGTACAATGTGAGAACAGCCAGTTAGACACAGGGACCATCAAAGGACTGCTTTGTACCCTCACTCCAACTTTTCAACATCAACTAAATTTCATGGGACAACTTAGTGAGTAGCCGAGAACTGATCCATCATTTTTTTCTCCAGCCCCAGGCATCCTCAATGTCCACACCACACCAAGGTTTTCCTTCATGCTGCTCAAAACGTAGTTCACAATACCTCAAAAGTAAGCCCTGCCTTGCTGTAAACTCTGTAGATTCTGTAGCAGAAAATACCACACCCCTTCAATGAGGAAAAGAAAGCACGAAAGCACGTGCTACAGCCTGCTGTGGGGTTTAACTGCTCGGATTTATACAACTAGCTAGAGACCCAGCTCTTTCTTGCAGACCCCAAGAGACTAGAACACACGGCTGAATGTCAGATGAAAGTGGAGAGCCATAGAGGTGGGTTTCCCAAAACGTGGTACTCAGAACTTTAATCCCTCCAGATAGTTTTTATCAAAGAGGTTTGGAAAAGGATATTTTTCACTCAATGAAGAGTTATTATGATATACTGCCATGCTTTTTGTCATTTTCCAAAAACACATCTCTGTATTAAACCAATATTCAGCATTTTATTTTTGGATTACATACGATTTTATTTTTAATAAGGAATAATACATAAGCATGTGTGTTCATTATATTCTGGGTATTTTACATGTGGCACACTTCAGTGCATGCTATCTCATTAAAGCAGGGGACATATAAAAAGCAAAGGATTGCAGGCAGGGGGTTTGGAGGAGCAACTTACGGTAGCCCGGTGAGGAAAAGGTCATCCCAGAGAAAGGCAGTCTATGCCAATCAGGTTTGGAAAAGTAGTTGATTAAAAAAAAAGGACCAATGATCCAGAGCCTCCCTCCCTCAGACAAAAATAGAGAATTAAACAGAAAAACTCAAGGCTAAGTGATAGGTACCCCAATCCTAACATATTAACATTTGTTTCTCATGCAATCAGCAGCCTAAGTCAAGCTGCAGCAATGGCATGCATGAACAACTGGTCCCCAAACACATGTGCTCAGAGACACATGTAGATCAAAAGAAAACAAAGCCACAGAGTGGGAAGGAAAATTGGGGCTCTAAGGAGACCCTATACTTCAGTCTAGAGCACTGAATGCCCAAGGCCTTTTTTCTAGATCTGTACATGCTCTGTTCAGCCTCCTTCTTTAAGTCTGGCTTCCCTCACACACATCCAACACACCCCCAATTCTAGCTTCTCTAGGAAATGATTTCATCAGAATACACAGTAGCAGTGTTTGCTGTTCAATCAACCATAAAAATTTAACCCATTTTCTGAGCCAAGAGTCAGTCTTGTAAAGACCCAGAAGGATTCAGTCGAAGAGTTAAAGGGTCCTTCCACTCAGGAAAGGTGGGCGCTCCACTGCTGGCATCAGTGGACAGGCAGAGGGTGTCCATGCAAGCTATGTTTCCAGCCCATATAGACAGATAGCAAAGAGGAGGAAGAGGCTACACAGCTGTGCCCCTTCCAAAGCACAGGCAGATATTGGCAATAAATACAGGCCATACTCAAAACCGTTAAGTCCATTGCTTGGGCACTGGACGAGGGGTGCTTTGCACATGTGAGGGAGAGAATGTATTTTCCTGGAGTCCCTGTGCTGAGAGACAGATTAGCAACAGAAAAGCACACACATGGACATAGCACGTCTTCCTTAGGAATGTCTGCCCTAGATTTGGTAAGCAGTGAAAAGTTATGGGGCAAGGTAGAAAGACAAAAAGAAATGTGGTTCACAAGCACAACACTGGGGAAACTTACCACGGCCAGCCTGTTTGCCACATTTCCCATGGTGCCCCTTTCTTTTAGTTAATAATTTCTACTCAAGCTCCAGGGAGACAAGTGAATCCCTTTTCAACTCAGTTTGTACTCAGAACCATTAACTGTTTCAGTGGCAAACTAAGTTCTAATTTCTGGTTTCAACTACCATGCTGCTCGTATCAGTCAATTTTCTGTTGCTATAATGAAATCCCTGAATACATTATAGAGAAATGTTTATCTAGATTACAGTCTTGTAAGTCGAAGAGCATGACATCATCACAGCTGTGCATCAGATCAACATGGTGAAGAAGAGCACACAGCAAGTGTCATGACTGTGGCAGGGGATTATATGCAGTGTATGTGCAAATAAGAGAGGGGAGAGAAGAGAGAGAAACACACACACACACACACACACACAGACACACACACACACACACACACACACACACACACACACACGAGAGGAGGGGTCAGAGCCATTCCTTTATAACAACCTGTCATGAGAACCAAATAGAGTCCCATCCAGTCCTTCAGAAGGCAGAGTTCTACATGGTCCACCATAGCATAACATTGCTACATCAGGGACCAGGCTTTCAACACATGAGTCCCTGTAGGTCATATTCAGACCCAGACCATATCTAAAACAGAGCACCCAACCATCCCCAACTAGTCTCAAATGAAAAGTCAAAACTTAAGGCCCTTAGGAGTTTAAGTCCTATTTGCAGAAGGACTTAAGAAAACCAAAGGAAAACCTCCATAGTCCTGGTTGCCAGGCTTAGAGAATATCACAACTGAAATGAAATGCTATACCACTCCCAGCAGGCATTTTAAGGTTTTGCTGTTGCTGCTGGTGGTGGTTTGTTTGAGGTCCATGTCTCTGTTTCCAGGCTGGTCTAGAATGCTGAGGCCTAGTAGTCCTCACCTTCAACTTCCCAAGTGCTTGAGGATGCAGGTGTGTGCCACGTACCCGGGCAGGAGGTAAGAATTTTGTTTCCATGTGACTAAACCCATTCAATTCACTCACTCTAGAATACACTGTTCATCTGTGGAGTTTGTAAGTGACTGCTCTGCCAGATGGTGGGTTATACACAAGCAACGAGGGAGACAAAGGGTGGAGTCATAGCATCTTAAGCCAATTGCAAAGGAGCATAGCAATGATCACTTATGGACAACTTCGGACAAGGCCCACTCCCCAGTACCCATAGTGCGGGCTTCCTTCTTCCCTTTCTTTCTTCTTGTCCATCCTGTTCTGAAATCCATGGGAGAGTAAAACACTGAACAGGAACCCACACTTTCTGAATGTTTTTGCTAGATTGAAATTTTGCTTATCTTTCCTTGATAGCTAAGAAATGGTTCTTTGATTTAAAGACAGAGACAGGCAGGCAGGCAGGCAGACAGACAGACAGACAGACAGACAGACACACACACACACACACACACACACACACACACACACACACACACACACACGAGAGGGGAGAGGAAAGGGAGGGAGGGAGGGAATGTGAAAGAATGTGTAAAAGGCACACATTTTTACTTGAAGAACTAACCATGAGACCTGACTGTGCTCTACACTATAAATGCTCAGCTGCGCTTACCCCATCTTCTCTAGCCATGGTTTCTCCAAGCAGTTTTTCTCTCTGGGACAGAATCTCACTATGTAGCTCAAGTTAGCCTTGAACTTACGATCCTCCTGCCTCAGCAGGAGCTTTCATTCATTTATATGCTGAATCTACTTAGCAAAGATGGACACAGTAAAAAGTGGTCTGAGCTGAAGATGACGGGCATTTTGTATGTGTTACAGGCAGAGTAACTTCACACCTGGCAGGCAGAAGTGGCCACCCCCATGTGAGGTGGAGAAAGAGAGTGGGGGCAACAGGTGATATGAGAAAAAGTACTGGGGGATGACATAAGGGGGGCATAGTTTCCCACCCCTTCTCTGACTTTGGCAGCCTAAGGATATAATAAGTGTATTAAAGGTTTTTTTTGTGTATTAAAGGTTTAACAGCTATGATTTGGTTAAAAAAAAGAAGCTATATTCTTCTCCTTGCCAGTCTGTGTTTCTTTGAATATAAATTATGAGTAAACCACTGATTATGCCTTGGTGAAAAGCCTTAGACCTCAGTTCCATGAGATAAAGTGTTTACAGATTTGAGATTTATAATGAGCTCAAAAAAAAAGCAAAAATGAAAATGGACTAACAATGACAGGCAGGAATATTCCAGTGGCCACTCCTTTGGAAACTGCACTTTGTGGCATTGGATTCTCTGAAGAAAATCCAGATTTCACTAAAATCCTTAAGAGGTTATCTGATGGAAACTCTTTCCTTAGATTTATAGAACCCAGAGCATAAGGATGTAAGAGGCCGCCTTATTCTTTACTCCAGAGCTTTGTGAACACAAAGTACACAGAACTGCTCTATGTTTAACCTGCAGATAACTTTGTTTACAGAATTACAGGACCCAGCCTTAGGAAGCCAAAGTAAATTACAATGTTCTTGTCAGGGGAAAAAGCCACATTGCCCATATGACCAAGACTGCACTCTGCAAGACTGTGCATACTGAACTCCCCAAGGTCTTTGGAGGAAGAGACACAAGGCACAGACCATTGAAATAAACTGGGCTTTTTTCTAATCAACTTTTGTCTCCATAGTGTTCACTTTAGAGCAGTCAGGAATATCATATTTTACTACAGAAGATGAAAGGTTAAGGGAAGGAAGGCACCGCAGTGGTTACGCCATCACTTGATGTCCATAGTCATTGGTTTCTTCATTTCCTAAGGAGGGGTTACAGACATCAGTTGCAGGCGACAGTGGGACAGTACTGACGATCTGCATACTTCAGCTTTTGCAGTTGCACAGTGGTCTGGAACTGTGGTGCTACCCTGCTGGCCTCCCATTCTCAGCTAGGCTGCAATCAGTAGGCTGTTCTTACCCATCATCTTAATTAATTATACTCCACTTCCAGGAAGGGGTGGTGGTAGGAGTTGTTCTCCCCATGGTCAGAGCGAGAATGCAGACAATCACAGAGACAAAGGCATGCTGGAATTATGAAGAACCTACTGCAATGAGATGTGAATGTCAAGGGCATACCCCGTCTGTGCACCAGGGGAGCATTGTTGGTGAAGAAGCAAATGGAGGAAAGACAGTATCAGTGTTGTCTTTCTAGTCACTGGTCTAGGAACATGGTCATCCGTGTCTGGAAAATATTGTCTAAAATGTTCATACAGGATACGGGTGAAAAATGTTCCTCAACTCAGACATGAAATTCACTGCCATGCACAGTCAGTATTTGTTTAAAACTTTATTTTGATTATAGTTCCCCAAGTCTACACTAGAGAAGTGTTCATAAGGAAAGGCCAATGTGGTTGATAGTTTAATCTTCAAAGTGTCATCTGGATTATCTAGATGTGGACTTTAATTCACATCTCTAATATCACTTGCCATGAGCCTCTGAAAGCCTTTAAGTCTATGAACCAAAAGGTAGAGGGCCATGGTGGCTATGAGCTCGTCTTGAAACCACTCTGACTGCATTACATCTGCTTGGGCCAAGGAAGCAGACATATGATACAGGATCTCCTTACCAACTTGGGCTGAGATGAACTCAAATGATTAATCTCAAGGAATATTACCTCAGTCTCCATGCTTTTTCTTCCACAAGACCCATTAAAAAGTCATTGGCCAGAACAACCTGGTTGTTTTTTGCATTGGATCCCCTTCTAGTCTTAGGATTTCTTCCTTATTTTTCCTTAATCAGTCTGTTTGCCCCTCTCACTCCATGTCTGTGTTTTATTTTTCTTGGGTGTGAGAAAACAACTTCAAAAGCTCAGGGTGGCTTTGGTGACCATTGATGGTTTGGTACCTAATCATCCCAAGGGAAACTCACCAAGAACTGAGAAAATCTCTGTTGCTCTCAACAAAACAAAACAAAAAACAGCCACTGTGGGACCAGTGGATAGGAACATGGTGATTATCATCAATATTGCCCCTGGTGTAGATCAAGGAGTAAATAACACCCAGATGGTAATTTCTATAAAGACATACTGTCAGTAGATGCTGCACTTAGTTTGGAAAGTGGGTTTAAGTAAGGTACGCATCACACACTTCTTGGTTTTATAGTCAAGACCATCTTGGAAGCAGATTTAATTCAGAACAACTGCTATTCTGAAAGGCTGGAATCATGCTGCCTGCATCTGCTTAGACACCGTGCGTTCACATGGAAACCAGCTGCTGGGTCCCGCTTCTGGAGTCTGCAAAAATGAGCAGCAGTTGCTTTCTGAAACTCACATGCTGGAGACAATGCACATTTCCCCGTTTCTTCAATGTGTGAAAGATACCCATGACACACCACCATTCTCTTAGTTTTTTCATAAACTAAAGTGTTTTTTAAATGAATAGAAGAGACAGCAGATGAAAACTATTATTAGCCCAATTTGCAGCATTCTTGTATTCTTTATTCTTTTTTCCATTTCCAAGACTGTCCCCAAATGATTCTACCACATATTTACAACCTTTACTTCACATTCGTTGTTCAGCAAGTGTTTATAAAGTTAGTAATTGTATCCAAGATTTTATAAGTTCTGCTTTTTATCCAAAATTATAATTAGAAAATGGGCTCACCCACCGACTGAGGAAGACTTTCATAGCCTGGGGCAGAAATCCAGTGAGTAGATTTGAAGCAGGTGTTCTTGCCTTCCTACAAACTCCCTTCCTCCTCCTCCTCCTCTTTCCCCTTTCATCCATTTCTCACCTCTTGCCACCAGTTCCATTTCTGAGCAAAATTCTTGCATTAATATTGTTTCTAATGTAGTAAACTGAGTTCATGATACAGATTAGAAACAGTAAAACATGCTATAAAGCACCCATATCTACAACAGAGAGTTGTTAAAGATGATAGAAATGGCCATGCTACAGGAAGATGAGGGCTTTTCCTTCAATTGATCAGTTGTGGCTTTTATAGAACTATGTATTCACGATGAAGTATTTTGTGAAACTAAATGTGATCCTAAAGGCCAGAAGATGGCAAAGAGGAATGAGAGATGACACAACTCAATTGGCTAATGCTTACCAGTGGGCTTATCATGCACAAGACAATAATATTCCTAGATGCAGGCCGAAATTTCAACACAAACTCCAGATAGGAGACTAGCAGACCTTAGGTCAATCTACCTTGCTTAGTCAACTTCCTAGGCTAGTATAATCTCCATGAATCTGGAAGCAACAGATACCTTTCCTTACAGACGATCCACTTACCCCTAAACGTTTCCTCTTTGTTCTATAGTCATTTATAGATTCAGTGCAAACAATGATTTTTTCTTCCATGAATTTTGAAACAAAACTATGCTTAGCTCCCATGATGGTCAGATGCACTTCCAGTACCTAGCTCTTTTGTTGGCGGCTGAGGATTTTATCCTGGACCTACTCCTTTCCTGATGGAACCTCAAAAGCCTCAACAAGCCCATTCATATGGGAGAGCTTTTGGTCTCTGGAGTTCTGGCTTAACTACGACAAAAAGTCTATTTATCTCATATTTTTTTGCAGAATTATGTGGTATGTTATTCATTAATTTTTGTACCAGTAGAAAGATTTCGTTTCTAGAGTATACATCAGGAAAATGACAGACTTTATATGTAGAGAGTGCCTTGTCAATGTAATTAATGACTTTTAATCAAACTAGCTATAAAGACATGGTGGAAATACTACATATATATGAACAATGACCAATACATACAAACCACATTCTGTGGTTTAATGAAACACAGAAACGATCCCAATAATATAGTTTTACATTGCTCTCAAAGCTCACATTTGTTGGCAGCTGTGGAGAAATGGCTCCATGGTTAAAAGCATTTGCTGCTCTTCCAGAGGACCTGAGTTCAGTTCCCAGCACCCATGTTAGGCAGCTCACAGCTGTCTGTAACTCTAGGTCCAGGGGATCCCGCCTGGCTGCCCGCCCTAGGCTCCTGTACTCATGCAGACACACTCCTCTACACGTAATTAAAACTAACATCTTTCTTTAAAATCGTATTGGTTACATAGTTAGAGTTGTAAAATCTCATGGGGGTATATTATTCCCACGAAGAAATCTATTTAGACAAGGCAAACGTGATTTGTGATACTAATCTCTTTTTCCTCCATTAAATCGACATGTTCTAAAATCTCATCAAATTCTTCAGCAACTGGAATTTCTCTAGTATTCAGAATCCTCATGTTGAATGTCATAGAACTTCTAGTCACCTTTTACCTTTTAACTTGAAAGTTGAAAATAAATAAGGCTCCTAGGTAGCAAAATCATAGTCTACTAAGCAGTTAGCTGTTGCTGTGACGAAAGCACCTGATCACAAGGATGGAAGCTTTATTTTGGCTCAGGGTCTGCAGGTGTCAGTCTGTGGTTACTCTGCCCATTGCTTCTGGGACTGTACTAAGGCAAAATAACATGGTGTGAGCACCAAAGAGAAGAAGGGACCAGGTTTCAGTACATATTTCAAGGCCATTCCTCAAATGCTTTAATTTCCTTCTTTAGGTGAGCCTTGCCTCCTCCAAGTTCTCTCACATACTGGTAACCAGGATCCCCACATAGCTGGTGAAAGACATCTAAGACCCAAACCACAGTGCTTGTCTTCTCTTCAGTGCCTCTGGGATATGTACATGTTTGTGGTTTGTGTAGATGTGGACAAGCATGTGTGCAAGTCTTTGTGTGCCAGCAGGTGTGGAGGCCAAAGAGCACGGTTGAGTGTCTTCCTCTATGACTCCACATTATTTCGAAATAGGGCTGGATACTGAACACAAAGCTCACTAATTAGGCGGGATGGTTGCCCAATGATCTCAAAGGATCCCCATATTTCTGCTCCCCACCCAGGGCTGGGGTTCCATGTGTGTACCATCACACCTGTCACTTACACAGTTGCTGGGAATCTAAACTCAGGTCCTCTTGCTTTTGTAGAGGCACTCTACTGATGGAGACATCTCTCCAGCTTCTTGATCTTTACTGGGAAAATATAAGTAACCTACATATATCTAATTGTAAGAAATAAGTATCCAATATATATCTAATTATGAGACAAATAAGTATGCATACCACATATTTTTATAAAAATTATTTAGCCGGGCAGTGTTTGTGCATGCCTTTAATCCCAGCATTCAGGAGGCATAGCCAGGAGGATCTCTGTGAGTTCAAGGCCAGCCTGGTCTACAGAGTGAGATCCAGGACAGGTACCAAAACAAAACTACACAGAGAAACCCTGTCTCGAAAAACCAAGAATAAATAAATAAATAAATAAAAAAAAAATAATTTAAACCATCACTCTGAAATTAAAAGAAGTTGTTGTTGGTGTGTGTGTCGCAAGTGCATATGTAGATTAAATGCTCAGACTTTCTACAAATCCTGTAGCAGACCATTGCCTATAAACAATCTAATTATTGCAATGCATTTTTCTAGAGAAATTACTTGTTAAAGAATTAGTTAATAAACATCTTAGCAATAATTGACCAGTTTAACTTATACCTAGAAAATTAACTTATTTAGAATTCTACCAACATTATTTCTTTTAGTAAGAGCATGCTTGCATTTAAGCAATTCCTTACTGGCTTGAGGGAAATCATTTTCAGACACAACATTCACAAGAAAGATAAACACAATGACTGTAATGACTTGTTTTAAAAATTGCATAAATATTTCACTTAAAGAATTGTACTTTTCTTTTTTTTAATAAAAGACTTGTATATTGGTTTCCTCCCTCAACTTTTTCTGGAGCCAGCAAGTGCACGCTGTATACTCAGCTGAGGGACTTTTTATCAGTACTCTTAAAAGCAACAGGGTGCACAATTAGGAAAGCCTGCCATCTGCAGAACCCTCCAGGTGCAAGAGGCATTTGCTTTATTTAATATTACCACGGCATTAATTTTACCTCATTAATGTATGTCATTCATCCTTTACTTCAAATTATGATTGCCAAAACTAAATCAATAGATATCATGTCCTGATTCATCTTCGTGAACACTTTATAGCATGAACAGTATTAAGCAATTTTTGTAGCTAGGAAATAACTGGCTAACTTTCACAGCTGAAGAACAAAAGTCCTATCAACAAAGTTTTCTTTGTATTGGAATAATTTTTCAAGGGGAAAACACAGCACTTCAGGTGGCCCACGCACTAGCAAATACAGCATCACAGAAAGAGAAAAGTATTTTCAGTTTCTTAAGACCAGGAAAGTCTCTATTGAGTTGCTGACAACAGTAAGTCTCCCTTATTAATAAAGAGCAGACCTCAACTTAAGACAATAGATCCTAGGTAGAACTTTTGTCATACTGACTTCTCAGACAAAGTAGTGAGTTAAGTTTCTCTCAAGACAGTTTAAGTTGAAGGACTGTCTTAGGGTTACTCTTGTGGTGATGAACACCATGACCAAAGCAACATGTCAGGGGAAAGGGTTAGTCTGGATTATACTTTCACAGCACTGTTCATCACTGAAGGAAGTCAGTGCAGGAACTCAAACAGGACAGGAACCTGGAGGCAGGAACTGATGCAGAGGCCATGGAGGAGTGCACTCATCCTGCTTTCTAATAGAACATAGGATCACCAGCCCAGACACAGCACCACCCACAATGGGCTGGGCCTGCCCCCACCGTCATGATAAAAATGCCCCACAGCTAGATTTTATGAAGGCATTTTCTCAACTGAGATTCCCTCCTTTCAGATAACTCTAGCCTGTGTCAAGCTGACATAAAACTAACCAGGATAATAACTAATATTTATAAAGGAAAATTAATAATTAATATTGCAGGTATATGAAAACAAGGGAAATACTACAAAGATTTTAAAGCACTGGAATTTTGAAAATTTTCTGTAAGTTGATTTGTATCCAACTTTTGTATACATTTGTGTACAAGAAAAAAGACTATTGAATAGAAAAATGAAAATTGAAGACTGAAGAAAACATTAAATGTTTTTGTTCTGTATCTTTTAAGAAAGTACAAACTACTCTAATTTTTGATTGCTTATTCCTGACATGATAGAACTATTTTATATTCTGATATCTCACTTAATCTCCTAAACTAAAGTAAACCTGTAAATTTTACTGAATGGAATAAAGTACCTATAAGTTAAGGACATTTAGGGGAATGGAAGTGTTAATGTGTAGTACTGCCAGCTAGACTCAGGCAAGAATCATCATTTCTAGAAAGAAGAAAATGTGTATTCCCAAACATAAGTATATTTCTGAACACACATGGTAAGGAGAAAGAGAGAAAGGCTCACAGGATATTCAATGACACAAGAAACAGCTGAATGAACTTAAAGATGATAGGAATAAACACCCTAGTGATGTCCATGGCTACACAAACACATGGCTGAATGAAATGACAAAGACAATTCCAGACTAGAAAACCAAATTGTGTAAGAGAGAGAAATATTCAAGAGAACTGAAGCCGAAATGAAGGTGGAATTGAAGAACTCAGGAACTCAGGGGAAAGCCTTACAGATAGAACGGGTCAGGCAGAATACAGAGTATCAGAAAATGCTTCATTGGCAAAGAATACAAGACTCTTACACATACACACGGAACCTGAAGAAACTCCGCGGCACCATGAAAAGACAAAATTATAGGTATAAAAGGAGAAGAATGGCAGGACAATGGCATGGAGCAGCTTTTCCACAGGATTACAGACAGACTCTCCTAAGAAATCATACTCAGGGCTAAAACAAAGAGAAGCCTGCTCCACTAAGATGCCTAAGGCAGTCTTCTGAGTGCCATGCTTTAAAATACAAATATTTTCAGTGGGACAATTCTGAGATTATTACCACACATTTACCTCTCTGATAGAATTTCACTTAGGGCCTACTGTTAAAGTTCCAGCACTTGGCTTACAGTCAAATGCCTACACAAATATTTTGCCTGTAGTTTACAATGAAATGGACATTTTGGAATACTTCTATCTTGAGGCAAGAGAAGCTGAAATGTAAAGCACACAGAAATCATTTTAAGAATACTTATTTTCCCTGGGTCTCTTACTCTTTTATATAGACATTTTCTTGGCACCAACAGCTTTATTATTTTTTTTAAATCTCTTGAAGTACTAGAGACCAATCTAGCCTAACAAACAGCTCCCTTTCAAAGGGCAAAGTTTAACATTAATTCCTAGGAGACAAAGTCCAGGGATATCTTTGCACAAATCAAATGCATTCCAGATCTGTCATGAAGTGGAAACAGCAGCGGGCTGCGGGAAGCATGTGATGAGAGTTCTGACATTCCCACATAGCAAGCCCAAAGCCCATCCCTCCTGTCTCTCTGCAGGCAACCTTTCAACTCCAGCTTTGCTGGGAGATCTGAAGAGGGGTGTTGGCACTCAGACAACAAACTACCTGAGCAAATCTAAAGGGGCTTAATGCCATCCATCTACCTCAGACAAGGGAAGAGCTCCCTTCTTCTCTTCATGTCTGTCAACATCTGCTTTCTCAGGATTCTTAAGGTGAAGAAAAAACAAAACAAAACAAAAGGAAAGGAAAGAAGGAAAAGAAAAAGAACTCTTTGTGTCTTCTCCATCATGATTCAGTCTTCTGATACATGAATTTCTTGGACTTATTATTCCCCTTATTACTCCAGATGCTACAAATGGGCTGGTGTGAAGTTAACACATCATTACTGCTAAAATTATCCCTTGGCAGTACTGAGGAACAGCACCAGAAGTCTGTGGTAGTCTCCAAGTTTAACTGAACAGTAACACTGAATTTATAGGCAATCCATTGTCTTGTATCACATACAACACTAATACTATGTGATTAATTTTAAATTGTTTGCCTAAGGGTATTCTTCCATCACATAAAACATATATTTATAGCAAAGAATAATATAAAAAGCATGTGCCTTTGCTTCTTTACTAACCTGGTGGAATCTACATTCTTTTCCTTTCAAACTTTATCTGTGTCCCTCTTCCTCATGTTCATTGAGAGAGGCTCAGAATTTCTTCTGTTAGGCAAATCTAATCATAGTAGCTCATGATATTAAAGTGCATTATTAATTACCTAGGGATTCCTTTATAAAGTGCTGCCAACTGGTAGTTTGAAACAAAGTTAAGTTTATTTTCTCACAATTCTGGAGGTCAGGAACTTGAAATCAAGATGTCCCCTAAAGAACTTCATGAGAATGAACCTTTGCCTCTATGGGTGATGGTCCTAGGGGTGCCTTGGCGGATGTCCTAGCCTCCATCTTCACATGGCCATCTTCTCTCACATGGCTGAGTTGTCACAATTACAGGACAGTACCCATCCTAATACAGCCTGTCCTTAACCACATTGGCAAAGAGATTAAATTCTGAGATTGGGGTGGGTATGGATTCTTAGGACATCATTAAATGAAGACATGTACCTGCCTGTTTCTTTTCTAGGGGCAGGGACTAGGGGTAGTACTTGAACATATTGCCTCAAACATTAATTTGATTGCTCAACTTTTTCCCAGTACCGATACTAGTATCCCCTATTAAAATAATTTTGACTTTAAACTTGTAGAAGTGGCTAAGTTCAGCATCCATAGAATACCATGCAAGGATTTAGCCGTATCTTCACGAGAGAGGGTCATTAAAAGATGGCCAAAAACCTATAGGTTATCAGCATAAAAAGATGGATTTTGCTAACCAACCACCTCAGCTGTCAAGGACTGGCTGAAGATATGTTACAATCTGTACTTTGGTTCATTCATTTTGAGTTTTGAATGGACAACTAAACTCACAAGGTGATTATATAAAAGTATTTTCTTATATTTGAAAAATTAACTCAAAGCTTTTCAAGAAAATGAGCTATCATTTTATAAAGAGAACCAGTAAGAAAGGATGCACTCTCACTAGTGAATTTGAGACAGAATCCACAGACAGAGCTTTCTCACTCTGTTCTCCATCCAGACTGGCCTTGTTCAGTAAGAAAACTTCCATTGGATGCATTTTAGTGGTCTATAAACTGTAAATAAGAATGCATTTATAACATCCCTGAAAAACAGCAGCAGAACACTTTTCCTATGTCGTCTTCCCCAGCTTGTGAGCAGCCTTTAAATCTCTGCTGTTAGGAAACATTGTGGAGGTAAGAACATTGAGGTTTGCACAAGGATGTTGTCCAGAGTTCTTTAAATTGCATCTATGATGAGACTCGATAATAGAAAACAGTAAATCTTGAATAAGAAAGCTTTTTTTGCTTTCTGGACCAGAGGTGAGTACCCGGGTCCAACCCGGACCGCATCCCTGGCCACCAGCCACCCCGGGAGGACCTCCCCAGCTTGGCGCCGGGTTCTGGCCACCGGGCAGCTCCACTTCTAGCCCCACCAGGAGGGATCCCCATTTCCAAGCCCCCGGCAGCCCCTGCAGTCTCCGCGCCCTGCCCCCACGCCCATCTGCCCAAGACCCCACCCACTTCCTGAGACTTAGAGACCGGCCCCCAGCTCCCAGCCTGTCCCCGACTGCCATTCTGGACCAGAGCTTGCCCCTGACTTCCCTTCTGGACCAAAGAGTTGGACAAGAGAACTCCCTTTTGGACAAGAGAGAGAGTCCTCCTGAGTCAGTCAGATCTTTGTGAAACAAGTCCACTGATAAGACCAAGAAGGAATCACAAGGAGATGGGCAGACGTCAAAGCAGAAGTACATACAGCAAAATGAAGAGCAATACAGCATCACCAGAACCTAGCTCGCCTCCAACATCTAGACCTGAACACCAAAAATTGGAAGAAGCAGAAGAAAGTAGCCTTATGAGTAACTTCATGAAGAAGGTAGAGGCGTGTGTAGAGGAAAAGACAAGAAAATTGGAAGAACGCTGTAAACAACTAGAGGAAAGGGCAAACAAATTAGAAGAAAACAATAAAGCCCTCCAAGAAAACAATAAAGTCCTGGAAGAAAACATTAAAATCCTGGAAGAAAACAATAAAGCACTGAAAGAAAACCATGAAAAAGCAATGAAACAAACAAAGGAAACAGTCCAAGATCTGAAAAGGGAAATTGAAAAAATGAAAAAGACACAAACAGAAGGAATGCTGGAAATAGAAAACCTGAGTAAAAGATCAGGAACTTCGGATGCAAGTATAACCAACACAATGCAAGAGATGGAAGAGAGGATTTCTGGCATTGAAGATACAGTAGAAGAAATAGTTCCATCAGTCGAAGGAAACACTAAAGCCAACAAAGTCATGAACCAAAATGTCCAAGAAATCTGGGACACCATAAAAAGACCAAACTTACGAATTATAGGGATAGAAGAAGGTGAAGAATACCAACTCAAAGGCACAGAAAATATATTCAACAAAATTATAGAAGAAAACTTTCCCAACTTAAAGAAGGAAATGCCTATGAAGATACAAGAAGCCTATAGAACACCAAACAGACTAGACCCCCAAAAAAAGTCCCCTCGACACATAATAATTAAACAACTAAATGTACAGAATAAAGAAAGAATATTAAGAGCAGCCAAGGAAAAAGGCCAAGTGACCTATAAAGGTAAACCCATCAGAATAACACCCGATTTCTCAATGGAGACTTTGAAAGCCAGAAGGACCTGGACAGATGTAATCCAGACACTAAGAGACCATGGATGTCAGCCCAGACTAATATACCCAGCAAAACTTTCAATCATCATAGACGGAAGGAACAAGACATTCGAAGACAAAACCAGATTTAAACAATACCTATCCACAAACCCAGCCCTACAGAAAGCACTAGAAGGAAAATTCCAACCGAGGGAAGTCAGATACACACTTGAAAACACAGGCAATAGATAAAGCCACAACAGTAAACCCCAAAGAAGAGAAGTACACACACACTACCACCAAAAATAACAGAGATGAAGAATCACTGGTCATTAATATCCCTTAATATCAACGGACTTAATTCACCTATAAAAAGACATAGACTTACAGAATGGATACGAAAGCAGGACCCATCCTTCTGCTGCATACAAGAAACACATCTCAAATTCAAAGATAGACACTACCTAAGAATAAAAGGCTGGGAAAAGACTTTTCAATCAAATGGTCTTAAGAAACAAGCAGGGGTAGCCATCCTGATATCCAACAAAATAGACTTCAAACTAAAATCAATCAAAAGAGATCAAGAAGGACATTACATCCTCGTCACAGGAAAGATCGACCAAGATGAAGTTTCAATTCTGAACATATATGCCCCAAACATAAGAGCACCCACATATGTAAAAGAAACATTACTAAAGCTTAAACCACATATAAAACCCCACACATTAATAGTGGGAGATCTCAACACCCCACTTTCACCACTGGACAGATCTCCCAAATCGAAACTTAACAGAGAAATAAAGGACTTAACTGATGTCATGACCCAATTGGACCTAATAGATATCTACAGAACATTCCATCCTAACAAGAAAGAATATACTTTCTTCTCAGCACCCCATGGAACTTTCTCTAAAATCGACCACATACTTGGCCACAAAGCAAATCTCAACAGATACAAAACAATCAGAATAACCTCCTGTGTTCTATCAGATCACCATGGTTTAAAGCTAGATTTCAACAACAACAAAAACTACAGAAAACCTACAACCTCATGGAAACTGAATAATGCTCAACTGAATCACCAATGGGTTAAGGAAGAAATAAAGAAAGAAATTAAAGACTTCCTAGAGATCAATGAAAATGAAGACACCACATACCCAAACTTATGGGACACTATGAAAGCAGTGCTAAGAGGGAAATTCATAGCACTAAATGCCCACATAAAGAAGTTGGAGAAATCGCACACTAGTGAATTAACAGCACATCTGAAAGCTCTAGAACAAGAAGAAGCAAAGTCTCCCAGGAAGAATAGACGCCAGGAAATTATCAAAGTGAGAGGTGAAATTAATAAATTAGAAACTAAGAGAATAATACAAAAAATTAATGAAACAAAGAGTTGGTTCTTTGAGAAAATCAACAAGATAGACAAGCCCTTATCCAAACTAACCAAAAGACAGAGAGAGAGAATCCAAATCAACAAAATCAGAAATGAAAAGGGGGACATAACAACAGACATTGAGGAAATCCAGAGAATTATAAGGTCATATTTCAAAAACCTCTACTCCACAAAACTGGAAAACCTAAAAGAAATGGACATTTTTCTGGATAGATACCACATACCTAAGTTTAATCAAGACCAGATAAACTATTTAAATAGTCCAATAACCCCTAAGGAAATAGAAACAGTCATTAAAGGTCTCCCAACCAAAAAAAGCCCAGGACCAGATGGTTTCAGCGCAGAATTCTACCAGATCTTCAAAGAAGAGTTAATACCAATACTCTCTAAATTGTTCCACATAATAGAAACAGAAGGAACATTACCAAACTCCTTCTATGAGGCTACAATTACCCTGATTCCTAAACCAAACAAGGATGCAACAAAGAAAGAGTACTACAGACCGATCTCCCTCATGAACATTGATGCAAAAATACTCAATAAAATACTGGCAAACAGACTCCAAGAACACATCAGAACGATTATCCACCATGATCAAGTAGGCTTCATCCCAGGGATGCAAGGGTGGTTCAACATACGAAAGTCCATTAATGTAATACACCATATAAACAAACTCAAAGAAAAAAACCACATGATCATCTCACTAGATGCAGAAAAGGCATTTGACAAAATCCAACACCCCTTCATGATAAAAGTCTTGGAGCGATCAGGAATACAGGGAACATACCTAAACATAATAAAGGCAATATATAGCAAACCAACAGCCAACATCAAATTAAATGGAGAGAAACTCAAAGCAATTCCACTAAAATCAGGAACGAGACAAGGCTGTCCACTCTCCCCATACTTATTCAATATAGTACTTGAAGTTCTAGCCAGAGCAATAAGACAACATAAGGAGATTAAGGGGATTCAAATTGGAAAGGAAGAAGTCAAGCTTTCCCTATTTGCAGACGACATGATAGTATACTTGAGTGACCCCAAAGATTCCACCCAGGAATTGATAAAGCTTATAAACACCTTCAGCAACATAGCAGGATACAAAATCAACTCAAAAAAATCAGTAGCCTTCCTATATACAATGGACAAAGAAGCTGAGAAGGCAATTAGAGATACATCACCCTTCACAATAGCCAAAAATGACATAAAATACCTTGGGGTAACACTAACCAAGCAAGTGAAGGACCTATATGACAAGAACTTTAAGTCCCTGAAAAAAGAAATTGAAGAAGATCTCAGAAAATGGAAAGATCTTCCATGCTCATGGATAGGCAGGGTTAACATAGTAAAAATGGCAATCTTACCAAAAGCAATTTACAGATTCAATGCAATCCCCATCAAAATACCAACACAATTCTTCACAGATCTGGAAAGAACAATACTCAACTTCATATGGAAAAACAAAAAACCCAGGATAGCTAAAAGAAACCTGTACAATAAAACAACTTCTGGAGGCATCACAATCCCCGACTTCAAGCTCTACTATAGAGCTACAGTAATAAAAACAGCCTGGTATTGGCATAAAAACCGACATGTGGACCAATGGAATCGAATTGAAGACCCTGACATTAACCCACACACCTATGGACATATAATTTTTGACAAAGAAGCCAAAAGTGTACAATGGAAAAAAGAAAGCATCTTCAACAAATGGTGCTGGCATAACTGGATATCAGCGTGTAGAAGGCTGCAAATAGATCCATATCTGTCTCCGTGCACAAAACTTAAGTCCAAGTGGATCAAAGACCTCAACATAAATCCAGCTACTCTGAACCTGCTAGAAGAAAAAGTAGGAAATAGTCTTGAACGCCTTGGCATAGGAGATCACTTCCTAAATATAACACCAGTAGCGCAGACACTGAGACAAACAATCAATCAATGGGACCTCTTGAAACTGAGAAGCTTTTGTAGAGCAAAGGATACGGTCAACAAGGCAAAGCGACAGCCTACAGAATGGGAAAAGATCTTCACCAACCCCACATCTGACAGAGGACTGATATCCAGAATATATAAGGAACTCAAGAAATTAGACATCAAAAGGACCAACAGTCCAATTGAGAAATGGGCTTTAGAACTAAACAGAGAATTCTCAACGAGGAATCCCAAATGGCTGAAAGACATTTAAGGAATTGCTCAACTTCCCTAATCATCAGGGAAATGCAAATCAAGACAACTCTGAGATACCACCTTACGCCTGTCAGAGTGGCTAAGATCAAAAACACTGAAGACACTTTATGCTGGAGAGGATGTGGAACTAGGGGAACTCTCCTCCACTGCTGGTGGGAATGCAAGCTTGTACAACCACTTTGGAAATCAATATGGCGCTTTCTTAGAAAATTGGGAATCAATCTCCCCCAAGATCCAGCTATACCACTCCTGGGCATATACCCAAGAAATGCTCAATCATACCACAAGAGCACTTGCTCAGCTATGTTCATATCAGCATTGTTTGTAATAGCCAAAACCTGGAAACAACCTAGATGCCCTTCAACTGAAGAATGGATAAATAAATTGTGGCACATATACACAATGGAATACTACTCAGCAGAGAAAAACAACGACATCACACGGTTTGCAGGCAAATGGATGGATCTAGAAAAAATCATCCTGAGTGAGGTAACCCAGACTCAGAAAGACAAATATGGTATGTACTCACTCATAGGAAGATGCTAGATGTGGAACAAGGATGACTAGACTGCTACTCACATCACCAGTGAGGCTACCTGGAAAACGGGACCCCAAAAAAGACACGGAGAAATGGACAAGATCTACATGAATAGCCTGGTCATGAGTGGGAACAATGAAGGGCGACAGTCGAGGGAAAGAGTGGGAGATCCTAGCTGGATCAAGAAAAGAGAGGGAGAACAAGGAATAGGAGACCATGGTAAATGAAGACCACATGGGAAGGTGAGAAGGGGAGGAAGCAGAGAGCTAGGGAGGCCCACGGAGATCCACAAAGATACCCCCTCAAAAGACTGCTGGCAATGGTCGCGAGACGGCAGGAACTGACCTACTCTGGTGATGGAATGGCCAGACACCCAAATAGTGATGCCATAAACCCCATCCAAGGACTGAGGAATCTGAAGGCAGACATCCACGGCTGGGCCCCTGGTGGAGCACTGGGAGTCTAATTAGTGAGTATGAAGAGCATTTATATGAGCGAGAATTGTTGAAGCCAAGGTTGGATAAAGCACCGGGACAAATAACCAAATGAATGGAAGCACAGGATCTATGAACCAAAGGCTGAGGGGCCCCCAACTGGATCAGGCCACCTGAACGGGTGAGACAGTCAATTGGCTTGATCTGTTTGGGAGGCAGCTGTGCATTGGTGCCAGGTCCTGGGCTCGTTGCATGAGTTGGCTGTTTGAATCCTGGGACTTATGCAGGGACACTTGGCTCGGTCTGGGAGGGGGGAATGGACCTGCCTGGACTGAGTCTACCAGGTCAACCCCGGTCCTCGGGGGAGACCTTGATCTGGAGGAGGTGGGAATGGGGGGTGGGCTGGGGGGAGGGGTGGGCGAGAGGGGGAGAACAGGGGATTCTGTGGCTATTATGTTGAACTGAATGGTGTTGTAAAATAATAATAATAATAATAAAAAAACCAAAAAAAAAAAAAAAAAAAAAAAGAAAGCTTTTTTTCCCAACACAAAGAACAAGGAAAGCATCTGCTTTTTTGTTGTGCACCACAGAAACTTATTTATTCACTTTACATTTACACAAGAATGCTATAATAAAATATCTGTACACTACTTCTGCTACAAATATAGATAATATTTAAAGTGACTTTATATATTCTAATGTAGGAGTTTCACGCTCTAAAATGGGACTGAACACATGATAATTCCTCACCAGTTGTCTCAGTAAACAGCTCCATCTGTTCCCCTTAGTCTTAAACTATTGTATTATAAGATGTTAATACACGGCAGTGAAGTGAAGTGATGTTAACCCCCTTAATTTTTCTGTAAATTTATTAATGGCATACAATCAAAATAATTACTAACACACTGCCTTTCTCTTTGTCATTAAGATTAATACTAATGGAAAAACAACAAGCATGCCACACTAACATATTTTCAATCTGTTAAGTCAGCGCTAGAAGGTTCTGGCTCCTTCCTGTGTCTTCCATGGCTAGATGGTTGTTTTCCAGAAGAACTGCTGCCAACACAGGGTAGCATCATTATTGTACTTATAATGACATGAAATTATAGCAGGTCAAAAATTGAAAATGAATACCAAGATACACATTAGACACGATTTCTTTTTAAAGCTTAGTAAATAATGTTAGCAGAAAAAAAATATATTTTAGAGATAAGATGATCCAATATGTTACAGTGTTCACAATTTTAAAATAGTAGACTAGTCAAGATTATTGTGAACATTTTTTTGAGGGGGCAAGTCTGCCAGATTGGGGCACTTTTCTAAAACTCAAGATTGTCTTCTTTTTTTGGTGGGGGGGAAATTTTACCTTTTTATCCTAATTTTCTGAAGCTATTTCTCTTGGCTACCTTTGAGTTATTTTGTTTCCATATTACCAAGATGAGCATATAATAATTTTGTCCACATGACTATAAATTGTTAGATATCTTTAAAATAAAAATGAGGTTTACCTATGCAAATATTCCTTCTCTATGAGGTTAGGAGCATGAAATGCAAGGGGAAAGAAAAAGTGTGCTCAGTTGTCAGTAACAAATCCCTAAATGTTTCTCTCCCCCTGTAGTTTCCCCCATTGAACACAGCATAGAGTCCACGGGACAGTTGCACTCTGTCACAGTAGGAGGTAATAGGCAAGTGGCTGGGCTGGTTCAGCTCTGGAAGCCAGTTCAGGAGAGAACCATGAGGGTGACAGTGCCTTTTGTCCGCTTAAGGATGGCAACAGCTTCTTCATGGGTTACTTCTTCTAGGCTCTGCCCGTTGACAGCAATGATCTGATCGCCCCTTTTCAGACGCCCGTCTTCCGCGGCTGCTCCCTGCAATTACAAAGTAGGCTTGTTTACTTGTGAAGGAATTCAGCCTCACACAAAGAAGAGCTGAACGAGAATGCAAATTGCTCTGCATGTACACACACATTGCTCCCGGCGCCCCATCCCATTAGACATGATGAACATACACAAAAGAGGCCTTTCTCCAAGATGGTTTTAACACTGAGATTCCAATCTGGGAGTGAAGCTAGCCGTCAACAGAGTAGCTGGATGTTTTTTTGGCTGTTTAGCACAGCAGTTGGTAGCAACTAAAATTAATAAAGAATATTTGGGCATTTGCCTAGCAGGAACGCTTTTATAGAAACAAGGAATTTCTATCCATAAAGAAAACCTACAGAGAGACAAGAGATCAGTGAGCAACAAAGGCAGCTTCATCAAACAAAGCTATAGACTCCAGATCCATACACTTCCAAGAACAGAAAGCTCACACGGAGGCTGACCAGAGCAGGGTAAGGCAAAGTTATTATTTAAAGGCCATTCCAGAGCTGGGGAGACACTGCTTGTGCAGTACTTATCCAGGATGGATGAGGCCAGACACAGGCCTCCCAACCACTGCTTTTTGCAATTTTTTTTTCTAAGCTTTGGAAAGAAAAACTGCTCAAGCTGTCTAGGTTCTTACTGTAAGGGTAGAGAGATTCTTCCTATTTCTATAGGCCCTAAACAATTATGATTAAACACAGACATCCTATTTAAAAAAGAACTCCATCTTAAAGCAGGCACATAGAAGATAATTATGCAATTAAATATGAGATTAAAAATATGGAAAAGTTAATGAGGAGTGTATAATGATGAAATTCTTAAAATATGTTCTAACTAGCATGCCTTAAATAAATCGTTCCTAGGCCGAGGAAAAGGACTGCATGGTGCTTCTATTCATTGGCAAATGCTGTCTATATTTTTGGATATACCAATAACTTTTTAAAAAAAATCTCACAAATTAAGCCTACAGCTAGCTTGTCACAAGAACAACACTTTAAATTGGTTGAAAATAGTAGTATTTTTCTAAAATAATAGAACGAAACTTCCATAAAATAGAGGACCATAGCACTTCAAAGAGCCCGGATGAAGTCTTTGAAGGCCTGACATTCATTTTGTTCTTTTACACTGTAAAATGTGGGATTCCTGGTTTTCTTCTGCAGGGAACATTGTTCAATTTTATAGTCTTTGAAAATAGGTCTTAACAACACAGTATCAACCACTGTATGTGTTTCCATTATTTTAACGACTTCATCAAAATTATAGTCTCTTTATTCTTATTGTAAACATTCTTGAGCTAGTTTAGTAGATGACTACAGCTCTCTACAGAGCTTTCTTTTCCAAAGCAATTGAATGCCTTGATTGCTATCCTGCTTCATCGTAGATGACAGGGTTGCTCACTACTCCTCGAATTTAAAACATGCTTTTCTTTTCAATTAAACTTATAAACACCCTAGTTATAACATGAGATGCATTTTGTGTATTTTTCTGTACCTATGCTGTATTTTGCAACTACAAAAGAACACAGAGGAAAACATGTCAGTCCTTGACAATAGATATATATGAAAGTCCATTTTCAAAAGATCATCATGTACAACTTCCTTTCAAATGAAAAGTTCAGGCTTAATTATTTTGTGTATATTGCTGAATTTCCACAGAGTTTCAATTTGAGCTTATTTTTCTCTAAACATAACTAAGCCTCAAATTGGACAAAAATATTTAATGACCTGTTCCTGCAGGGAATTTAGAAAGAAAATATCATCGTTAACCATTTGGCATCACCTCAGGCCATAAACTAATAAGCCAGCTGCTGACCAGTGTTAATTAATTAATGTCTAGCAGGGAACAGAATGGTTAAAACTTGAAAGCTTACCTTTGCAAACACTGTTTTAACATAAATTGGTAAGTCTCCGTGAGGGCTGCCATATCCTCCTACAATGCTGAAGCCTAAGCCATCTGGTCCTCGGTCTAGTGTTATAGTCTTACACTGTGGAGGTCTACAGAAAAATGAAGGAGAAAAGAGATTTGTGACTACACACACACACACACACACACACACACACACACACACACACACACACACACAATATCATTACTCTCTGTGCTTTGTGCATTATCTGATTCAAACTACAATTAGCATGTTTTTTTCTGCATGTTATCGATAAGGAAGATGTCATTTATTGCATGATCTCACAACACAGAAATTCTCATTCTTTTTTCAGTTTATTGGGCCAGAAGAGGGTGAAAGTTTAGAAGGCTATAATGGAGAGTTATAAACACTGGTCTCAACTCCAGAGGGGAAAATCAATTGTGAGCCATGTAGGAGCAGCAGCAAATAATTTAAAAATTCAAATGTGCCACTCTTTAATCTGCCTCTTTTTCTAGTACTTTTATATTTAGTGTTGTTTTCCAATATATTCAATGTTTTCAATCAAAAGTTGAATCAAGAAGAGTAAGACATCCTCTCAAAAAAAAAAAAAATCAAAACTGAAAACTGGGAAAGTGTGTTAGGATGAACAGTTGTCTGTAATCTACCCATCTCTGACTAGATAACTGTCTCTAACCAAGTAACTGTAACTTATTCATTTCAGACCAGGTAGCTGTCTGTAATCTAACCATCTCTGATTAGATAACTGTCTCTGACCAGTTATCTGTCTGTAGTCTACCCATTTCTGACTAGGTAACTGTCTGTAATCTACCTACCTCTCTGACTAGATAACTGTCTCTAACCAGGTAACTGTCTGTAATCTACCCATCTCTGACTAGGTAACTGTCTGTTACTTATTCATTTCAGACCAGGCAGCTGTCTGGAATGACATCTCTAACTGGATGACAATTAAAAGCATCGGTACTTTCTAATTCATACTTCTCCCATTATTCTATCTCTGTGTGAGTGCCAGAACATAGGACAGAGATTACAGTTGTCTGGAGCATTTGATTTGAAAGCAACAAATGGTATACCACCAATAATGTATGTACTTACCCTAAATCATCCGGAAATATACTGCTTGATGTTAGCCCTGTGAAAGCAATACACGGATTGGCAAGCTCTTGCTGATGACCTGTGACCACGCTCACATCTCCCCCAGCAACCACCTGTGTGGGGGCAAAGTGAAAAGAGAAGAACATATGTTCGTGTAGCTTAAGAGACCCCAAAAGACTTTTCTCCAAGAAATAAACTTGGCTTAAAATGAGTATTTTACTGCTTACTTAATCAAAGAAATGATTAAAATATTATTAAAAAGAAAGGAATTTCACAATGCCCAGACACCTCTTAACTGTCCAGATAGTAAAAACATCCTAAATTAAATTCTACAATTTTCTTTGATGTTTATAAATCATGACCTCATGTGCAATTATTTTTCAAAGGTCTTTAGAAGACATGCCACTCAGAGAGCACACAAAATTCTAACAATTAATCATTAGTTGCTAAGGCCCTGTACTTTTCCCTTTAGATATAAAATGTGAAATAATGAAGGCATCAGGATGAAATGTTACAGAACATGTTTCATAATGCTTCCTTGGAGCTCTCATCTGAATCACTGACGTTCAAGGGATATATTAAATAAAAGAGTAGCAGGAGACTGAGTCATTTTTATTTAGCACCGGAGCTCCTGTGTCCCCAGGCCACCTGTATTCTGAACTGTGCTGGAATAAAAGCCGTACCTGCATTTCAATGGAGCCAGAGGCGTTTTTCATCAAGTTAACTGCTTGTGTATGAGTCATCCCTTCAGTGGATGTGCCACAGATGGTAACAATCCTATCCCCAACCTGCAAGACAAATAAATAGCCACCATGCAGAGCAGGGCTAACAGGCCAGCACAGTCCTTCTTCTCTGCCACTCAGCATGCCTAAGTTGCCACCCACCACCAAAATATAACCCAGGAGACCACTAACTCAAGTCTAAGAAGGAACTACAGAAAGAGACTCGGTGCAGATGAAGTTGATAGTCCTAGGGGAGGGAGAGTGATGAGAAGAAAGTCACTCTTCCCTGGCCCTCCTTTCTCCTGAGCAAGATAGTACTTCTTATTAAAACCATAAAGTATCAGTGTCATTTAGAAGCCAGATCTTCTCTGGACATAATCACCATGAGTGTTAGATGAAATCGTAAGTCAGAGGTTGGCAAACTGAGGGCAGCAGAGCTAACCTGGCACACTGCCCGCTTCAGTTAATAAAATCTGCTTGGAAGACAGCATGCTTGCTTGGCTATTTCACAGGGCAGAGCTGAGCAGCTGCAAGCGAGTCCTATGCCCCAGTTTAAAGTGTTCATTTGCTGTCCTTTAGGACGTTCATGGACTCTATGGCACTATGGGATAATCAGTTTCTCAGCATCCATCATAAGTTTAGAAGTGCTAACCACTCACTCCAAAACTTGAGGCTATTTAACTAAGATATGACTCCTTTGGAGACTTTGCTTGCAGCTTGGGCCTAAGAGATTTTCCTTCGGAGACCCAGCTGCAGAAGTCTTGTCTGCTGGGCCAGCAGGTGTTCCAACACTGCTCCACACTCGGGCCGTCCCTCAACCTTGAAGCAAATCTGTATGTTCTGTAGTATTTTGAATCATATTTGCATTAAACTTCAGTAAAATTTTTAATAAGATGAAATAAATAATATTTTTCAATTTGGTATGTCAAATCAGCACTTAAACCAGCAGGACATCGAATGGGAGTTTCCGTCCGTACTTGTGCTCTGCACATACTCTGTTACCTTTTCAGCGTGTTCCACAGTTGTAACTGCCTTACAGTCTTGCACCTGATGACATCATGGTCCCATCTGTTATTCTTTATCTTTAATTTACAGTAAGTGCAGCCTAAGCTTTACTAACTATCTAAAAGCGGGTTTAATCCCTGGCCGTAGGCGGCTGGACTGAGCAGCTGGAAACACCTGATAGATTTGCTAAGGCCATCGTGGTTAGCAGGAAAACTCACTCTGAGTTTCTGGGTTTGAGCCGCAACACCATTTGGATGCATCATTGCAATAAATATAGGGACATCGCCAAGTGGGCTGCCCACTCCTCCAGCAATGCTGATTCCCAGTGAGTCAGCAGGCCCCTGCCATGGAACAGAGAGATTCTGGTCAAAGTCGTATTTTAAACTGACCTTTTGTTTGTTCTTTGACACACAATATTCTATTGTCAGTTAGGATCTTCTAGGTATAAGGACGGAATATACTTCATTTGACCCAAGAGGTTTAGGAGAGTAAGCATCTGTTTGGGGAAAAAAAGCAATCCACACATACTAAATCTTGTTGAGACTGATAAAGTCAGGAGAACTCCGGAAGCAAGAAGACTACAGAACCAGATAGTTCCTGACTTTGAACATGGGTCTAACACTTTCTAGTGCCAGGCCTGGAACACATGCACTGTCCCCAACAAAACTCTGGGTCTTACAGAGGCCATCAGTGAACATGAAGCATATTATGATGGCATGCAATGTTGAGAAGGCTGTGAAATAAGTCTCAGCAAATCATGCCTTATGTTCTCTCTTACACATGCCTATTATTAGGTCATATATATGAAATAAAGGTTTATTCATCAGCACAAGAGAGGCAAGGAATTATTTTGTGTAGGGACACTTTTGACAGTACAGAAAATGTAAATAAAGACTTTTCATTATGTCTAAGGAATTTTTTTTAACCTTTTTAGAGATTTATTGGGAGAGAGGGGGAAGAAAGAGAATGGGAGAGGGAGAGAGGGAGAGAGAGGACAGATAGAAGGAAGGAGCCTGTCTAAGGAATCTGACAATGATTGAATTGCACTATTTCCACAGCTTACAGAAAGCAAATTACCTTTTTTATTTCGACTGTTCTTAATCCCTGAATTTCAGATGCTACTGTAAAGGCAGAAGCAGATAAAATGTCTGTTAAATCATTTTTAGGCTTATGACCGTTTTAGCCAATGCAAGGGGCTGGAGGGCACTGCACGGGCTCTCTCTTTTTCATAAGGGTGCACTTGGTGATCAGCAGAACATATGATTAAATCCACTTCTCACGGAACTCTACTTCCCCAATGGGAACACCATGCCATTCCATTCCTCCCTGTTTCAGCTTTGATTACGTAACTGTACAGTCTACTCTGACTGAATCAAGAGCAGACTATGCTTTGGAAAGAAAGTTGCTCACACAGCTGAGAGGAATAGTTACGGATGAGTTAAAAAAAATCTATGCACTAAGTGTCTAAATTTCTAGAATATTAGTCACATTGCAAATAGAGACTGCCATATGGCGAGTTCCTTCAATTTGAAAGACTCTCAACCAATGCATCAAGCCAAAAATCCTCTGCGCCATGATTTTATGTAATTAAAACACAGGAGAATTGTGTCAATTTTTTCAAAATTTTTGTAATTTTAATGAAAAAAATAAGGCTTTGCTTAGTGGTATTTTCTGATTTACTGGAGTTACATTCAACACAGAAAAAGGAACAAAATCAAATATACTACTCTGCTTGGTAAGAAAAAAATTACAGAATTTTGAGAATAATGAATCTATAACTTGTAAAGCAAACATAAGTGGGAAAAACTGCCACAGGGCATGCCTTCATTTGCTCAGGATTTTGGCCAGTGCATGTTGTATATTTACATGAGGATAGGAGATGGTCTGGGGAGGAAATGGGCTCAGTGGTAAACAATCAAAAAAAAAAAATTAGTGTCAACAGCCAAAATCAGAGCAGTACACTTCATGCATAAAATGTTAAGCCGATCTTACGTGCATTCTTCTTCGTGTTGCTTTCCAATGATTCAGATGCATTTATTCCAGAAAGCGGGAGAGTGAAGGATGACAGGCTACTGTCACTCACCTAAAATATACAGCAATTATTACAGACAGTTTGGGAAATTACAGTTCCCCTAAGTACAAAATATTTCACAATTCCATTTGTTTATCTCATCTAATGAGAAACACTGTTAAACCACCGTGGTATCTGGCAATTTAAAGGGCAACTTAAGCATAGTTACTGGTTTCTTTTTGCTGTTTAAGAAATAATGATACAAATAATTGAAGATGAAAGAACAGTTGTAGTTGATTTCAACCTATGTCAAATTTTAGTGGTCTTTCATATTCTCTCTCAAGACTTAACTTCCTGTGAATTTAAACAACTACATAACAGCCAGGGCTTCAAACTATCTAACAAGGGCCAGTGAGCTGGAACCTGATGGCAGTAATTAAAAAGTTAGTAAATGTGCTTTATGAACAGACTTAGGAAAAGGAGACTCTGTCATCAGAAGATAATACTGCAGAGAAAAGCTTGCCAAGAATCAAATTGTTCGTGTGTGTGTGTGTGTGTGTGTGTGTGTGTGTGTGTGTGTGTGTGTATGTGTGTGTCAGGGGGCCCTCATGTGCATGTAAGCATGCATGAGTGGACGGCACAGGTCTATCTTAGGTACCATTGCTCAGGAGGCGTTCAGCTTGCTTTCTGAGCCAGGGTTTCTCTCTGGGGCCTGGAGCTTGCCAATGGGGTGAGGCTGGCAGGTCAGTAAACCCCAAGCTGTCTTTATCAATCTAGAAGTGGGATTGAAAGCACCACAGAAGCTGGCTCTTTCACTGGGGTCCTGGGGATTTAACTTAGGTTGCCATGCTAACTCCACATAGACTCTCTCTCTAGCCCATGAATCAGGGTATTTCAATGTCATAGTTCTATAAAGGAGATGGCTTCCAATCACCTACCTGAATTTCCCAGGTGAATAGTGATTGATGTTTGTCTGACAGTATCTTAAAAGTACGTCACCTTCACTGGACCTGGTACACTGATTAGTGGCTAACTTTGAAACAGTGGAAGAAGAATGCTGGAAACAAAGTCCCTCTGAATGCCAAGAGCCTTCAAGGTCCAGGGGTCCTACCAGCCATGTTTCCCCTATTCTTCACAGTCAAACTCTACACTCAGGTCCACACTGCTAGAGGACTGGATCTGGATCTGGGACCCTGGGCAGACTCTCTGGGGACATCTCTGAGCGCCTCTTTGCATGTGGACTGGCTTTGTTCATGAACTCTACATCTACCCACCTGACTGCTTTGAGAAGGCCTCCTCTCTGAGTGGAATGGACCAGCTTTGATTCTTCCAACTTCTAGGGTTACTGTGCCTAAGGAACACTAAGGGAGGAAGTTTATGAAAATGTTAAAACAAAATTCTACAATCATCGTTAGAAAAACATAGTCTAAACTAAAGGCATCTTCCTTTTGAAATTTCCATAGACAGGGCAACCCCAATCCTTTCTAAAAAATGGTTTTCAAACATTTAAACTCATAAAAAAAATAATATAGTAGCCATAAGTGTTCATCTCAGCATTCCACAATTCACAGAGAGATCATTCCTACCAAGACAAACAGAAATTGAGAATTAAGTAATTTCTCCTGAAACACCATGACCATAAGAAGGGCAAATGAAGCAGGGAAACCCAGGTTTAAAATGCAAACCAAAGCTCAAATCGACTGCCCACACAACTTACATTTCGTTTAATAGAAAAGATAGTCATATAATTCAGTCAAATTTCCTTGGTGCATGGCAGTTGAGCAGACCTACTCTGTAATACTTAGATAAACACTTCTACAAATGTAACGTTACGAGCTGACACCGGGCAAGAAATGCGTGTGGTCTAACAATAACGGAAGGGGCACAAGGAGGTGTCTGAGACCAGGGCTTCTAGAGTCAATTTTCCTATTACTCCAAAAACACTTCAATAAAATTTATGTCCATACATTATTTGTATATTTAAGACCGTCTCTTATAAAATAAAGAATTAGAAAAAACAGCACAAGCCGGAGCAAGCCAAACATACAAATATAACTGTTTATGGCTCTTGTTGTATATTGTCTGACTACTTTTAAAATAACTAGCTGGACTGACTTGAAAATCACTTCTGTTATCTTGCTGTGACCTCCTCCTCTCTCTTTCTGTAAGATCGGCCAGTCTCACAGAGCTAACAACGTTCCTCATTTATCTCCAAAATGAAGATATTCTTCCTTAAAGAATTCTGGTCACTAGCTAAGCAAGGCTTGAGGCTATAACTCCAGAACTCAAGAGGCTAGGCAAGTAGGTCACCATGAGTTCCAGGCCAGCTTAAGCTGCATAGTGAGTTCTAGGACAGCCTAGGCTAGACAGTAAGACCCTGCCTCAAATACCACTCCTCTGAGTCCACAAAAAAGAACAATTTTGATCACTTTGTTTTGATGACTTTAATAAACAACAGGTTTAATGCATGCTCCATTAATAACTGATAGCTAATAATTAATGTAGTGTGCCAGGTCCTATCCAAACCACAGAGGTTAAGGTGGAGCTTCACCTGGAAAGACTTATGGGAAGCCAGCCTGAGAGGTTCCCATGGCAGCACATGCCCAGCAGCACTAACAGCTGTGGACCTGACACACATATAAGCTCATGTTCCCTCAGACCCAGATGTAGGGAATAAGCAATGATAGTGTTTTCAAGTCCATGCTGAATTAAACTTTAGGAGAAAAATACATCAGGCAAAGGAAAACACAGTAAACAACACCTCATTTATAACACAATCTCCTCTAGAAACTGAACTGTTTCCTAACAGGGAAACTCTACCTCCCACAAGTGTTTTCTAAGGAATATTCTGTACTTCACAGCTTATTTTCAGGGTGACTCCACCTTCCAACAGAGAACTGTTCCTCATGAAGAGCTTTCTTTGGGGGAAACCTGCTTCATAGTGTAAGATGCACTAAAGCTCCAAGTGCTGTTGGGGGCGGGAGCCTTAGAACTGTCACAGTAATTCCTAGTGTTGGTGCTATGGCTGAGTCTGTACTAAACTCCCTTCAGAGCAGGAGGATGATATAGTTGAGGACAGTTTGACATTCACTTTAAAATAGAGCAACAGTGTTGAGTCAGATGGGAAGCAGGCTTGTGTGAAACAAAGTGAAATTCTGCCACTTGGTGTCACAAAACTAAATACCAATTCTGCTGTGCCTAGAAAGGGGTTCAGGAAGGGGTTGAAAAAGAAAGGCCAGAAAACATTATCTCCTGCAATACTGTGGGGCCCGGGTGGCCTCCTAATGCCTCAAATGAGTGACTTTACTTAAACCAAGTTATAAGAATATATCCAGAAAGAAACACAGAAGAATAGATGTGAAAACTTTTGTGGTCTGAATATATATTTTTCTTTTAACATGCACTTTAAAAATGTGCTATCATTTCAGGTATTTGTGTCATGAATTCTAACAAAGCTGCTAGGCAAATATACAACAACATAATAAATGATCATAAATTTATTGTTTTATCTGAGATGACTAATAACACATATAATTACTATACAAAATTAAGCTTGTTACTTGATTTCTACCTTTAGCAGGGCAGCAACTGCTTCCTGGGTGGCATTACGGACATCTTCTCCATTCACCATTAAAATCTGGTCCCCCTGCATCAGTCTCCCATCAGCATCTGCAATGCCTCCTTTGACGATATCTGATACAAATACCCCGGTGTCGTTTCTGCAAGCAACAGTACATTTAAGCATTAAGACTGGTTCTCAGCTGCAATGCAAGGCTTATTTAATCAGAAGTAGTTATTCTAAGTGAAAATTTTGTCTATCTTTAACATTTTTGTAGTTTTGTGTAATGCTGGGGTAGCTTTGCCAGAATATGAGAAGTAACAGTGAATTTTATCTTAAAAGGATATTTCATAGATTGAAAGTATCTCTTGGAGCATATTTAGTATTCCTTAGTTATGTACTCTGAATAAGTGAGTACAATTCTTATTTTATGGGCACAGCACCGAGGAGATGGTAAGACCAGCACTGAGGAATCAGTGGCTGGGTACTAAGTACATGGTTTTTCCCCACACCCCACTGAAGTCGTCTATGAACACTGGCCTGCAGTTATGTGAGTATGTTGAGATTATCATCAATGCCATTAACCTTACTGAAAATAAAGGATAGATATGTACTACAAACTGAAACTGTTACTTACAGTTTAATCACATTACTATGTTGTCTTTAAGTCATTATGTATAACAGATTTAACTTTTATATACAAATATAGATTTATTCAAAACAAACAAACATTAATCTTATTGTTTCACAAGACTGAAAACAAACCTCTGGAATTTTCCATTAAGATACAAAGGTAACTGAAAATAGGATTGTACAATAAAATTTGAATTACACAAGAAGACTTCAAACATACCATCTGACCACAAAATCATTCCATCTAACCATGCCTTTTCTCATTTTTAAACAGGAAGTTAGGATTAGATGGTCTAGTTAGGATTTACTACAAGTCGTTTGTATAGTGTTCTGGTCATCTAACAGACCATAGAGCAGCCTTGCATCTGAAATGATTTTTGCAAGTGGTACTGTATCCCCAAAACAGCCTACTTTCCCCAGATATATTCCTACTGAGATTCAAGCAGCATCATGTACTTTCTCTATGCATTAAAAAAGTTAGGTTTTTGATTTTCTTTGAAAACAAACAAACAAACAAACAAACTTGTAAATGTGTGTTTTAATTCCAATATAGAAGTGTGGCTGCAGCCTAGATAAGCACAACCCATGGACAGTGCTTCACTGGAAGGTGCCTCACTGGAAGGCTGCTCTGACATGGTGGTCTGTGCAACCTAAGGACAGCTGGTGGTAATTCAAGGCTACTGCAGCCTACACAGGAGCTGATTCTGAGTTCTGACTCATCTGCTTAACTATTCCACAGATTCTGATCCTGATGGTCTTATAACACAAAAGGAAGAAATGTTTATGAAAATCACTATTGAGGCCAGGCTGTGGTGGCGCACACCTTTAATCCCAGCACTCGGGAGGCAGAGGCAGGCGTATCTTTGTGAGTTCAAGGCCAACCTGGGCTACAGAATGAGTTCCAGGAAAAGTGCAAAGCTACACAGAGAAACCCTGTCTCAAAAAAAAAAAAATCACTATTGGATAATATTACTTCCATAAACATTGGTTAATATAGATTACATACCAATATCCTTTAAATATTATATATTAATCTTCTCAAAAACCCTGCTTGTTGTTTTCAGTCCTCTACTGGTGGCACATGCCCTTCACGATGACCCTCGTCCCTAGACTATTTACCCTCTGTCTCCTCTTTTCTTGAAACCTTCCACCTGTTCTCATTCTTAAATAGGGAACTCAGCAGGTCCCTTTCTCATTCCCTTTTCTATTACTCCCAATGTGCCTGTCACTCTCAATAAATTCACTTGCTACAAGAATCAGAGTTTCATTCATCAGAGCATAATTTTTAAAAATAATTTTAAAATTTGTATTTTTTGTAGTGTATGTGTATGCTACCTGTGTGTGAGTACCAGAGGAGGTGAGAAGAGGGTGTCATATCCCCTGGAGTTTTAGTTATAGACAGTTGTGAGCTACCACCAAGAGTGGGTGCTGGGAAATGAACCCAGTTCCTCTGGAAGAAAAGCAAATCAGCCATCTTTCTAGCCCTTGAGGATGAATTTTATGAGGTCAAGAACTATTTCTCATTTAACTGTTCCTCAGGACACAATGTATCTCTTGGCACACAGACATTTCATACCAAATGACCTTTTGCTGAAGAGTATATAACCCTCCAACACATTACTTATAAATGTCGATAGTGACAGAACATTAATACCTTCAATTAAGGCTACAATCAATTTCAACGGGGCCCTGGGTTGTTCTCCCCACATACCTCTTGCCAACAATACTCAACCCCAAGCCTTTGCCTGGCCTCTTTTGCAGCTCAATGGTGAAGGTGTCACATACATCCTCCTCTTTGTATGGGGCCTCATCTCGATAGAGCGTCAGCCGCACTCTTTGTGGAGTCTGTCTCAGGACATTGATGGCTTCATCATGCGTAGCCTTTCTCAAGTCAATACCATTCACCTGTACAAAACAGGACACTGATGGTGAGGAGCTAGGTGCGGGGAGTGAAGGAGGGGAGGAACGAGGAAGAGAGAGAAAGAAGGAAGGAAAAGGGTCCATCACCCTTGACCTTTGCTTTTTACTCTAGGTCAAAAAGTAAGCATTCGTACCTCTAAAATCTGGTCTCCAGCCCACAGTCTTCCATCTTTACATGCTGCCCCTTCTTCATAAACTTCATGGATAATGATAGCACCCTAGAGCCCAAAACATAACAGACTCATGTGTTATCCATTTTCCCCAGGAATGCTGAGAAGATGGGAATCCAAGGACACTGTACTTTGTATACAGCTAAAAGGACATGCACTTTATGGGTCCATATGTGAGCCACACATCATTATGTGAGGAAACATCTAATGACATAATCTTTGTTAAAATGCTGAAAGAAGCATATACTTTTTCCTAATAGAGAAATTCCAAAATAAAACTCATAAAATTTATAAAGCATATGCAAATATAGTAGATATAGCACGATTACCAATGATATATTTCTTTCTCCACCTGTACATCACATTTAACAAAAGCAACAGAAATCTCGCTGTAGTCTCATGGATCACCTGAATGCCTGCATACTGGGTAGGCTACTCACCAGCAGTGTATCTGACCCCCCAACGATACTCAGGCCCAGTCCTGTTTGCCCTTTGGAAATCTCAATCGTCGTTTCACAGCCAGGGATGATGGGGCACGTGGCAGGATCAGAAGCAAAGACTGCTGGTGTTGACGACCTGCTTGCACCTGAAAACGGGTTTAGAATGAATAAGCCACGAATAAAAATTGCTTAGAAAGACTGCATGTCAAATTCAGCACACACGTTATCTATGAGAACAGAGAAAGGAAAGAGATTAGGGAAAAGGCAACTTCAAATCTGTCTTGAATATTTTAGCCATTTTGTATTTAAAATATCAAAGTAGTATGACTACTTCATCATCATTAAGCTGGGGGCTAGGCATAAAATTACTTGTATTTTTATGTTATTGTGTATTTTTTTAAGTTGCTGGCAGTAAATAGGACAAACTATGAAAGGAAATAAATTGAGAGTCAGGTTGAGCCTCTACTCTGAATTCAGTAGCCTATACTTCTCCAGAGCCAAACACACTCCCTACGGAAGAAGTATTCGTCACACTCAGAGCTGAGCTGGCCTGCACAGACTCACAAGCACACTCAGGGTGCAGCTCATCATTAATTCTGGTCATGATGCTGCACCACGATTTAGCAGTTTTTATCTTCTTTTTCTTTGTATCATGAAGCATCTCTTCTTATGAAATCAGTTCTGAGCATATTTGCACATATATAAATACATACAAAAATATTCCCTTTATTCATTTCTTATCTTCTTTCTTCTTGAGTCTCGTGGTATTTTTATACTTTCAACATTAAATCCTGCTACATACCTTTCTGAACACAGTGTGAAAAAATAAAGAGACCAATCCCCTGCTTTGATTTCTGAGTATGCACAAGACACACATTTGATGACCCAGGAAAGGACAGGTTTGTGGAGCCCTCTTGGTGAGGTGTATGCTGTAGACAAGATGTTCTCTTTGCAGGAAACCAGAAATAGACTATGCTCTGACTCCAGAAATGGTGAGAACAGGTGTGTGATATTTTCATTTATGCTAAGTTTTCATTAAGCATTTCATATTTTATACACAATGCTATTTAGGATCCCACATTAAATGAGAAAATCTTCATTAAAGTATTAACGGGTTATTTCAATGAATTTCCCAGCCCTTCTAAACACAGGATTACTGTTATCAGCGATGTTTTACTTTAAGACTTTTCAATAGGTGTATTACAAATGCTTTCAGCCTGTTTTTCCTTAAAAAACTGTCAAATGAATGGACTATTTCAGCTTGTATTATGTCACAAAAGTGTCTCCCTTCCCCACCTTCCACAGAAAGGTAATGTTTAAACCATTTCTAAATGCCGCTTTAGAGAGTTTACAGTTATTTATTATTTTATTATCCATGGACATTCTTTTTTAAAAAGTCAAGTAATTTTTTTTTGAGACAGGGTTTCTTTGTGCAGCTTTGGCTGTCCTGGTACTCGCTCTGTAGACCAGGCTGACTTTGAACTCAAGAGATCTACCTGCCTCTGCCTCCTGAGTGCTGGGACTAAAGGGGTGTACCACCATTAATAATGAGTTCTATATACTAAATTGTGAGTTTAGTGATACAAGAAAGTCTCACCCTTCAGTATCTCATCTGACATGAGCTTTCCTTTTCCCTGAACGCTCAACTTGGGTCTATCATGTACACAGCAATACCTAGCACTTTTAGCTTTAGTGCATTAGCAACCAGTATTGATCCTAGCTGTGAAACAGGATCTTATGTATCCACTTCATATACCAGGAAACTGAAGCTAGCAGCTCCTTGCCCATTCCACCAGCAGAAGTTACAAAATGACATGTCTGACTCTGTCCATGGATACCTGTAATTGCATGTACCTTAGCACGAACTTGAGAGCAAAGAAGACCGCTCCCTGGGTTTAGGGAGAAGAGGTTGAAGCAGGCACTACAGTGGTTTCCTAAGGTATCACAGTTGGGTAACCTATACACACATGTCTACTGCCCAGGAACCATACTCTCCTCAGTTACACCCTCTATAAACCATTCAGTTACCAAAGGTGTTTTGACTTCAATGCCCTTCAAACTACCCTGTGTGCATGCCTGCTTTGAAGGAAGACCCTCTATTGCAGTTGCCCTACAGCAGGACTCTCGCAAGCCAGTCCTTACTTGGGATGGGTTCTGGGTCCAGAGCTGGGACTGCAGGAGACTGAGGACTGTCTTTCCTTTCTCCACTGTCTGCAGAAGCTGTTGAAGGAACACCCTGGCAAGCTGGATTCCCAGCTCGAACGCTCAGTTTCACAGTTGTCTTTGCCATCTTCAGAAGGTTGATAAACTGGCCGGATATTGATGTGAAGGAGAACAGAATTCAAAGACAAATGAGAAAACATATACAAATAAAAGTCACCAGGATTTTTGCAATCTCTTTTGTGTATTTGTGTGTATATGCCTATGTACATGTTTATGTGTGTGCAGGTTTGTGTGTGCACAGGTACATACGTGTGGGCATGCCAAGGCTATAAGGTTTCTCACTGGCTTAACGCTCACAGATCTGGCTGGGATGGATGTTCAGTGAGCCCCAGAGAATTTCTGGTTTATGCTTCCTCATCACAGGTTTATAAAAGCTGGCACAGCAAGGCATCAGCTTTTTATTTCGCTTTCTCCTACTACTCCTCTTCCTCCTTCTTTCAACATGGGATCTGACTATCCTACTCAGGTTCCTTCTGTTTAAATATTGACTTATTTATTTACTATTTGGTGTGTGTGTGTGTGTGTGTGTGTGTGTGTGTGTGTGTGTGTATGCATGTGTGTATGCATGTGTGTATGCATGTGTGCGTGTGTATGCAATGTGTATATGGGTACCTGTGGAGTCCATAAGAGGGCATCGGGTCCCTTGGAGTGGAGTTGAAGGTAGCTGGAAGCTGCCTGACATGGGTGCTGGGAACAGAACTTACTAAAAGCACTCTTTACCACTGAACCCTGACTCTAGCCCCACAGATTCAGACTCTTAGATACTCCATTGACTGAGCCACTGCCCCCACCAAGACTCAGTGCTGCTGGGCTCTAACTCATCTTTTATCAAGGAAAAAGAGAGAAATGATTTCTCTGTGGTTTCTGGAGAAGCCAATAAAGAAATGATTCCTCTAGTCCTTCAACTGTCCAATAAGATTATGGCTATGGTTAATTTCTACTCTCCTAGAATAGCTTTGTCAAGATTCTTCTTTATATTAGTATAATGGAGGAGTGGCCACTGTGGATGATTGATAAATAAAATACTGATTGGCCAGTAGCCAGGCAGGAAGTATAGGCAGGACTAGCAGAGAGGAGAACTGAGAGAACAGGAAGGTGGAGAGAGGGAGATGCCAGCCTGCCATCCAGGGAGCATCATGTAATGGCAGCAGGTAAAGCCACGGAACACGTGGCGACATATAGATTAACAGAAACGGGCTGAGTATAAGAGTAAGAGCTAGACAATGGTAGGCCTGAGCTCATGGCTGAGCAGTTTAAATAATAATAATATAAGCGTCTGTATGTTTTTTTTTTTTTTTATAAGTGGGCTATGAGACTGCTGGGGATTGCCGGGACCCAGAGAGAAACACTCTAGCTACAAGTGGCTTTCAACTTACTACATTTCTAATCAAGTCTGTCCATCCCCAGGATGCTAGATGATCCCTACAATGCTAGATGACACAGGAAGCATTCTGCCTACTCTGATTCTGCAAGGGATGTAAAGCAGCTTCCACAAACTTCCACACACGCACTCATGAGCACATGTTAAAAGTAGGACAGCAAACCCAGCAACAGTAAAGTCAAGACAAATGCAAAGCAAAATCAGGTTTATAGGTTAAAGGACCCAAGCTTTAGTTGTTACAACTGAAAGATTTTAAAATAGCTTTAAGCTTCTTGGTGGCCAATGTAAAAATGGACTATACCCTAGAAAGGGTAGCAGAAAGATATCTCATCCCAAGGAAAACACAGCTTTTTTTCTTGGCACTTATGTACAAATAGTACATAAGACTCAGACTCCAGATACAAAGAGCTGTTCAACACCCACAAATACCAGGCACGTAATGGCTGCATCTTCAAATCTATTTAACAACAATATACATGACAGCTACCTCAGGGTAAACATTCATAAGGAAAATACACCCTTATTCTCAACATGAAGTGAGCTACTATTCTGTATTTCCAGATTTCTCAAAAGAAAACAGAGGCAATATTTATCAAAAATAACAACGAATACTAAATAATTTATCAGGCAGAATAATAACATCATCATGATTAGAAAAGAGAAAACAAAAAGTGGGTGACCTGAGGAAAAACCTCTTTTTGGAAATAATAATCCATTTCACATATCTCCCCAGGCTTAATTCCTATGCCCCGACTTGAGCCAGGCCAAAGGATGGGTTGGTAATGCCACTGCATTTTTTATTTTTTGCAAAAATACCTTCTCAACAGGACATCCAGCGACAACTTCGTCATCTACAGCCAAGATCTGATCTCCAGCTTTAAGCCGTCCATCCTATGGTGAGATGCAGGAGATCTGAGTCACTGTTTCTGAGCAATCTCCCCTTCCACCACTTCTCAGCAGCAAGAAAAAGTTAACGAGTGTCACCTTGGCTGCTCCCCCGTGCTCAGTTAGACTCTTGACGACGACTCCGCCGAGCGTGTCTTCCTCACTGATAGCAATACCCAAACCTCCTTGATCCTAGAGGAGTAAGTAAATGAAGATCAGGCAGGGAAGTCAAACTGGATTGATTTTACTCAAATGTAAAGATATGGGACCATGATGACCCAACACACCATCAACCTAAAGCTACAGATGCAATTAAAAGTCTTTCTAATGACAGGAACAATTCCTGCTGCAGGTTCTGCTGCAGAACCTCAGAGTCATTTCTCAAGAAAAGAGTCTTCATTTGTTGCAGAATGAGCATACCTGCCTGTGTGTGTAAACCATGACCCCAAATTGGCCAAGGCTACACAGCCAATAAATCACATGCATCTATATTTTTCAACATTAAAAAAATTCAGTACCAGTGGCTTTTACCTTCCTTTCTGACTACTTTTAAAATGGAGTGTTGAGCTTCTGTTCCAGCCAGAGCTAGTCACTTTTTGCACTACAGTTTTCACACAGAGAAGTTTCACACAAAGTGAGATGGAGAAAATGGCAAATTTGCACATTCTCTCAGAAGCACACACGTGGAGCCACACTTGCCATCAGAGAGTGGGTTACTGGCTTTGAATCCACCTTCTACCGAAGTATGTCACGTGGTATCTTTAATGTTCCCACTTAAGGCGGGACGCGGAGTGGGGGTGGTGTGAATCTAAGGCTTGCTGTTTTCTGGTTCTCTTGGATCTGTGGTTCTGTGGGAAACCTGCTGCCATGGCAAGAGAACACTCAGATGTGCCACAAGGAAGAGTGAGGGTCTCTCACCTACATTCATTTAAGGATCTCACCTTGGAAGTAGAAACAATTGCCACCCATAGTCCAAGCTTGCAGTGAGTGACTGCGGCTGTTCCTGTCAGTTTGTCAGGAACTATACAAGCCTGATCACCCAGAGGATGTACTCCAAATTCCCCACTCACAGGAACTAAGATACAACAAATGACTGTTTCATGTTTATTGGGGTTTGTGGTGACTTGTTATGTAAATGAAGGTGAGTAGCTTCAAAGATGTGAATTGAGTACCTCTAGTCAAGTCTATAATTGATGACCATAGTTACAGTCCCTGGCTGGAGTTCGCAGGTGACTTGGGCTAGTAGTTACGATGGATCTTCTGACAATCGGAAAACAGGCACCCTTACTTCTACCCCATCACATGTAGAAGAGGTGGCTCAGGCTCTAACTGTGACTGGCAGACTTTCGAGGGCTATGAAGATCAGCTTTGGAATCGGTAGACACTGTGCATGACTGCCCACAAAGACCTGGCCCTTGATGACACTCGTTAGTCTTGGAGTCAATCACACCTGAAGACTAAGCTGAATCTAAAAATCTTCTTTCATTTAGCTTGATGGAATTAATTTTCTCCTGTTTGTTACTATTTGGCTTGTGGTTTTTGTTGTTGTTTGCAACAGGAATTCTAAAGGAGCAGTAAGCCAAATATCTGCATGTATATTATAACCTAAGCCCACTAAGGACACTATAGAAATAAGTACACATACTGTAGACAAACTGTTTCAGAGAAGCAGGATGAAATGTATGAAAGGAGAGTGAGATGTGTGAGTGTGCATTTTCCTACCTAACTGTTAACTCTCCAGCTCACTTTTGCCACAGTCTGTGAAGTCCTCCCTCAGGAGGATAGATATAAGAAACACTGTCCTGAGCTAGTTTTAAAATGCCATCATGTGGTGTGATTCTGGAGAAGTCATATAGTCACATAGTTAGAAAACTGTCAACAAGGATTCCAGATGAGTCTGAACTGAACAAACTATCATTATTATCAGAAACTGAAAGTTTTTCTAAAATTCTGAAGAAAAACCTGTAATTTTATTTGAGGATTTCCACTATGTAAAATCATAAGAATGTGAAGGTGATTTCTGCCGATCATAGCATCTGCTGCTTGTTATGATGTATAGTTTTCTAGGGTAAAGAGTACTAAAAGTAAATTTTTGATCAAGGTTTTCTGATTAATTGAATTAGCATCACAGAAAGCCACTCTATTCTGTATTTGTATCCCCTTTTTAAAAGAGTAGTTTTAAAAGAAAAAAGATAATTGAATGGAGTTTCTGCAATAGAACCAGAAATGGCCTGTTATTAGGCTCACACTTAACGCCAAGTTTTGAACAGGGGATGGACACAGTGGACCATTCTGGAACACCAGCAATGTGGCCTCAGGTAGGAAGAGAGCAGCAGTTAAAAGTGGGGCAGTAATGACATTCTTCCATTGTTACTAAGCAGTAAATATTATCATGAATAGTAAATGTCATAATGAACATTCTATTACATTTAAATTATATTTCAAGAAAACATAATTTGAAAATTTCTGGAGGGTTAAGGGACAAAGGACTTGAGTCATCAGTGTTAGAAGGCTCTTGTGTCTTTACTTCACTGTGTTTCAGTCCCATGACATCTCAGAATGAGGCATGTGCAGGCTTAGCAGGAGCTACAATTTATCATTTTTTAGCAAAGACCTCCAAGGACACATTCTATAGGCCATTCAGAATCTCATAGGTTTAAAAATGTTTACGAGGCTGGAGAGATGGCTCAGAGGTTAAGAGCACTGTCTGCTCTTCCAGAGGTCCTGAGTTCAATTCCCAGCAACCACATGGTGGCTCACAACCATCTGTAATGAGATCTGGTGCCCTCTTCTGGCCTGCAGTCATACATGCTATATACATAATAAATAAATAAATATTAAAAAAAATAAAATAAAAATGTTTACGAAAAATAAAATAAAAATGTTTACGAAAAATAACTATGGAAACTTGGCTCTCAGTCTGTGTTCTCAACTGCTATCCTGTTGTGTGCCTCATTCAACAACCATGCTCATTCTCTAGCATTTTTTGGCACTTTTTATTCTGCATACACTAAGCATTAGGCAATCAATTGGAGACAGTTACCATATTTTCAACTTTTGCACAGATAAACATAAACCAAAAAAAAAAAAATCATTCATACCAAAATTTCAGCATGCATTTTAAGTGCTTCCTAATAAACTATAATTAAACTATAGGAATATAATTATATTATTAAACATTGTAAATATTTACAGATTTAAAACAAACTAAGCCCTGAAATCTGGACAGGAACACAGAGGACATAATCACTCTGACACAGCACCAGGAGGGATTGTAATTAAAATGTATGAGGAAAAGCTTTTAATGACTTCTGTTCTGTTCCTTCTGTCTAAAAGAAAACAATTAATAATAAAAACTTCTTTTTTATGCCCACGGTAAGACCTCCCAGCAGCTGGGCTGCCTGTGCATAACCAAGCCTTTCTGCACTGGAGATGGTGGTGGTGAGCCGTGACATCTGACAGCTAAGGGGGTTGCCCCAGGAGGACAACTGTGCTCCACTGGACTGTCCCACGCCCAGGAGGATTTGGGCAGCACACACGGGGGAGGGAAGACAGGACATGAAGTTCGGAAGGGCTGGGAAGCGCTTGGAGGAGTTGGAGGGAAATGTTTTGATATATCCTGTGCACCTATGACATTCTCAAAAATTTAATAAAAACATTATATTAAAAAAAGACTGCAGCAGCCCACCTTTGTATACGTTTTTTTTTCTTTATAAAAAGAAACAAAATCAATATAGTCATATTTTTCTAATATTCTGGCTGTGTGCTAGGAATTATGCTATTATATGAGTACTTCATCTTTTAATCTTCATGGCTGACTAAGACAAAAGTACTACTATTATCTCCAAATTATATGGGAGGGAACTAAAACAAAGCTCTTCTCTGATGAAGCACAGCCTCTGCACCGATGGAATGACCCAGGCTCACAGCATCCGGCCTCAGTGCCTCCTGCCTGGAGAAAATGGACCCCTCCAGCCATCCACATGTGCAGCATTTCCTTCACAGGGCCTTCTGCCTTACCTTGCTCCCTTCACCTCCTATGCCTGAGCCATTCCTCATATTCCCCAAATCCACCTGCTTTTTGTAGTAGGTGAAAACATGTGTTTCTTTTCAACAAAGCACGTCCATATTTGAACCTGAAAGTGAGACCTTTTCCAGGCAAACACCTCACTAAGCACCAGCCTATCAGCTGAACTTCTAGTTATTTTAGTTTCATGAACTTGTTTCTTCATTATTGTGTTCACTAAGCAGCATCACAGTAAATGAATCAAGGAGAGACTGCAAATTTCATCCTCTCGAGTAACACCAAAATCAGGAAAAGCTGGGCCACAAAAAAGGACCATCAGCACAGTAGTTCTCAGGCTTTACTATGCATGAAGTCACAGTGGCTTACTAAGGCAGATTTCCAGGCCCAACCCAGAGGTCTTCACTCACAGGAAGCTCTGGGTGCATCCCCAAACCTGCATCTCTAACAAGACCCCAGATGGTGTAGATGCTGCTCTTTAGAGACCATACTTCAGGGAGCCGGAGGACAGGACCAGTGTGTAAGGGTACTCAACCATTTAAGCCCCAGTCAAAGCTGATGTACCTTGGGAAGCTCCAGGTGATACACGTTTGTAAGTGAACTGAGGTCCACAGCTGCGGAAGCAGTAACACTTGGCTCCACCTGACAGAGAAAAGTGTCCAAAAGGTAACTGTTAGGTATATATGTTTGTTTAAATGTAAGAACCACTGAATCAAAATTATTTCATGTTATCTACTTTAATATCTGATGGTAGTTACGTGTGTTTTATATTAAAATGCTTGGGAGGTGTAACTGGACAGGAATTGTTTTTGGAGCACAGCACACTCAGATGGCTTGGGTGTTTGCTTAGGTTTACTCCATAATGGAGTCCAGCAGCAGCCTGCTCTCTGACCGAAAGGGTGCCATGCATTCTTTTTTCTCTACAAGTTGTAATAGGTATTCAGGAATTATTAAATAGTTTAAAAACCATTAAGCTACAATGTTTAAGGGGCATAGTTGGTGCAGTATGAAAATATGCGTTTGCCAGCTGTAACTTTATAACTTACCTAACTTAGGTCCTATGAGGAAGCAGCCTGAAGAAGACTATCATTTCTTTACCCATATTATATGTGAATAAGCCCCCTGCTCAAACCTGAAGGACGAATGAATCCGGCCCTCACCACTGCTTCACCCCATGGTCCCTCTAATTCTAAGCTCTTCTGTCTCTGTCATCTTCTTTTATTGTTCGTAGACACAAATTCGAAGATTTCTCAATTCAAACAAAAACCACCACCCACACGTAATTCTCTGTGACCCTCTAGCCGCTGTTCTCTTTCTGTGTGTCATTTGCTTTCCTATCAGCACCTAGCTGTCGATTCAAGGGGCCTCTCTCGCTACTTTGTTCTTGGCCTTCCCTGCCACACCTCTGGCTATGGGATCCACTTTGTTCTCCTGCACAAGGGCCTACTGGCTCTTTCCCCCTTCGTAATGTTATTTTAACCTTCTTCCTTAGGGTTCACATCTCACAGTCTGCCCCTTGCTCTCTTCTCTTGCAGTGTTCTTTGTAAGCCTGCATTTTCAGCCCCCAGGGCCAACAAATGTAATATGCTCTGTGGGGAGTTGTCTCTGAACTCCACACCACATATCTGAATGTACACTTTAGCAGCCTGGTCAATGATGCAAGCCAAAAAAGCCACAGCTCAAGCAGTCAGCAAACGTACACCACTCCCCAACAGAAAGCCTGAGGTAGCCCGTGGGATGGTTATGAAAATGTCAGCTCCTCCTTCGAAGGTTCACAGTTAGTGAAGTCCAGTATACATGGAAGAAAGCCTTGTACTTCCTTCAGTTTTAATGACCATTTCATTCTTGACCCAAACCATCCAACTATTCAAGAAATGTCTATTAAATGAAAATTTCCCAACTCTTTTCTCAACGAGTACATTTGTGTAGGCATGAGTATTACTGGAGTGGGTCTAAAACCTCTGATGTGGCCTCTTCTTCCCTGTACTATGGGTCTTCATTGTATTTTCTCCTGAATTGCTTCTGTTTTTGTAATTCTTTGAACTTCATTTTTCTGCCCTGAAATGCCTAATAGTAAGATTTTGAAAATATAACTATCACTCATTTATGTGGAGGGCACAAGGTCCTCATGCTCACAGATAAGGAATGTTGGGAAACCAGGAATGCTGAGCATGCAGACTTGTCTCTTCCATGGAAGGGAGCTGTATGCATATTTTATGCCCAGAAAGTTGAGAGTGGATGTTGATAATAGCCTTGTAATCTGTGCTGTCTGAAGGGCCTGCCCACAGCTGAATCCCACGCCCCCTCCAGACTATTGTTTATCCCAAATTCTTCCCCCCTACACCTTTATCTTGAGTATTGCTTGTCATTCAACAGAACCCATCCTTAGGGAAGATGTCGCATGTACTTTATAGCCCGGTGACCTCTATGCTATCTTGGTCCAAGGCTACACCAGATCCTAGGCCCTTGAGGTGAGCTATAAAACCCACGTCATGGTAGAAGTCACATGAATTTTGCAAGAGTTTTGATAGAGTCACATTTTAAGCTTTATTTTGTACATGGGGCTGAGATAACTATTATCAAGACATTTTTTCCCAAAATTGCACTGTACTTAAATATGTCTAAAATATACTGGCTGGGGTCAGACACCAGAAGTTTGAACCAGCCCAGCTAAGTTGTGTTAAACTGGGTTTCCTTCTAGTCCCTCATAGTTCCTTTCTCTGGCAGCTTGCAGGGTCCCTCACCCATTTAAAACAGAACTTTCATGATGATGGGAGTTTAAACGGATGGTCTTCCAGTGGTTTTCAAGGTCTGAGCACATCTCCTTTTTCAATGACCCTTTCCTGCACTCCCCATCACTTCCCTCATACCATTCCTTAATGCTGTTGGCAGTTTTCAGGTTAGGTAGTTGTGGAGCGTGTGCTCTTCCTTAGCCTATGTATTCTATCCACAGCACCTCTGTCCTCTAATCCCCCACCATATTCTTCACATGTAACTTCTCCATAGCGTCTCTCCAGAGCAGAACAGACCACTCTTTCCCTCTTACTGCTGCGTAGGCAGGCTCTTCAGGTGCCTTTACAAAAGTCCTATGCTGTTTGGTGGTAGCAATCTGAACATCATGATCATAGCTTATCTTTGAATCCCTGTAATGTTCTATGATGGTTAGCTAAATTAATGAGGTGTACCAATCAAATCTTCCTAGTCAAACACACATATTACAGATACCTCCTTATTTTGAGAACCTTCTGAGAGAGAAGACAGAGGGTCTGCTGCATTTCCAGGACATACAGCCATCTGGTTCACTGCATCTTCATTTCTAAAACAACGTAAGAATGCATCAGTCCATCATATTATGATATCATTCCCATTCTTTATTTTGAAGAGTCATAAAGATTATTAGGAACAAATTCTCTAACCCCAAAGTCTTAGATCCCAGCTTAACATATATGTGTATGTGTGTATGTATGTATGTATATGAAAATAATTCAGAGGTAAAATACTAAGTATTTGGCAAACAAAACAAACAAACAAACAAAAAAACGCTCACCTGATAAAAATAATTTTTACTTTAGATGGAGCACATTTAATGATTGATGAAGCATTCTGATGACTTCTGCCATATAATATTTGGCCATTGATCTACGAGGAATAAGTATCATTAGTTGAACCTGAATCTCTTCATCTCTTTAGCTTTTATCATCTTGTCTAGGTAATAAAAAGTGAATTGCTCTCTTAATCATATTATACAAATTTTTACTCTCCAGAACGCAAACCAAAATTTGGATGATGAATACAGAAGATCTCATGTTTAAAGATATCATTAAGGGGACACATATGAACTCTGATATCCCTGGGCAATTTGTAGAAACATCATGTTGACCAAAGGAGGAGAGAAGACAGTGCACTTCCTGACAGACAAGGGTCCTGCGGCTTGCAAAGACCACCTGGGTAAGCCCACTGTCCCATCTCTCAATTGGTCTTAAGAAGCGTGTCTTGGGAAACAGGGAATTTAAATTCACACCAGGGAGGCTCAGGGGACAGCAGCAGACTGTATGTAAGCAGCTCAACACTCTAGAGAAATGAATCTGCCTGCCCAGGTGTCCAGTCATCGAGGCACTGCGACCAGAGCTAGTCTAGACAGCAGAGAACCACAAATAAGTGGACGAGCACCGAGGCAGTGTGAAGTCACGCTGATCCTGCATCAGGAGGCAAGGGAAACGCGAAGTCTAAACACTATAAAGTATGGTCTGTAGAACTATTTTGTTTGGGCAGGCTTAGTTACTGCTTGCATTAGCCTTGGCCTCATCTCACCTCACCCCCAATACTTATTTCATTAGGGATTCAACCTCCAGAATGTCTACTGGGTCAGCATCATTACTGGGGAATGCTTGGTCATTTGGCATTTCAAAAACTCCTAATAAAAACAAAGCACACACACAAAAATGTTTTTGAAGTGTGATTTTTATTACTATCTTGGGGCAAAAACTGTTTCTGGTGCTGCAGAGTCATGACCTTTAATGTGAGTTAATGGGACACAAACTATGTTGTAGAGATTTGGTGTAGAGCCAAATTTGCTGCACTGCATCAATTTTATTAGGCAACGGATGGTTTTGTTAGTCACTCCACAGTGTCTGGGCGACTTTCTGGAAACTGTATTGATGAAGCCAAGAGCAAATTCAAAACTGTCTACCAGCACCTACCTCTAGAAGCTCATCGGCAATCTGCAGTCGTCCGTCTCTTCCCGCTGCTCCAGTGGGATCAATCCCCACTATGAACACACTCATTCTGGTTCGGTCTTTGTTTCCAGCAAGACTTAAACCCAAACCGCTATGACCTTTCTCCAGTTCAATCATGTGGAGCTGGCCAGTCAGGGTTCCATAACGCTCTTGGATATTTTCTACAGGCAACAACAAATGCATTTATAGTTAATTGACAGCCAAATGCTTTACTACAAAAACTTATTTAGATTTATCTTAAGGGATATTATTTGCTTAAAAATGATTTCTTGGCAGTTAAAAGTTAGACAGACTAGTTGCCTAGGTTTGTTTTCCCAGAATTACTAACCTCAGGGAGATTTTGTTGTATTGAGGGTGTACATAGCATAATGTCAGACTAACCAGTTCACCTTGGTGGCACTGAGTCCAAGAGAAGTGATTCAAATTTATAAACTCTCTGAAGACTATGATTAAACCAGAGAAATCAATCAATCACTTGGAGAGGAGAACAGAGCTAAAGTACCCAGAATACATTTGTTTATGGTCAGTGGAATCTTCTCCAACCGAAGAAAGCCTGTACCATCATGCTGGGCAGCTACTCAGAAGGAAGACAGTGGGCTTCCCTGGTGTACAGAGCCATCAGGCCAGGACAAGTCAACCTGCGAGTCCCAGCTTTAAGCAATCTGCCCTGACTACATGATACCAGATCTCTTGCTCAAGTTTGTCCACCCACTTCAGTCTGAGAAGGTATGGCCCCATGTAGGTGCCCAAAGCAAAAGCCCATGCCAGTGTCACCCGATAAGCCCAGCCCTGTTGCCTATGACAGTGAGTTATCTTAGAAGCCTGGCCTCAGTGAGCAAGTCAACCATCCCACAGGAGTAGCCATAAGTTCTGATTTTAAGCCATTATGTTTTGTGGTACCTGATTTCAGAAACAACAAACTACCTGTAAGATCAGATAATTTTGATTAAGTGATCACATTTGACAAGCCATCTCTTAGAAAAGTCCTACAGGGCTAGTGACCTACACTTATGTTGATTCTTTCCTACACTGGTTAAATAAACATCTCTGAAACCCTTTCACAATTAACCAGGGTAACTTTCACATTCTATACTTTCTCAAGTATGTATACTGCATACTTCTTAAAGCAAATAATTGAGTGCTGGAGAGATGGCTCCATGTTAAGAGCATTTGTTGCTCTTTCGAAGAACCCATGTTCAGTTCCCGGCACCTACCCCTAACTCTAGTCCCAGAGGATCTGAGGCCCTCTTGGGATCACCCAGGGCTCCAGCAACATATGTGGTGCATACACATACATCCGGTCAAACAAATAAATCTAAAACAATTTTTTTTAAATGAAACTTTAAAACTTGATGACACATTCATGACTTCTGGCTCAATTCTGAGATGGGGCACTGTGTCAGCATTCCACACATGCTACCTAATATAATATTAGTAGCCTAGGAGACCTGCATTCAAAACATGAGACCACTTCCCAGATGCCCAAAGAGTTGATCTTAATAATTATAATGTTACCATTCTAGTACCCCAAGCACCAGAAGCTCAGGGCATACTACTATGACAATCAGATGCTACAAGGAGGAATCTAAGGCCTGTAATGGGCAGTGGTTGTTCAAGAGAGTTGATTCAGTACTGGATTCTGAGAGGTCCTCTTGACTGCTGTAATTCTCATATGAGAAGTAAGAGGGCTTTATGAGAAATGTGCATTTAATGTAAAGGAAGAATGTGATGTCATGCCTCAGGAATGCATGCTGGATTCAAGGAAAATAAACAGTAGTTTTCCCACATACAACTGCAGTATACATTATTAAAGCTGAAATATTTGTTCATACAAAACAAACCCAGAGCTATTTTAATACTTCTTACAATTAAGAGCACCACAAACAGACAACTTACTCCAGCTGTAACCAAACTCATCCTCTTTGTCTACATCTTCTGAGACTGTGATTGCAGATGGTTCTGCACAATCATTCCCCATTTCTGAGAACACTGCAGGGGAGGAGGGAGGAACATCACACAATGGAGCCTTCTCTGACTCTGATTCTGACTGGCTGGGTGCCTGTGGGAACAAGAAGAATTCAGTGGGCATGTGCAATCTCATGAGAACTTAAAGGAAAACAAATAAGAATATAATTCCGAAACCAAAGGCCAGCTCTAAAATGTTCTCCAAATAACAGAAAGCTTACGTGTGCATATAAGAAATGTTAGACAGGATTCAGGTATCAGAACACAATTCATTAAATTGTTATTGGCTAATGCATACAATGAATAATTCAATTTGAAGGCTTAAATGACCTAAGAGAGAAAATTGTTCAAATTTCCCTGTTTGGGAGAAAAAAAAAAGTAAGGATATGTGTAAGAATTTATAGGTCATTCAAGTCTGTCAAAAAATAAACAAATCAATAGAAAGCAAATTAACAAAGAACACATCTCTTAAAACTTATTAGTAGGAGCCATTGAGATGGCTGAGTAGGTAAGGGCACTTGGGAAAAGCCCAAAGGTCTGAGTTCAATACCTGGTTCATACAGTAAAAGGAAAGAACTGATTGCCACAAGCTGACTTATGACCTCCATATCCATGACATAGCTCTTACATGTGCACTCCCACATATCCATACCCACAAAATAAATAAATGTAATAATAACAGTATCAACACTTGTCAATAAGACTCCACATGAAGACTCCTCTTTTTTGTGGATCTGGGGACTGAACCCAGGATCCTACATATACTAGGTAAGTATTCTACTGAGTCTCGGATCTAGTCCCACATGAACAATTCTTCGTTGCTACTTGAATCCAAAATTAGCACTACAAATGCAGGCTGTTTTCTCAGGACAGCCTGCTTGTTAACAAAGAGCCAGACTCAGATGTGTTGGGTTTGGATTTTAGATCACCTTCAACCTTTTATTGCCATAGTAGCTCACAATGGATCCTTTATACAAAGCCATATGTGACATGCCTGCTGTCACTTAGGACTACTGGTACTATTTCAAAACACGATTTGGTATAATCAGATTCTTAGATGAGTTACTATGTGGCAGCAGGTTAGAATTCGAAAGAACTATAAACTCTTAAGTTCTCCAGTTTGTTACATTAAGTTTGCAGATGAACAACTACGGCCAAGGAAGGGAAAATCTTGTTTAAAATCAGGTGCTAGACTTCTTTCTCTGTAGTTCTTTTCTGTTACTTTTACTTATTCAGGGTGATAGTGTGGGTGAGTGCACATGCCGCAGAGTGCATGTGGAGTACAGAAAGAGCTTGACAGAGCTGCTTCTCCCACCAGGTGATTTCCAGGGGCTGAGATGTGGCCACTGGTCTTGGTGGCAGGCACCTTCAGCCACTAAGTCACCTTGCTGGCCATGTTTCTGTTCAGTTCTTACAACACTGCAGTTTGTATTAAGCCTTGCTGTCTTCTCCAGTTTCCACAGTTAAGACAGTACCTGTGTCTCAGGATCAGGGACATCAGGGATCAGGATTGATTAGCTGGTGCTAAGAATGCCATGAAATATATCAACACTAGAACTTCATGCACTAAATAGGATCATTTTGCTAATTCAAAATGCACATAGTTTACCAGCAAGGCACAGGGCTGGCTGACAGATTCAGGGGTAAATGATTTTCAGGCACAGAATTTGCTGTACTGACAATGTCCCGTTTACACATCATTGGCCAAACAAATAAAAAGTTACAAGTGCCATGAAATCTCTGCTGTCTTCCAGAATGCTGTACTATAAATCTCTCAAATATTATACAAATGAAAATGTACAAGCATACCAGAAACTTCACTAGATCCAACCAAAATTCAGACATCACAGTAAAGACGACAAGATATGCACTTTTGAAGCTTTCTGGTTTAAAAAAAATCACTTCTCTGTATCATCAAAAAGTATTATTTGGCTAACATAAATTAATTCAGATTGATCGATGTATATTTTATAGTCCTTTCTACCTTTTTTGTTATTTTACTGAATAATGAAGAAAAAAAAAATTCTGCTAATCTCAAAACCTCTTCAGGATTACAGGCACAATACTTTCACACTGTGACTACACACCAAAATTGTACTCCAATCTAACTGACTAATCATAGAACTAATATTTGCCTTCTTCCTGGAGGGACAATTGAGTCTTCTATTTGCCTGTATCAAAGTAATGTTTGTTATTGACAAAATAATGGCTTGTTTCTGACAATTCTTGAAATTTGTTAACAAAAAATATATATCTATTTTACAAAGGTCACTTAACTTCGTTGGCATAAAACAAAAATGCAGTGGCAATCAGCCCCAGCCCATGTGCAGAGTCAGGGAAAATGAACATGCACGTCACACAAAAACACCCCCACTTTAAAAATGTCCCATGGAGACAAACCTTCAATGGTATGGGAGCAAAAGGGTCAGTTGGGGAACAAGGGGAGACGAGATTACTTGAATGTTGTAGCTCCTACAGCAATAGAAAACATAGCCCTTCAGGTACGGCATCTTCTCTCATCCATGACACAGTAACATGAAAAATCCAATGAATAGTCATAAAGTGGTTTCTAAAAGAAAATTTTGACAGCTTCTCCCTTTTTATTACTGAATTGTGGTATAAAATAATTTTTATATAAATTTTTGTTTCAAATTTGCTTTTATGATTTCATTAGAATATGAAAATACCCAAGTATGACTGACAAGCATTTATATTTCCTGATCTGGCATTCATATAGACTTACTTTATGAATATTCAGGGAGTTTTGTCAAACACACACACACACACACACACACACACACACACACACAGATACATACACACAGACAGACAGACACACACAATTATTTGCAGAGCTTTTATGATCATTTTGTTCATGTCGGAAGATGTTAAGGAAATTATATATAAAAAGTAGTTTATACAAATTGCAACAAAAATTTAAACATTAGAAAATTAAACCACACTAAAATGCAGAAAAACACTGGACTCTGCTTTTAAATTTCAGGTGAAAAAAAACCCAATATTCTCTGGCAGGACAAAGTACTTGGAAAGGACCTCCATGCCCACTCAGAAGACACAAAGATTTGTCTTTGTTCTTCTGACTACATGTAATAAACAGTGAGCTAGGACAACAGCATAATACCAACAGCAAACATTTGCAAAGGCAAGGACAAGACAATGGACGTTATCCAACCTTGTCAGTGGTGAGCTGCAGAGAGTCAGCAAATGGGTTAGTGCTGCTGAAGCTGTACTTAGGGTAAAGGTTGTGCGGCAAGGAAGGCAAAGGGGATTTCTAAAAGGAAACAGAAGATGGGCTGAAGGCACAAGAAATGTATTTAAAACAACCCAATCTCAGGACCAAAGTACTGACTGGCTTACAGAGCTGCCTATGAGAAACCAAAGTCTGCCTGAGTAGTCAAAGCATGTTCTTCTTAAACAGTTCCTAATGGTTTGCTTCTAACGACCCAAGCCTACAGCCCAATCTAATCACTCCACAAAGAGAACCGGACCATCAAGCTGACTCAAGTTTCTTCCATTTTCTCTATTGTGGAGGGAAATGCTTGTGTTCTTCCCTGTCGCACACTAGCTTCTGATTCCTGAGCATCAATACTCTTGTTTCAGAAGGAAAGCCAGAACATGTTTCCATTTACTTTTAGCCGTGAATGACATTACTTCTCAACAGTCCGTGCAGAACGCACAGTGAGCACTTACCTGCCAGCCTGTCAGTAACCTTCACTTCTTTACATTGTCCCCCATTAAGGAAACTGCGCTCTGACCAGCCAGTAGATGCTGATTTAGAACAATCACATTTTTAAACTTTAAAAGATGAAAACGAAAATGAACCACTACATAGTGTATTCTACTTTTTGTGGAGATTTGACAGAGATTCATATTTTAGAAAGAGGAAAGAAAAACTCTGACATCTCCCACATTACTGAAGAATTTACGCTTTGGATAATATTTAAAGTCTGTGTTTAGAGTGTTTCTTCTAGATTTTTGTGACTTGCCTGTAGTAAGCCCCTAGCCAGGACTGTTAAAGCTGAATATACGTATTAAAGACAGGAAGTCAGCCAAATAGAATTTAGCACGTTCATATTTAAAAAGAAAAAAAGTAATTTCCTTAGCACAATAAATCCTTCCTTTCACACTCGCTATCTTTTCCTTCTATTGACTGTATCTTTCAAAGAAAATTGCAGACATTTAAAATTCATGTTGGCTCCAATTAAATGTTTGTGTTACTCGCTCTGCACAAGCCCTATTGCCGGGCGTGGAGTGGAGGGGCTGGTCACGTGACTCTACCCTGCATGGGAGAGCACGCTGGAGACACTGTCCTCCGGTGCCAGCGGCAATGCTTATGACACATCACCCTTTCAATCTGTGCTTCCTGCAATGTTTCTTCCCAAGAGGCAAGGCAGGAAAAGATATGGGTACAATGACATTTCTGCTCCTCTCAACTTCCTCCCTGCTTTTCAGTTTAAAATGTCAACTCCTGCTTTCCTCAAGAGGGGATTCCAAGTGCCAAGAAACATGACCACTTAGTGAGATGGAAGAAATGACTGGGCAGTGGAAAACACCGCAGGCCTACTCATGTGGGAAGAGGTTATTTCTGGTGATCATGCACTGCAGATCCAGGGCCTGTGTGTCCTTTGTAACTACGTGGAACAACGAAAACAGAACCATGATGACAAGAGACAGGATTCTGAGATTTTTCTAGTTTTCTAGTTTTCATTTTTCTTTGATTTCAATTTGGCACTGTCTGCATAGTAGGAGATCCAGAGGAGGGGCAATGTACATGGGATGGTAGGTCACTTCTATCAATAGGAACAGTTATGAAACTAATCGTTTGTTTAAAAAAAAATCAAGTCCTTAGGACAATCGAAGGAAGAAACATTATAACTGAGGGGACACTAAAACTGTAAGTTCGCATCCCTGAATAATCAAAGAACAGAGAGACAGACAGACTGCCTTCTCAACTGTGTAAGATTTTCCAGAAGCTTTATCTTCTTCTCACAAAGAAAACTTTGTCTCACGGGGATTCTTTGGTAAGTACATTGGTGGTGTTTTTCCTTTAGCTAACTAGAGGCCTGATTACTTCCATTTGGAAGTAAATCACCACTAACAAAGAATATCTCATTTTAAATGCAAAATTAATTCTAGTTTCCCAAAGCAAAATGTGTCTAACTTGACTAAACATGTCATTTCTAAGCGAGATTTATCCTGGAATAATTGCTATAAAATTAGGTGTCATTATGCCTCAAATAAAAAAAATAGGAATATTTTCCAGGTGTATGAGACAATATCTTTCCAGCTCATTAGAAAATGTGATTGGCATTGAAAGAAATGTTTGTAGTTTAAGTGTTCAAAGTAATATTAAGAATCACTATTCAGCAGTTTATAATATTATCCTAAATGATATGAGTTAGAAATTAAAATAAAACAAAAAAAGAGAATAAACCCTCCCACACAAAAAATGGCTGTAACTCAACTTAAACAGCCATTTACAATATTACCATGCTGTGTCTATGTTTAACACAACAAATGTTAACAAATGTATGAAGATTTGTAGTTATTTAAACAAACTGAATAGCATTTGCAAAGAATGCAGCATGAGGCAGCCCTATCATTTGGCAGATTTTCTATCTGAATGGATAATTATTACCTAACAATAAACAACTGAATGGTTAAGAACTGCAGATGTGAAGAGAACTGCTTATATTAAGAACCACTCCATCCATTTCACACTGTGAACCCCAAACCAGAGCTACACCTGTCTTGACAACAAGGAGATGGACCAGTAACATGAACCTGGGCTCTATAATCGGGAGTCCAGAAGGCTCATTTCGTTCATCTCACTGATCTCACAGGGTGCCTGCCACTTTCCTTCCATCATTTCAGTATTAATATCAGAAATTCTTAATTTTCCAGGTTAAAGTTCAATGTATTTTGCATATAACACCCCATATTTTAAGTTTCACATGATGCCTGGCTTGACTGCCCTTACATGTACTACAAACACTTTTCTTTCAAAGCCAACCAACCCTAGACCTGCCAGTGAACAGATGTCAGGGGAACAGGTGCACAAATTTTATATTCCAAAAGCAGCATCTCATGGAGCTTCAGGAGCATGAGGAATCTTGGGAAATTAGTATTAAGAAAACTCCACTCTGAGGGTACATTGATGTCTCTGAATAACAGTATTGGTGTATGTGGAACAAATTTCTTAATAACTACTGCATATGAAGAGACTTTTCAGTGAGGCATAAAGGAGGAATCCAAAACATTGAACTATCAGCAAAATGTTCACCTACAGCATCATTAGGGCATATCAAATATGCTAAGTTACAGTTTGTATCCTTTCTAGCCATAATAGCCAGTGATACACTCATACATTCTTAAAATTTATTTTCATTCTTTATTTCATTGCTAGGTACTACCAGTAGCATCAAATTTGAAATCTTCCTGTCTCGGCCTCTGGACAGCTGGGATTGCAGGAACAAAACACCATGATTGGTTCCTAAAATAAATGTTTAAACTGTTTTAACAATGATAGCAGAAGGGTTAAATGGGCTGGTAGGTTTCTGTCTCCAAGGATCTGTGATGACCTGCATTCTGATTATATCTGAAAAAGAACTATGAAATTATATGGACATAAGGAGAATGTAGTCTATGAGAATTTGGTATCCAGTGGAATACACAAATAAATTAAACAGCTGATGTGACTGCATAGGTAGGAGATTCTAGCTAAAGTATAAATTGAGGGGAAAAAATGAAGTCTTTATAGCTTCCAAGAGACTCAACTAAAAATGACTAAAAATAAACTAAAAAAAAATATGTTTAATCTACATATCACATTCTATTCCTTTCAGTAATTTATTTTTTTGAAATCAGAATGAATATTAGCAAGATATCAACTTGACATGGTGACAACTTAATTCTTTCACATATTTTGAAGACTTCATATATACAGTAGAAGAGATTTGCAGGGCAGCTCACTGTTTCAATACAGCAAAGGAAACCTTTTATAAACACCTTCTGAGACTTCAAAAACTGGTAGGTGCACATGCAGACAACTTGGTCCTTGCTACATTAGACTCCAAGTTGAGCACCGTTTCAGTATGCCTACCTTGCCCTTTGTGTTCGCTTACCCTTGGTTTGTTTATAATGCTCTGTACCATAAATACTACAGGGTTGCCTGCTTTCCGAATGGCTTCCACAGCTTGTTCATGGCTTGCATCTCTGAGGTCCATGCCATCCACCTGCAATGGAAGGCCCCAGCTTAACATTTCAACAAGCTAGAAGAACAGAACAGCGATTTGGATCAGGAGTTCTGAAGCTCCTTTAGATCCTGAGAGATTTGTTTTGGTATCCAAAACAAAAGGAATTTTCAGGCTGCATACTTCTCATCCCTCCATGGATTTGTGGCACCTTATGTGGATACAGGTCTTCCAAAGACAACTGGAGTCATAATCAGTTGGAATGAGGGCTCTGAGTCTGTATTCTTCATAGCATAAGCTGTTCTTTTATGTTTATGAATCAATTTATAGATAAGCATCATTAAAGAAACAGTCTGGGAAGATGCATTCAGGGTCCCTTTCATCGAAGCCTGTGTGGTACTTCTAATTCTTCATAAAGTGATTTACTTAGAACATGACAGGTAGGGGGAGAGTGATTATTCATGGGTTTCTCTTCAAAAAATTTAAAGAATAAACAAAATTGTAATATTCAGAAATGTGAGACTACTGTTAGGTTAGTTTTGCAAAAGAATCTGCAGTAGATGAAACAGAATTTGGAAGCCAAGAAATTATGCTTGTTTGTAAGTTTCTTATATAAATAATTTGAAAAATGAAAGTCATTTTGTAATGCTTTGTGCATAATGATCAGCTCAGCTTATGCACTAGATGGTCAGGAAAGAAGAAACAAAGAAAGAAAAAGGGCCTAATGTTAATCCTGCCAGATAACAGTAAATGCTGTCATTTCCAGTTACCAAGTAAAGCTCAGAGCAGACACAATCCTGTAGAAGAAAAGCAATCATTAAGTCCTGACACAGAATTATATACATTTAGTTAAAAGCCCCTTTCAGGTTGACACTTTGGTGATATGACAATAATTTTTAACACATACTAAAATGGCCTTTAATGTTTCTAACAAGTCAATATTCATGCCTACTGTATGTCAACTAAATATTGTTACTCAAGTCCCAAAGCAAGCACATTAGTTCAGGGCTGTTCTAGAATTCCAGGACTACAAGGGCCTAGGCTTCCTATTTCCTGGAGAAACCCTGCACATCATGTCCTGAAGAAACCACCACTAACCTAAATGCAGGTATTTTACAACACACACAAAACATTCTTTTCAATTAGAAAAAGATGTTTTAATTAATCTCGTTTAGTCTTTACTAATTTTAATTAATATTTAATTGTTTTTTGTTGTTTTTTTGTTTTGTTTTGTTTTTCGAGACAGGGTTTCTCTGTGTAGTTTTGGTGCCAGTCGCCTGTCTTGGATCTCGCTCTGTAGACTAGGCTGGCCTCGAACTCACAGAGATCTGCCTATCTCTGCCTCCCAAGTGCTGGGATTAAAGGCATGTGGCACTACTGCCCGGCAATATTTAATTGTTTTAAAGGACATTTTAGGGACAAACTCTGGCCAATCATATCTAAAGATGATTATAAATAATTCTTATTTTCTTTTTAGGCAAAAAGTATTTAATAGTTAAACTACGTAAAATAAACACCCTAGTAACAACTTAAAATTGAAACTTCAGACTATAAGAAAGAATTACATTAAAGAGGCTAGTGTATCATTTAATGAGAGTAGGCCAGTCTTCTTTGTCATCTGTTCTTATAGATGGTCACAGGGAAAAGAAAAGCACAAGATGCCTGTTTCCTCTCAAATTTCAATCTCTCCTTTCCTCATGCTCAGAGAATAGACAAATGAATGAATGAGCTAGACAATACTAAGACATTCTATTTTCACTGGACTGTTCTAGGGATTTAAACCCAGGGCCTTGCATGCCCATACAGTGACCATCCTGGCATTGAGCTAAATGCCTGGCCAAAGTGTTCATTCTCAATTATGACTGCTATGCAATAAGCAACCTTCTGACCCAGGAAGGCATTGTAATGTGTAAGTCTTACTGACTGAGAAAATGGGACCATCACTTGTATAAGGAAACACAATGTCTATGACAGTCATAAACATCTTCACTTATCAGTTGCTCCTTTCCTTTCTCTCTGTAGGCTGGAAAAACTGGATCAGACACCCACTTCTCAACATTTTAAATCTAACAGTGCCTAATCTGATTAGATAACTTTATTTTACTGCTCTGAGGTATTCTGGTTTCTCCTCTGCTTCCTGTTGGCCAGGCAGGTCCAATGCCTATCTACTGTGGATACTAGCTCCTAGCCCAACCCCAGGAACATCGTGGCTGCTATTTTAATACATAAACATCAGTAGATGCTTGTATGGCTCTACTGCACATAAGAACCCTGAGCAAGATATTAATGTTTAATTATGGCTGGCATATGATTTGACTATATGTTTCTCTCTTACAAAGAGCAAAGTGTTTGCCATGCATGTGCGTACACAGGGCCGCCTTGAGAAGCGGCACAGTACTGAGGAGGAGGCTCCTAGCTTTGTTGAAACATTCATCAAAAAGCCATCAAGTTCACAGCATTGAAAAGTTGCGAAAAAAAAAAAGACTTACTTGGAACAAAACCTCACTCAACAAAGTTTACATAGAAATGACTATAATACAGTATTCCTTGAAATAATATCTTCCTGGAAAACTTAGCTACGAGATGCATATTTTCCCTGTACATACACAATATTAAATATTTTAATTTTTCCCCTAAGATTTTTTTAAAATTTATTTTCATTAGAACCAATGCTTTTAAAATTCATTGTCTGTATTTCTAAGCACTCGTTTTTACATGACACACATAATTTGTCATCACATCCAAAAAAAAAAAAAACCTGGATAAAAAGAAGGAAATCCTTGCCATTACAAACGTCTGACTAACACAGGGGCTAGGATGGCAACTCCTTAGGTAAGAAAGTGAATGAGGGAAAAGATTTTGAATAGAAAGCTCACGGGAGGTTACCTCAACTATTCGGTCGCCAGGCTTCAAGGTTCCGTTTTTGCCAGCTGGACTATCTTCAAGGACATGTTTGATGAAAATGCCCCTCATCACTTCTCCATTGCTCAGGCGGCTCCCCATCCCTCGGCCACCAACAATGCTGATGCCCAAGGACTTGCTTGGTTCTCTCCAAAGTTCCACCCTATTAAAAAAATAATAAAATTGTAAACTCCCAGAGAAAAACACAAAGGAAAAGCTTCCTGAACTTTAGAATGTCCTGTAGATTACTTAGTTATTGATGATGAAACACCATGACCTGACCAAAAGCAAGTTGGGGAAGAAAGGGTTTAGTTCCGCTAACAGTTCCATATCATCATCAAGGGATTAAAAACAGGAACTCAAACAAGGCAGGACCCTGTAGGCAGAAGTTGGTGCAGAGGCCATGGAGGGGTGCTGCCCCGGCCTGCAGGGCTACAATGGGTGCTCGACCACTCTAAGGAGGGAATGTAGGGACAGGAGATACAAAGGAAATACACCAAGTCTAGATTCTGATCAAGGTACAATTTTATTTCTCTCCAGGAGGGTTTATATAGTTTCTGCAGGGTGGGGGGAGCAAGAAGCTGTCATCTGCATAAGGTGGGGCAAGCTAACAGGATGTTTATATAGGATGTTTACAAGGTGAAAGGGTCAAGGGCTCTGACTCAATGTCCTGTTGCTAGGCAACCTGGCTGTAAGATGATCTAGTTCTCTGTCTTATGGGGTTTTGTATTTTTCCACTAACTAGAGATTCTATCCTTGACCCTGACAGAATGCTTTTACTGGCTTGTTCCTTCTGGCTTGCTCAGCCTGCTTTCTTATAGAAACCAGGACCACCAGCCCAGGGACACCAGTACCTACAATGTGCTGGGCCCAGCCCATTGGACACTAATTAAGAAAATGCCTTCATCTGGATCTTATGGGGGCATTTTCTCAATTGAGGCTCCCTCCTCTCTCATGATTCTAGCTTATGTCAAATTGACATAAAACTAGCCAATACAGATACCAAGAACACAGGCAATAAAAAGATACAGACAAATTGGACTTCATTAAAATGAGAGGCAAAAGAGGTAACTTACAGAAAGAAAACAGTATTTGGAATCACATCTGTTAAGGAATTAATATCCGGAATGTATGAATGAAATTTCTAAAATCCAGTTACCAAAAACCCAAACAACTACATCAAAAATCAAGTAAGAGATCGAATAAAAATTTAGCTACAGGCTTATAAATGGTTTGTAAACACATGAAACAATGATTATCATCTGTAGAGACACAATCAGTACCCAAGAATACATTAACTCATACCCATTAGGATGAAAATTATTAACAAAACAGAAAATAACTAGTGTCTATGAGAATGGAGAGAAACTGGAGCTCTATGCATTGCTGGTGTGAATGTGACAGGTACAGCCATAACAGCAAATTAAAGACACAGCTATCATATGGGAATACAACCAAAAGAATACAAATCAGGGTCGTGAAGAGATATTTTAAATACCTGTATTAGAAAAGCACCAGCTACAACAGTTAAGAGGTCCACTAGAAATGAAAAATAAGGGCTGGTGAGGGGGCTTGGTGCATCAAAATGCTGTCTGCGCAATCCTGACACAGCTAACTTTGTTCCCTGGAGTCCACAAAAGCCAAACGTGTTGGCTCACATCTGTAATCCCAGTACTCCTGTAAAGAGATGGGAAGCATAGAAGAACGACCCAGAAGCTCACAGACAGCTAGCCTGGCTTACACTGAGCAGCAGAAACTGGAGTGAGCTTGCCTCAAATTACTGGTAGGAGATAAACCAACTTCCAGAAGTTGTTCTCCAACCTGCCCATGCACCCACACTCATGCACACACCCGCCATACATACAATAGTAGATAATTTTAAAATTTAAAAATGAACAAGTAAAACCATACACAGTTTATTATGGAATTTAAATCTGTCTTAAAAAGGAAGGAAATGCTGTATGTTTTAACATACACAAACAGTATACTATGCTATATAAAATTGGCCAGCTAAATGAAGTAAGGACAAATACCTATGGTTGCACTCACAGAAGTCCAGGGGAGATGTATTCAGGGACAGGACATACAATGGGGTTTGCTCAGCTGGGAAGTGGATAAGGAGGTACTGTACAATGAACACAGTCTTCGTTTTACACAATATAAAGTCTTCTGTAGATGATGGCACTATATTTGTATAGTGAAGGTTCTTAAAGCCTCTGAATCACACTTAGAAATGGAATAATAAATATGTCTAATCACAATGGCACCCTAGTCATAAAAGATTAAATACATTCCAAATTATATGTTTTGTTGGTATTGATATTGGACTCACATTCTAGGCTAAAGTGCAGGCCAGCAAAGAAGTGCCATTTTACAGGAGTGTTAATAATACAGACATTACATGATCAGGAGACTCAGCTACCACTGAACAGATGGCAGCTTCTAGGTTTAGCAGCCAAATCCAGGGAAAGAACACTTTTGCACACACTAATCAGAAGCTTGCCTCTGTGGGAGTCTTTCTTGCCAGAGCAGACCTGGTCATTAACAGTCAGGGCATGAAGGGCAGTCGCTGCAAATGTTCTATATGAAATGATCTTTCCAGCACCTCCTGAGATACCCTGAACTGCTTTGCACCTTCCACTCCAGGAAGCACAGCGGCTCCTCGCAGTTCTGTAAGTTGATTTCATATGCTACTACCTTGCAGCCCTAGCTATTGCAGGATCCATCCCCATCCACACAATAAACACAGAACTCACACAGAATAACTGTCAACAGCTAAAGAGTTAAGGATGGAGGCTGAGGATTTAGTTGGTAAAGTGACTGTGTGGTGTTTGCTAGCAAGTACTACAAAAGGAAAAAGAGGTAAGGATGGACTTACAGGACCATCCAGTGAAAAAGGAGGAAGCAATCATGAGGTGATTTTCAGTGAGGAAGAGGTTCAGAGTGTTGATAGGACCCTGCATCTATTCCAGACTTCATGGAAGACAAGGATGTTGGACATTGAGGACAAGAAGACAGCATGGCTCAGTATGTCCTCAATGCTGACATTTGGGGTGTTTCAATGAGAGGAAAATAGACCTGCTGCAAAGTGAACGAATTGGCAGAAAAAAAGGGCTAGTATATGGCAGCAGGTGTATCAGATGAGACACACAACAGAAATATTTCTTCTTTGGTCAGGCAGGTTTTTTTCCTTAACTGAATATATATAGTCTTAGAAAGTTGATCTGTTTAGTTGGAAGAATTATTTGTGAATAAATAAGCTAAAATATCATTCAACATTTTCTCTCTAGATTATAAAAATAAAAAAACCAACATCCCTTTCTATTTTAATATTTATTTTTATTATATTTATCTATTTCATATTTTTATAATGATAACATATATTATTGTAGCTGTTTGTATGTATATGCACAAATGCACAAGTGCGTATACCTGTATTTGCAAATGTGTCAGTGTGAAGTATACACATATATATATGTGCAGATGTGCATGCCTGTGCCCATGAAGAGGGAAGAAAAGGGTCTTCAGCCACACTTCAATATTTCTTGAATTCGTTTTAACAGTAAATTGGTCAAAGAAATGTAGCCAATGTATGTATACACATTAGAAGCCAGGTAGGACTTTTTTTTTTTTTTTTTTTTTTTTTTTTTTTTGGTGTTTTGAGACAGGGTTTCTCTGTGTAGCTTTGTGCCTTTCCTGGAACTCGCTTTGTAGACCAGGCCAGCCTTGAACTCACAGAGATCCACCTGCCTCTGCCTCCCAAGTGCTGGGATTAAAGGCGTGTGCCACCACGGCCCAGCAAGTAGGACTCTTGAGCTCTTAAGAAAACTTCAAAAAGGAATGACAGGAAATGTCCCTTAAGGCTGTTCATTGAAAAATAAGTGTTGATTTGTCTTGTTGACCATGTCCTTTGCTCTACAAAAGCTTCTCAGTTTCAAGAGGTCCCATTGATTGATTGTTTCTCTCAGTGTCTGTGCTACTGGTGTTATATTGAGGAAGTGATCTCCTGTGCCAATGCATTCAAAACTACTTCCTACTTTCTCTTCTATAAGGTTCAGAGTAGCTGGATTTATGTTGAGGTCTTTGATCCCCTTGGACTTAAGTTTTGTGCACGGTGACAGTTATGGATCTATTTGCAGCCTTCTACACATTGACATCCAGTTGTGCCAGCACCATTTGTTGAAGATGCTTTCTTTTTCCATTGTACAGTTTTGGCTTCTTTGTCAGAAATTATATGTTCATAGGATGTGCGGGTTAATGTCAGGGTCTTCAGTTTGATGCAATTGGTCCACATGTCAGTTTTTATGCTAGTTCCAAGCTGTTTTTATTACTGTAGCTCTATAGCAGAGCTTGAGGTCAGGGATCGTGATGCCTCCAGAGGTTGTTTTATTGTACAGGATTCGTTTGGCTATCCTGGGTTTTTTGTTTTTCCATATGAAGTGAGTATTATTCTTTCCAGGTCTGTGAAGAATTGTGTTGGTATTTTGATGGGGATTGCATTGAATCTGTAGATTGCTTTTGGTAAGATTGCCATTTTTACTATGTTAATCCTGCCTATCCATGAGCATGGGAGATCTTTCTATTTTCTGACATCTTCTTCAATTTCTTTTTTCAGGGAATTAAAGTTCTTGTCATATAGATCCTTCACTTGCTTAGAGTTACTCCAAGGTATTTTATATCATTTGTGGCTATTTAAAGGGTGATGTATCTCTGATTTCCTTCTCAGCCTGTTTGTCAATTATATATAGGAGGGCTACTGATTTTTTTGAGTTCATCTTGTATCCTGCTATGTTGCTGAAAGTGTTTATAAGGTGTAGGAGTTCTTTGGTAGAATTTTTTTGGGATCACTCATGTATACTATCATGTCATCTGCAAATAGCTTGACTTCTTTCTTTCCAATTTGTATCCCCTTAATCTCCTTATGTTGTCTTATTGCTCTGGCTAGAACTTCAAGTACTATATTGAATAAGTATGGGGAGAGCGGACAGCCTTGCCTTGAGACAGCCTACAGAATGGGAAGAGATCTTCACCAACCCCACATCTGACAGAGGGCTGATATCCAGAATATATAAAGAACTCAAGAAATTAGACATCAAAATGCCCAACATTCCAATTAAGAAATGGGCAATAGAGCTAAACAGAATTCTCAACAGAGGAAGCTCAAATGGCTGAAAGACATTTAAGGAATTGCTCAACATCCCTAATCATCAGGGAAATGCAAATCAAAACGACTCTGAGATATCACCTTACACCTGTCAGAATGGCTAAGATCAAAAACACTGAAGACACCTTATGCTGGAGAGGATGTGGAACAAGGGGAACTCTCCTTCACTGTTGGTGGGAATGCAAGCTTGTACAGCCACTTTAGAAATCAATATGGTGCTTTCTTAGAAAATTGGGAATCAATCTCCCCCAAAACCCAGCTATACCACTCTTGGGCATATTCCCAAGGTATGCTCAATCATACCACAAGGGCACATGCTCAGCTATGTTCATAGCAGCATTGTTTGTAATAGCCAGAACCTGGAAACAACCTAGATGCTCTTCAACTGAAGATGGATAAATAAAATGTGGTACATATACACAATGGAATCCTAATCATCAGAGAAAAACAATGACATCATGAGGTTTGCAGGCAAATGGATGGATCTAGAAAAAATCATCCTGAGTGAGGTAACCCAGACTCAGAAAGACAAACATGGTATGTACTCACTCATAGGAGGATACTAGATGTAAAACAAAGGATGACTAGACTGCTATTCACAACTCCAGGAAGGCTACCTATAAAACAGGACCCTAAGTCAGACGCAGGGATCGCCCAATGACAGAGAAATGGATGAGATCTACATGAGCAAACTGGATGTGAGGAGGGTTAATGAAGGGCAAGGTCTGAGGGAAAGAGAGTAGAGGAGAGGGAGATCCCAGCTGGATCAAGAACAGAAAGGGAGAACAAGGAAAAAGAGACCATAATAAATGAAGACCCCATGGGAATAGAACAAACAAAATGCTAGAAAGGTCCCCAGAAATCCACAAAAATACCTCCACAATAGACTACTGGCAATGGTCAAGAGAAAGCCCGAACTGATCTCCTCTGGTGATCAGATGGCCAAACACCCTAACTGTCGTGCTAGAACTCTCATCCAATCACTGGTGGAAGCAGATGCAGAGATCCATGGCCAAACCCCAGGTGGAGCTCCAGGAGTCCAATTATCGAGAAAGAGGAGGGTTTGTATGAGCGAGAATTGATGAGACCATGATTGGAAAAAGCACAGGGACAAATAGCCAAACTAATGGAAACATATGAACTATGAACCAATAGTTAAGGAGCCCCCAACTGGATCAGGCCCTCTGGATAAGTGAGACAGTTGATTAACTTGAACGGTTTGGGAGGCCCCCAGGCAGTGGAACCGCGACCTGTCCTTGGAGCATGGGCTGGCTGTTTGGAACCTGGGGCCTATGCTGGGACACTTTGCTCAGCCTGGGCAAAGGGAGAAGGGGACTGGACCTGCCTCGACTGAATCTACCAGGCTGAGCTGAATCCCCAGGGGAGACCTTGCCCTGGAGGAGATAGGAATAGAGGGTGGGCTGGAGGGAGTGCAGGGGGGGGGGCACGGACAGGGGAATCCGTGGCTGATATGTAAAATTAAATTAAATTATAAAATATTTTTTTTAAATGCAAAGATAAAAAGAAAAATAAGTGTTGAAATTATTTCTGAAGTGATATAAGCAGCAAACTATAGTAAGGCTATAACCCACTCTTCAAGGGAACTAAATTTGCTTTCACTTAAACCTCATTTTCAAGCCTAGAAGGTACATACTGTTTAGGATCACAGATTCAGGAACTGTGGCAAACAGCACGGAGTCCTCTAGTGGATCTACAATTTAAATAGACTATTGTGATATACACTCTGTGAATCCTTAAACAAGGCAGACAAGAGCCAAATGATCACACAGGCAGGAAGCTAGGCTGACCAGTCACTAGACACAGCACGGTGGATATCCCTGGGGAAGAAGGACACCTGTCAAGAAACACTTTGCAGAGCACTTTTGGTTCTGGGTTCTGCTACTTAATCACATGACACGAGGCAACCTACTTAGTCTCTTTGTCTTATTTATCTCCACTGTGAAATGCAGTCAATAAAAACCTCCAATAAGACAGTCTTCTGCAGAATTAATTACTTAATATATAGTTGTAAAACAAAAACATTGGCATAGAGCACAGAGAAAGCCCCAGATAAATCGATGATGATGATGATGATGATGATGATGATGATGATGATGATGATGGTAACTGATGATGGTGGTGATGATTTCCACAGGAATGGCAGGAAGTATACTACTTTATCTGTATGACAATTAAGCAGGTAAGTACCCACCTCCTCAAACCTCAAGTGTGTAAAGACAAAGTGTCATTTTCTATCCATTGACAGAACACTTTGAAAAATGTCACCCATGTTATTTGGAGAACACTCATATGTTGAAAGAGAAGTGGAAGCTGCTATGATCACCATAAAAAGAAAGAAGGTAACTTCAAAAAAACTTTTAAAATGCATATAGAACACATAATTGAGAGAAACCCTATGAATGTAAACAGTGTGGTAAAGCCTTTGTATAACCCAGTCATCTTCAAGTATATAAAAGAACACATACTGGAGAGAAACCCTATAAATATAATCAATGTGGTAATGCCTAGTCACAACACAGAGCAACCCTATAACTGTAAAACTTTTAGTGTGTAATTGGTCTCTTAAAGCCTCTGAATATAACATTAGACTTTGAGGATCTGAAAATAACTCATACCAAAGGAAATCTGAATATATATGAATTGGTATGATCTTCAGCCAACATACTTACATTCAATTACACAAGATTAATTATTTTGGAAAAAAATCTAAAATGTGTCAATAATCTGTTCAAGCATTATAATATCTCTTTTTATTTTGTTTTCATCTGTCAACTAATATGGACAAAAGGCCTATAAATTTAAATGATAATCCTTTTAGATTTCATAATTCTCTTCAAATGCATGAAATAATGAATTCTGGTGTAAAATTTCATAGACGTGTTATCATTGCCTTCTCTGTTGCTTTGATAATAGATCATTGCTATGGATACTGCTTTGTATAAATAAAATGCTGATTGGCCAGTAGCCAGGCAGGAAGTATAGGTGGGACAAGCAAAGAAGAGAATTCTGGGAAGTGGAAGGCTGAGTCAGAGAGACACTGTCAGCCACTGCCATGACAAGGAAGATGTAAGGTACCGGTAAGCCACAAGCCACATGGCAAAGTATAGATTAATAGAAATGCATTAATTTAAGATATAAAAACAGTTAGCAAGAAGCATGCCATGGTCATACAGTTTGTAAGCAATATAAGTCTCTGTGTGTTTCCTTGGTTGGGTCTGAGAAGCTGTGGGACTGGCAGGTGACAGAGATTTGTCCTGACTGTGGGCCAGGCAGGAAAACTCTAGCTACAGATCATATCTAAGTGAACTTAGAAAGGGGTTTAATTTAGCCCTTGGTTCCAGAGCAATATATGAACCCTGTAAAAGTGGCATGGAAACAAGTGTCAGACATGGCAGCTAAAGCAGGCAGCTAAGAATTCACAATCTTTTCCTGCAGCATAAAGCAGAAATGTAAATTGGAATTGGTGTGCAGATGTGAACACTCAGGACAACCCTCATGACTGATTTCTTCTAGCAGGGTACCATTTTCTAAATATTATCAAATGATATCACAGACTGAAAATGATAGATTACTCCGACTTCAAGACTACATGATTGCTTTCTGTTACATGGACCAATTCATGATGGAGAACATCTCTGTAATCATTTAGATGCCTCAAAACCCATGTTACCAGAATTATAATAGAAAAATATTCATGATTGAAAATTAGTTTAAAGATTTGTTTTTATTTTAATTATGCTATGTGTATGTGTGTCTTCCTCTGGGTTTATGCATATGCATTCTGGTTCCCAAGAAAGTTAGACCTTTGGAGTTTCTTGTTGCAAGAATTACTGGAAGTCATCCAAAACCAGATCTTGGTCCAGGGAATGAACTTGTGTTAAAGGCTTGGGCATGTCTCTATCCCTGTCAACATTTTAAAGCTTTTTTTTTCATCTTGATATCAGGAAATAGATAGGTACTCATACAAAAGAAAACCCTATTTATGTAAACAATTTGGTTAAGACTTTAGACATCACAGTTGTTTTCAGTTTCAAGGAAAAAACCTTGTTTTAAGTCTTTTTCATTGTAGATTTGATGTAAGTAAATTATTAACCAGGTTCACTAAAGAATGATGTGAAGATCCCATTGTGGCTTCTATTTTGCAACATCTGAGAAAGATATTGAAGTGTGGGATATGTGTGGCAAATTCAATTAGTAAAGTTTATTTTGTGGTCCTTAAAAATGCATATAAATTTTTAGCCAGTAATTATACTTCTGGATACATACATACATACATACCCTGAATAAGATTTTATACATACAAATATACATTTGCTGCACAGAATTAGTGTAACAACATACTGTAAGCCACTCAAGTATCAGCTGTGGCCTCAATCAGATTTTAAAGTAGTGAGTATAACATAGATCTTACATTTTACAATCCTTAATACTTAACTAACAAATATCCTCTATTTCTAAACAAATCTCTGCTGATTTTGTGTTTCCAACACTGAGAAGTAGGCTCTCATTTCCAGAAAGCTCTGGCTGTGCTGGTCTGCTTCTTAACCATTCATCATCTACAAACATTCCCCTGGAGTAACTTGTTAAATATCTTGTTAAAAAAGCCTCTGTGGAAGCTTTAGGCCTTTTCTCTGTGTAAATCACCTCCACGGAGGGAATTCTTAGGTTGACATGAAGACAAAACTGAGGAGCAAAGCATACAAATTTTCCAGTCCTAAGGCCGTGTGCTTCTTTTTCTGTAACAACTTCCTTTTGTTTAGCTACTCCCGAAGGCACACTGACTGGATCAGGCACTACTGAGGACTGCCCACTGCCATGCTGGGGCAGTTAAGGTGCAGAACTTACTATTCGTCCTCCAAATTTAAAAGACTCCATAACTAACCCAATTATACAAATGAGGAGCTTTAGAAATTAAGGCACTTGTGCAGAAGTAAAGGGACTCAAGTACAGTTCATATTGCCTCCAACCATTCCCACACTAAGCCAGCTTAACTTCCCTACTGTTACTACTTTTTCCAACAAAATTTAAGTTGATCTATAACACCCTGCTCTGAAATAACTTTAATTTCTTTCTGCATCTATTAATACAAATAAAACATATAACACCTTATAATGTATTATCTGTCAAAGATCTTTCACATATATCCTTTTCTCAACATGGATAATGCTATAGAGAGACAGCAAGCAAATTGGCTATTGAAGAAATTCAAACTGAAAATGTCTTTTAAATAGCTGGAGATACTTAGTTTCTTTGAAAATGACATAAAAATAGTCTTTTCTGTATTTTGAAATGTATGGCTGCAGGTTAAGGGTCATTTATAAACAGGCAACATCACAATGCAAGGCTTCATGGTAATGGTTAACTTCAGGGCTGTTTGAAGGGGCTGAGCCATTACTACTGATATTTAATATGCTACATTATTCTATGCTTCATATATCTCTAGATCTTGCCTGGTCAAGGACATCCTATCTTCCTCAGAGGCAGGGTTTATGTCTTCATCTTAGACCTACTGAAGACTCAGAAGCTGACTTTTGACTCTGCATGGGCGTGTTAGTGTGTCCCTCAGGATACAGTGATGTGTCTGAGAATATTCAAGCTCGGTCTTCTTTGCTGCATAGGATCCATGCCAGCAAGTGTAAGGCCTGGGACAATCTCAGCCTGTGACAGCAAAGTTCCTTGCTTATATGTCTATCTCTCTTTCATACTTATAGTTCTCTCTCTCTCTCTTTCTCTCACATACACACACACATTTATATATGCATATAAAACATAAAGTAATATATATGTTTTATATATATTAAGGTTAAATATATCTAATTTTAAATGTAAACATGTTAAATGGAAACAAACAATGTTAAAATGTAAACAAACATTTGGCACTATGTCTAAAACTATTCAGAACTTATTCATTCCAACTACCTGTGCATACTTTTCTCTAGTCAATTGTCTTTAATGTTTACTATAGATCCTTGTGTGTAAGTTAGTTTTAACACTGTGTGAAGCTGATTTTTCTCTGATGTACATACGAAGAAATAAAGAATTAACAGTGCTTAAAAAGTGTCTGATGCCATAAGTAGCAAGCTATAGGCCATTCCTCCGGACCACATGCCCTTCTCTCTTTCTCTCTCTCTCTCCAAACACGTGAGCTCACTGAATGGGCTGCGCGAAGCAGAAGCAGTCCTTACCTCCGGGGTTGACTCCAGCTGCTGTAGGCTGCATTCTGGAGTTCACTTTCTTCCCCTTCTCCTTCTTCTCGCTCCGGCAGGTCTGGAATGTCTCTGGTTAAGGAAATATACAGTGAGAATTCCGAGCAACACTGCCTTGAATGGACTTAACTGTTGGTTAAACAAAACAAAACAAAACAACCCAGAGCTGTCTTAAGTTTCACTGTATCTGACCTACAAATTTATAACACTTCCTAGCATAGGAAACAAAACAAACAAACCTAACCAAACAAATAATAACCTTACACTAGAGTCAGTTGCTGCACACAAAGTCTTGCCTTGTCCATTTGCTGATGAAATGTGGCAGAATAAAGGAGGGTGAAGGAAAGGAATGGGGAAATTGCATCAAACCCTGGGATTCTATAGGAAAATTATTCAGCAAATATTTCTCTGCCCTAAGAGAATTCATCATCAGTTGATTTTATAGAACTGAAAAATCTAAAGAAAACATGCGTCAAATTATAGCATTCTTCACTGATAGGAATGCTGAACTCATTCAAACTACACGATCTTCACATTTGCAACCAGAAGTTAGGAGACCCCGTGGATCTGCACTTGAACATGATTCACAGTGCTGACAAATGAATATCCAGGTTCTCTACAAACATCCTTTTCTTTGACCTGAATGGTCAAATACTGTTTAAACATTGTTAAAATGAAATTTACCTGCCACAGGCCCTACCAGCAGCTCTGCACTTGAAGTCCCCTTTTATGTAAACTAAAGAGGGCAGATCTGGGAAAAGCTGTGCTTTCTAAAGTCTAAACCTGACAATGGTCCAGGATGGTTAGCAACAGTTCCAGGAGGTGTATTCTAAGAGAGATGTCAAGGAGCTGAATGAGAAACAGTCCAAGTCCTCTGGTAAGGAAGCAGAGAAATGTAAGCCAAAGAGATGAAAAGGAGATGAAGAAAAAAGTAGGTTTAGGAGACAGAGTGAGAATGTGAGCAGCTGCTGTAAGAGCTACTGACAGCCAGAGGCTGCAGGGAGGGGTTATGTGACCTAAAGCCTGGGCTGGGAGATCTATGCATAAGCTATGCATAAACTATGCATAAGCGATCTTGGCCACATTGTACTGTGCTACACTGCCTCTTTGTTTTAAGGGCTAATTCAATTCTTCCTTTGGATTCAATGGTCAAGATCTTAGAGTCTGACTGATTACATCCCGAGTTTGGCTTTGAAACAAGCTGTGGGACTCCAGAAGTTAAGCACTTGCTGCTGTAGATTCCTCCTCTGTAAGATGCTGACTGCCTTTTGTAAGCATCCTGCTGTTAATAACAAATATGCTTTCTTTGCAATGAAGCAGCTGATCACTGGACAGGGTGACCAAGGCCATTTTTCTCTTTACACCGAGAGGAACAGTAGTGAAAGTAGCTCCTTCTTTCTAAAATTTTTGAATGTTTTAAGGCCCATGAACTTACTGAGATCTTAACTGGTCCTCTATTTGGACAGAAGAAAGATTACTTTTTCCATTTTGATAGGGAACACTCGCAAACTACAATTAACCCATGCTATTAAGCCTGAGACAGGAATTCTGGAGTGTACCTGGGCCAACTTTTGTACAGGGTGGGTGTCCTCCTGCCATGAATGTCATGAGGCCCCAAATACTGTAATTTTCTTTTTCTTTATTAAGCGCAGGTCATGACTTTCCATTCCCCACTACTCTCTGCACACTGTGGCCTTGTATAATTTGCAGATGAAGCAATGGTGCTATATCATAATTCCTTCAGGGCCACTGGGAACCAGGGTGCTCCCACACCCTCTGTGGATGCAGGAGTCTTCGGAGAAGGCCTCCAAATGTTTGTGAAGCTCTATGCTCTACAGTATGCTTAAGAGAAATTTGGTATCCAACTGTCAGTGTAACTGCAAAAAGCAACCCACAGAACATCCTTCCAGAGAAAAGCACTCTGACATTTCTCTCCTGCTGTGAACTCAATCAGTAGTACCAACAAGCCCCAATTCTGTCTTTTTGTAAGAGAGAAGAACACTCTATTATTTAAAGGTTCTTAACATACTGTATACCAAGCTCTTTAAAAAGCTAAGCATGGTTTCCTAATATCTCTTTATACCAACATTCTGAGCCTAAGAGTCTTCAAAGAAAATAAATATGTTTGCTAAAAATTGTTTCTGATTGAGTTGTTTGATATTTCTAGAAAAAGTGAAAGCATTATATAAAACCACCGAAAATGTGCTGTCCAGAGAATTAATGAAATAATAATGTGAGGAGAATCACCAAAACTTAATGCTAAAAGTGCTATGTTAGGTGGGCAAATAAAAGATTGTTTTAATTTATTTATTTAAATATTCATGTTTTCCCAAATTTTCAATTCCAAATGATAATTACTTGAGTAACTGACACAAAATGAGACTTAATTTTTTTAAATCTTCTGCATCGTTGATTGTTTTGTTGTAGACTTATTTACTCACCTGCCAGTATATGAAGAAAAAATATCCAGTGCCATTATTCCTCCAGATTGTTGACCAAAACCTAGTCTGAACTCTTCCAAATGTTCTGCAGGCACGTAAGTAATTCTGGAATTAAACATAATCCGTGAAAGCAAAGGGAACAGAGTTCTGTTATGAAAGCCTTCAAAACACAGAAAACAATCATACTGCCCATTCGCATCTACACTGCATGTGATGTGTGGAATGATCATGCTCAATAGGTGACCTAAAATTCAAAAGGCAAAATACTCTACAGGCAAACATAACAAGTGAAATAAAAATTGCAAATGCTACTAATAAACTGCTAATTTATTAACAACCACACAGGGAAGAAAGTAGGATTATATATTTCTCCAAATGAGAAAGCCAATGTAATTTTTTTTTGAGATTAGGAAGCTCTAAAATTTGATAAGAGAGCAAGGAAGGCAGTTCAACAGCAGAGCATTTATAGGGAAAAGTCCTGGGTTTGCTCCCTTTACTACAATGATAAATGAATGAATAGGACTAAAGTATAGCTCAATTGTAGAATGTTTGCTTACCATGCCCAGGGCCTAGGTTCACCAGTAGTACCGCAAAATAAATAGTATGTAAATAAATATCCATATTAATATTATTTTTGTCGTAAGATAGATTCCCTAGCAGAAACAAATTAGGTTTACTTTATTAAGCACTAAATATCTAGAATTTATTGTTGTTTATAATAGAGTTAATTATGGACATTAATTAGCATAATCAGTGATTGAGTGAGCTCTATTAATTTACGACCTTGAAAACCTGAAGCCTGAAGCTAACATACTTAAGTTAAAGAAGGATTCATTAATGTGTAGAATCTTCTTTCATCTTTTTTCCTCGAAGAAATTGAACTGTTTACACTTGAAAGTAAACTAGGAAATCTAACAAGTAGCAACTGAGTACTCATCATGTGGACAACATTGTAGTGGATACAGAATCAGAATACAGCAATGGCCTTAGCAACCAATATTGCAAAGTTCAAATATACTGCTATTCTGTAAAGCTCATTACAACATTAACAAAATGTGTAAGTCAGTTGGTCAAGAGCCTTCAATTAACCCCTACTTAAAGAAATACTGTACCTGATATCATTAGGGCAGACATGCTTGTGCAACTAAGAAAAAAGAGTATGTATTAAACATGCTCAAAATAGAAATAACAAAAACTCTTGAACCAATTAATATATCCAATATATCCAAAAGATCCTGGCCCTGGCAGGTAAGGATATAAGGACTATTTTTTTATACTATAAGGAAAAAAAAATCGCACTGATTCACTACTTTGAAGTTAGGAGGATATATTTCAAGCACATTGATGATACCACAAAGACACACCCTCTTTCAAGTTGCCAAAGTTCAAGTCTCAAGGTTTTGAGGTGCTCTGAGGTGAAACAACATGGCTACACCTCCAAACCCTCAACCACAAGTATGTCATCTTTTATGCTGTGGAAATAAGCTAAACGCCATCACTCCTCTCAGAACACAGCTTGCTACACCACCATCAGCCCACCAAAAGAACACTCAACACCCCTGGGAATCTCCTTGTAACATTTCTACCCCAAGAACTAAACTATGAGCAGAAAACACCAGTTGGGAAAATTTCCTTAGGTAGGGTGAAAGCATTGCCTTTCAGTGGCTCAGCTTAATTTATTCATCTATTAAAAAAAAAAACCAAAATAACAACAACAATAAAATACTTTGAGTTGTTACAAAAATACTGAATAGATATGCTGTTTTCTCTTCAAATTTCATGAGTCAAAAACGTGCAATATATTTTATATCAGGAAAACCCTATTGTATTTGATATATAAAAATTAATGTAAAATCTAAAAGGCAACAGGATTTTAGAGAACATATTAATTCTAAAAATTGGGAGGACTCATATAAATAAACTCTTAAAACCAAGAGAAAATATGTTGGCAGAGTAGGGCATGAAAGCAATAATAGTAATAACAAGCATCGCCTGTTTTATTAGCCAGCTTGAAACCCCAAGCAGCACTCATGAGCTGTCTTCTGTATTTGCTAATTATTTCTATCAGAGGGTAATACATGAAGGTTTTATAAATATCTGTTTGATATTTTGTTAGCAAGGAGAATGAACAAAGAAAGCCACTGCCATGGTCATTCAGCCCACCACTGACAGAGGCCACCAGAAGAGGCTTTCCCACAATGCAACATCACACATTTAGAGCAGTTCCAGCACATGACCAATCACACAAGCCATAAAACCTCCTCACGGGCCGAAGACGGCAAAGCGGAATGACAAGCTTCAGAAACACATGGAAGCAGATTATTTGGGAGCTGCGTTAAAAGCTTCAATGTAACCTAACCTCTGGTTACACATGGAGAGGAAGAAAAAGGGCTCGATGTTAGTGATGCTGACATGCAATAACAACTACTAATCCGGGGGCTGTGCCTGCACACGCAGACAGGATCAGCCTCACAAAGGAGTCTGAAAGCTTAGTGGCTGGCAACAAGGATTTCCGAATGAGTTCACAACCATCACTGCAATGAGAAAATGTAGCAACTGCACAGCTCTGCTGGAATTTATGTTCTTATAAATGAAGAAAAAGCCAAACTGCACACACTGAATCTAATCTGGATCTATTCCTGCACTGGGATGTTACAAAAGCATGAAATGGTTTTCACAGACAAGTTGTAACACACAGCCATAATGAGCTTTTGAGTCACCGATACTCACACATAAAAGGGGGCTCGATCGTCAGCAGGTGCTGCAGAGAATCTAGAATGTGAAGCATACGCCGCGGCATCTTTTTACAATGGTGTTAACAAATGTCAATGTCTTGTGCTGAATGTGAAACGCATACATATGTAGTTAAAAGTGGGTGCTCCTGGATATTTTCCCCCTTTCCACCTCCCTCTCATCTACACCTCCCCCAGAAAAGCATCTGCTCTTTCCTGGTGTCTATAGCAGTGATTATTAACAAGCATGGAAAAATGTAACTGCAATCAATCTTTTATTCCTTGATCAGGAATTCATCCCACACATTGGGTTAAGGCAGGTGAATTCTGATTCAGCTCAGTAATTATCTGGCAGATGTTATAAACAGCTGCTGCTAAGCACAAAACCCTGGCTATTATTACAGAAATGTGTAAGAGCTCCTGGCAAGGTAGAGTGAAAAGAAACAGAATGCATTCTGGTGAGGCTTCACATCTGGCTTTCCATGGGAAACAAGGAGGCCTGGAACTTAACTGGCTGTTCTTGAACTCCAGTAACTTGAATTATCTCTTAGGCATGTCTGAATGCACACAACCTTCATAATTATCTATCCTGAAGGAGAGAGAAGGGAGGGCATGCATTGTCTCAACAAGCAATCCTTTTCCTATGGCCAATCAGTTGTGTAGCTGAGCCAGAATTTTTGATTTTTTTTTTTTATTTTTAGAGTTTCCACCACTCCCCATTAATAAGCAACACAGAGAAATTGACTGGACAGAGCTTAGAGCCAGGCAATGACTACAAAACTTAACTGACCAAAGGCAGTGATATGGCTCCATGCAGAATAAAGGAACAACTGGACTTCCCTTTGGGAGAATGGCCACAGTGACCTCAAGGTAGCTCTAAACCCCTGCTTTATGAAATGGAAGTGACAGAAGAGGGATAGGGCCAATAACACTTCAGAGAAAACCCAGAGAACACTGTTCAGCACCCCTGCTCAGTGTGATTCACATGACATTTTTTGTTTCTGCAAAAGGACTGTGGAAGGATGAACTGATTTCTACCATTTGCTCTGTACGTCCATCTACAGTCATCTAAGTCAGCATTAGTGGGCCTTTGAAAAGAAGTGGAGGATTTTATGAGTACACTGGTGTGTGGGTACAGATGAGTATGAGAAAGAAGTGTGTGCATAAGGCTAATTAGCATGTGCATAAAAGAAAGTCTGTATGTCTGTGTGAAAGACTGATGTATGTGTGTAACACAGAAAGATTGATTAGCATGTAAGAAAGACTGACATATATGTGTGTAAGAATGACTGTGTGTGTGAAGAAGACTGATGTATGTCTATGTGAAAAAGACTGACTAGTGTGTGAGGAATAGTGAGTGTGTATGTGTATAAGACAGACGTGTGTGTGTGTGTGTGTGTGTGTGTGTGTGTGTGTGTGTGTAATACTAACTGGTTAATTCCTGAAGATGGCAGATTTTTCTTCTTCCTGTTTTACATGTAAATGCCACAGTGTGTTTTGACTTCTGAGATGTGATAACATGTTTAAGAAGTTAGTCCTCTAGATGTCTTTCAAAGTTATAAGAATGCAGCTGCTCTCAGAGGATTGGGGGTTTCTGGCTGGATATGCAAGTGAGGGGAAAAAGCAGAGACACAATACAAATCATAAGAAATGGGGAAGAGACATTTTGACTTTAAATCAAATCAAAACTTCTCTGCTATTAACTAGATGCAGGACCTACACCTTGAGATACTTTTGAATTTTAACAATCTTTTAGGGGGAATTCCAGTGCCAAGTATGGATTCTGATGCTACAAGTACCCAACACGAGCATGACTGAACAAGAACTGAATGTTCAATCACCAGGCCATCTGCATGTCATACCACACACATCATGAAATATCCCACAAGGAACACTTTCCATGTGCTCTAAATCATTTGCCTTTAGGCAAAAAGAAGGGCTGGCCACAAGCAGTAAGGAATGACCTGAAACACTTCTCCATTTGTGTAGCACAAGGACTGACTTTTAAAATGACGTTCTCCTATACTCTTCTCATTAAAAGATAACTAAGAAACAGCTACATGATCTGAAGATCTGCTCTCCTATAAAGTAAAGTAAAAAGGGCATGTAGAATATGAAAGCTCAAGTGAAGGTTCTGTCCATGTAACGGCCCTTCCACTAAGACAGCAGGAGCTGCTTGCAATGGGATGTGCTTACTGCTTATGAATGGCAGAGCAGAAACCACATGGTCAGTATGCTCTAACAATGCATATTCTGCAATGGAATGCCATCGGTAAAATATTATAGAAAGGTGCCCCAACATGAATAACTACTACCAAGTTAAGGTAAGTAGCCTTCCCTTGAGCCCTGATTTATGCTTTGATCCCTTGCACAATAAACATTAATATTCAATGATGAATGTTAGAAGGGAGAGCCACATTGGTGAGGCATGGCAATAAAGCCTGAACTATATTTCATGTTGGCTCAAGGAACATCTAATGAGCTAAAAACTAACCCCCCCCCCCAACACACACAATGTGTTTGTAGAACATTATAGACTTGCAGGAAATTTCAAGCACTTCCCGGAAAAATAAGCTACAGGGTCTATAAGCAGAAGTTACCACACAGATCTGTGAATCCCCATGGGCACAAGGAAGCTCGAGAACATAATTTGTGCTTGACAGGCCTTGTGCTCTTCAGGCCTGGCACTTCGAGAACTGGCTGTTCTGGGATTTCTATGGAGCACTTCAGCAATGCATGCTTCTTTATACTGAGGATTATAGCCTCCCCATGAGACTGTGTGAGATTATGAGATATATGAAACATGGGCTCTCTCTCATAGCTAGGGTTCTTACAGAAACACCAGAAAAGCAAAATCAAACATAACATCACACTATTAGCATAATTCAATAGTGTCACAATCTTAGCTATACTTTATTTAGAATCAAGAACTAATCAGAAATATAGCATAGAGTGATTTACATGAAATGAACATGATAATTCTGTGCATCAAATAAGGAAATTATTCTTATAAATGAGATGAAATTTACGAATTTCCCAAGACAAATGGGTCCAGATGACACTTACTTTATGTCAGGTCCAATTAGAGAATGCCTTCTCAACATGGCTCGTGCCTGGGCATTAGTTAAATTGATGGTTGATTCCTCATTAATGGACAAGATGCAGTCACCAACAGCAATCCGGCCATCTCGACTGATGGCACCTCCGTGAATAATGCTTCGCACAATCACTCCCAGGCCATCTTTATCAGCACTCACTGTCATTCCTGCGAGAAGAAAGCAAGGCTGACAAGGACCACAGACAAGACTTTCAAACTCACTAGAATTTACCATTCACTATGGCTTTGTAGATAAAAGAATGTGAGTCATGTTCTTAGTCACTAAAATGCTTTTCTAAAAATAGTTTTTCATTTATCTTGTCAGTCATAGTTGTGTTGGTGTGATATTTGTGTGAGTGTGTCATGGTGCACATGTGGATACCAGAAGACAGCTTTTTGTCCCTGCTCTTTTTCTGCCATTGTTTCTGGGGACGGAACTCAGGTCATCAAGCTCGCATGGCTGGCATTTTGACCTGCCAAGTCCTCTTGCTGGCCCATAGTAAAACATTCTCAAGTGACTTAACATGTTGGTGAAATTGTGTAACAGTAATATTCCATGTTTAATACATAAGACATTAAAACAATTTACACTACAAAACTAAATGTAAGTCACACGATTTGGTGTGGTCCACCTTTCAAGACACAAGCCCTCTTAGAGAAAATACCGTCTGGTATCAGACTAGTTTTCTAACAGCCGTTCACATCTTCTACACATAACGTAATAAAGGCAGGAGTCCAAATAGCCTAGGATGGCGCTTACTCCCTTACGTCTAGTTCACCCATTCATCTCTGTCTACACAGCAGGTGGCTGCTATGTGCTAAATCTTACGCAGGTTTCTTCAGACATAAAACACAGAACTCGCAGCATCCTGCAGCCTACACTAAAGTCTTGACCCAGAGCCTACCCTGTTTGAATGTTGTCTGTTGACCCAAACCAAGAGAAAAGGAATTCTCTTCCATTCCATTTTGGTCTCTTAACTCTACTCAGGTCCCAATGTGGGCATTAGATACTGTCTTCACATATTCCTTAGATTTCATGTCAAGACAAAAACGTAATCTTAAGTCATTGTATTGCTGTATAACTTTTAATTTTTTACTTCCTCTCATTTCTATGGTCTTCCCCCTCTTGATAAAGGCCATTGCAATCCTATCATAGTATCCCCCATTGTTCAAAAGGAAACACTGGAGTCATTCTTTGTATGTATATTGGTGTGTGTGCGTGTATGTGTACGTGCGTGTGTACAGGCCTATGGATACATGTGTGAAGCGGTCAGAGGACATCCTCAGGCATCTTCAATATTTTGATTGAGACAAAGTCCCTCACTGGTTTGGAACTTCACCAGGTAGAGTCGACTAGCTGGCTAGCAAGCTACAGGAGCCTGTTCATTTCTGTCTCTCATCTCATCATAGCTGGGGTTACAACTGTGAACACCCAATCTGGCTTTTAATATGGGTTCTGATGATCTCAATTAAGGCCCTCACACTTGATTGGTAAGTGTTTCACCAGCTGAACCATCTCCCCAGTCCTGGAATCATTTTAGTGACCATCTGACATCTCTCCCTAGATTCAACACATACTTAAGACCCACCATTTCTATCTCTAAATACTACCTTAAATCTATTTGCTTTTCTACACTTCTCAATAAATCCTGGAGCAAACCAACACCATCTCTTGCTTATAATTTTGCAGCCCCTTAACTAGTCATCTGCTTTCTGATACTGTCCCTTCCAATGTACTATACTCACAGTAGGAAAACAATTCAGAAGAGACAAATCATATCCTATGTGTCCTCGGCATGCAACCCTTCACCAGTTTCCTAAGATGCAGTATATCTCTCAGGTACAGTACAGGGAACACAGGAGACCTGCTCTCCTTGAAACTTGTGTCCTTCCTTTCTACCACATAGTCCTTGGCTCTGGAGTTCCAGCTACAGCACAGCTATCTTCTTTCATATATACGATTACTATCTTTCTTCCCTTTTTCTTCTTTAGCTGATACTCTATTTGCAGTATGCTCGAACACAACTAGTTCATCCTCATGTTTCTGCATCTCTTTCTCAAAGCAGCCATCCAATATATGCTATTTGAATTACTGTTACCGTAACAGCTTATCCGGAACCTATTCACACATAAAACCTCTAAATTTACATTTAAACCATTTCAAATACAATGTAATTCACTTTAGTAAAATGGTAATATTTTCTTTTCAAACAAGAGTGTAGGAATAAACAAGATAGGAAGAGATATAAAGCTATCAAGAATTTTTCTTTTCTTTAAAAGATTTATTTATTTATAAATAAATAAATGTCTGCGTGTATGTCTGCAGGCCAGAAGAGGGCACCAGATTTCATTACAGATGATAAGATGAGCCACCATGTGGTTGCTGGGAGTTGAACTCAGGACCTCTGGAAGAACAGCCAGTTCTCTTAACCGCTGAGCTATCTCTCCAGCTCCTAAGTATTTTTCTTGTTCCTTTTTTTTCTCTTCTTGATAGTTGAGGATTTTTCTTTCCTTTTTGTTGTTATTATTGTTATTTCAAGACAAAGTTTCACTATATAGCTATGGCAGACCTGGAACTCACTATGTAGAATAAACTGGCTTCAGAGAGATCTTACTGCCTTTGCCCCCCAAGTACTCACATTAACATGCTAGTATTAAAGGCAAGAGCCCCCACACCTGGTGCATTTGGTTGATTTGTTGTTGGTTTGTTGAGACAGGCTTTCACTCTACAACTCTGATTAGCTAGGAACTTGCTATGTAAACAAAGCTAACCTTGAACTTGCAGCAATTCACCTGCCTCTGCCTCCCAAGTGCTAAGATTACAGGTATAAATCACACCACATGATTTTTTTGAATAGGAACTTTGACAAAGCAAAAAATTTCATTGTTATTTTCATAATAAAATATATCTTATTATCTATCTAAATATGAATACTAACTATACCAAATCATATCTTTTTAAAGTATTTTTAAATATGTTCCCTATAATAGTTATATCCCAGCACCACAGGCCTGGCTATGGGAAATCTTATAGTTAAAATGCTAAAAACAGACAAAAAGAGTATTGAAAACTGCAATAGAGAAGGACTGAATCACTTACAAAGGCATATCAGGATAAAACCAGATCATTTGACAGAAACGTTTAAAGCCAGAAAGACCTGGAAACACACATTTCAAGCTCTGAAAGACCACAACTGCCAACACAGACTATTATACTCAGGAAAACTACCTATTAAAATTGAAAGAAATAAAAAACTTTCCATGGTAAGAACAGACAAAGGAATGTATGATCACTAACTAAGCTCTACAGAGGATGCTGGAAGGAAAACTTCTACCTCAAGAGAAGAATAAATACATTACAGATGACAAAAAGAACAAATAAACAATACTCGGTCAGTTAATAAAAAGATACATAAAAAATGCCACAGAAAAGTTGGGGCTTGAACTCATCTTTTAATAACAACTCTAAATACTAATAGTCTCAACTCCCCCAGGAAAAGCACAGACTATTGGATTAGATTTGAAAACAGAATAGAATATGTTTTTTCTTCTGCCTTCAAGAACATATATTTATATCACTTTTGGATAAAAGGATGGAAAGTTATTCCAAGCAAATATAACCAAATAAACAAGCAGGTGTAACTATTTCAGTATCCCACAAAATAGACTTCAAAACAAAACTAGTCAGAACAGATAAAGTTTACCTCATAGTCAACACACAATCCATCAAGAGGACATTACAATTCTAAACATATACACACCAAATGTCAGAAAACAAGCAGTCTAGATCCAAAGCTACAGAGCTGGCAGTGTGTGGATTAACCCAAACCACAGATATGAGCAAGTCTTATGGGAGCTCACTAGGTTAGAAAGCTAATTTCAAAATATAATTAAAAACAAAGTTCTAAAAGAAGTGCCCTGTATGGGTGGACAATGCTGGTCTCAGAAGATATGAGTTACTAAGGAAAAGTAGAGTGCAAGTCACGGGCTACCTTCCTATCAGTCACTGTTCAAGGAGACCCCAGCGGTCTCCAAAACAAGACAGGATATTGACATTGTCCTTGGTTACCCATCAGAACTTTAAGTGTACCCACCAGAAACTGAAGTGGGTGTGGCCACCCCCCACTTCTATATTCGAATCTCTAATTTTAATAAGGTTAAAGAATAACCCACTAGCATGGTGGCACATGCTTGCAATTTCAACCATGAATCTGAGGGATGCCTGTCTCCAAAGAACAGTATCAAAACCTGCACCAGCAAAAATGTTTCATAAAAATCGAAAGAAACTGGTGGTGAGAGTTTTTACAGAAACTTGTTGTTTATTACTGATTTGTTTTCATTGTCACTAGACAAAGAGGTAAACCGTGCAGAACAGAGAGGCTGCAGAAATAGGACAGGCTGAGAGCAGACTGTGAAGCTGAGCAAATGTGACTGCATGCCTACCGGAACGAACTCACCTGTTGAGATTTCCTAAGGTATGACTTATCAAGCTTTATGTTACTTTAAGTTATAATGGAAACACTTTCCCACATGAAATGGAAGCTATAATACTGAATTACTTTAATATTTATGTTTATAAAATTTTTAAATGGGACTTTTTCATGGTTTCTTTATATGTTAGTACTGTAGAAATCTGAATATTGAAATCTCCTGTCAAGTGAAATATTAAGAGAAATGTTCTCAACATGATAGACTTTGAATTTTAACTCTGAAAAGCTAGGAGGCATTTTCAAAATCTTGATATTGTGACATGATGTCATTTACAAAGCTCATACTCAGAAATTAAACCTTCAAGTTTGCCGAGCGGTGGTGGTGCACGCCTTTAATCCCAGCACTCGGGAGGCAGAGCCAGGTGGATCTCTGTGAGTTTGAGGGCAGCCTGGGCTACCAAGTGAGACTCAGGAAAGGTGCAAAACTACACAGAGAAACCCTGTCTCGAAAAACCAAAAACCAACCAAACAAAAAACCTAAGTTTAAAAGTTGCAGAAGAATATCTCACAATGTTGAAGTAACTTTATAATTTTGTTTTGGGCTGTAATCATGGCTGTACTCAGTTGCACAAAACCAAAGGTTGGACACACATGTAAGAGGAACCTTGCTGAGTACCAAGATATCAAACAACCAGGGCCTACACTTCTAAAGATATACAGTCAGTATGTAGCCTAATTCTTAGAGTGAAAATGAAGCAATAATAATAATAATAATAATGAATATCAGCACAACTGAATGGCACTTACACGCAAATATTGTAGCACAGGCCATAAGGTTATATGCTGTGATTTTCTGCATCAATATCACTCTCTTCACAATTGAGGGATATTTTATATTTTAATTAAAACTGAAGTTTAAATGAATTTCCGGATGTGATAAAGGCTACTTTGAACCCTTACTGGTTTTTAACAAGATCTTAATTAACTCATAACATTTTCCCATTAAAACTTAAACACTAACATAAAAGCAGTTCAAATGTCAACCAGCAGATATGTCAAGAAAATGCAGTGTTTACTTACAGTTTTTAGCCTAAAAAAGAAGGACATTTCTGATGTATGCCACTTGAGATTTAAAAACATTATGCCATGTGAAGTAGTTTCCAAAGGTCAATACAGTATGGCCCACTTACTTATAACTAGAGCAAAAACATAAGCCTGAGACAGGAGGCCAATCGCCATATGACATTATAAAAGCTCTGAAGCATTACGTACGTCTACTATGCTACTCATACATGCAGCACTGAAACTTAATCAGGAGGGATTCATCCCCCTTCTGAGTGTGGAGGGGAGGAGTTACACTGTGGGTCTCTGTGCAGTGAGCATGAGATAAGAGAAGAGCAACTGTTCAGTGGTGGAGTAAATACATATCCCGTAGTGTTTTTTCTAAATGAGGTTCCTCTATGATGACTCGTTTGATAGTAACAAGGCTTCTACATTTCTGTAAAAGTCACCATGCTACATTCCATTATCATTTCTCAGAGACCCACAATACACAGCAGCTGCAAATCTGCTGCAAGGATGGGGAATCTTACATTTGCCACAACCCAAAATATGAGGTATAGAGCTTGCTGAGAATTCTTAGCAACATCCTAGAAAGTGTGCAGAGAACCACCTGGCTCCAGATGCTCTGCTGGGCAGCAGTCAGAGCTAAATAGATGTCTGTAAAACTTATCTTAAGATCACTGAGAATTGAGGAAGATCCCAGAGCCAAAACCAATCAGTGAATTTAATATATATGCTTTATTGCACATGTAATATGAATATTTAATAAATACATTAATATTAATATGTAACATATTTATTGATATTTATATGCCATAGGCCTGTTTGATATGTTGTACATATCCTATATAATAAACATTTATCTCATAAATAAGGTAAACAGAATTACGTGACTCATGCAGGTTTTTTTCATTTTCTTTTTTATCATTTTTTCACATGCAATTATATGTAGTAAAGCAATACACATCCTATTCTACAGTTCTCCTATCAGCTGGTATTGGTAGGTATCCAGTTACCACCAAATGGAACAAAATCTAGGACTCTGGGGAGGTTCTGGGAATGTCACTTCTGAGTTTCAAGTTTCAACAGAAACCAGTCACAGTCGTGGGATACCTGTGCAAAGGATGCTTGATGACTGGCCACTGCAGGAAGACAGTGCCAGATGTGAGCTAACAATTGGGCTACATTTGGGCATTCAAGGTTCTGATGCATAGTCCTCCATCAGTCCCAACAGAAAAGCTGCCTCTCGATGCAGGTACAGGTGTGCTCTGTCCCCGCAGCTCTGACTACTCTCACCAGGGATTCAGCTCCTCAAGAAGCCTGGGCCCATTTAGAAGGTGTTGTGATTATGAAGCAGCCAAAGCCTGTTAGGAGTGACAGAGGACTATCTCCACAGGAGGTTCTGTGTGTAGAGTTCTTCCAGGCACAAACATAGACTATGAATAAACTGCATTTATATTTTGGTAGTGGCAACACCTGGCAGTCGTTAGTCTTTCTATCGGTGAATGAAAGAAATTAAATACAATCTGACTCTCGCATAACTAGCAATATTCAAAGAAAGTAATAACTTACTTTCTCAAAGAACTTAGAATTCCAATTGCTGACTTCTCATTTTCTAAGAATTTCTTTTCTGACTTGCTACTACATACACACACACACACACACACACACACACACACACACAATTCATATAACTTTTACTTGAATGTAAATGAGATTTTTTTTTTGAATACTTGGAAATAAGAGAATAAGGGATGTAAGCTAGTATGAAACAAACAAACCTGTTCCTATTTCAGGAAAAATAACGAGCACATAAAAAGAAGCAAGAACATTTCTATCATCCATTCTCAGCAGATAAAAATATGTTGAAATCCACTGTCCTCTTGTGGGCTGAGGAGCAACTTACCCAGACTAGAGCTGCCTTTTGCTATAGTAACTGTCCTCTCAAAAGCTTCTTGGGACATACTTTGCAGCGGGACAGACTCAGCATCAGAAGCCAGAGAGCTCTGTTCAGTTAAATACTCGGAACCCCAAAAGAAAGAAAAAAGACAGTCACATGAAAAGAAGATTAGACTTTGGAGTGACCATTTCGACATTACACATGTTCCCCATGAGTTGTGCTTTAGCAAGAACCCACAATCAATCGAGTTCACAGGTCACCTCAGAGTCACACAAGCACTCATCCCAAACTAGAAGAGACTGGGATGTAATTCTTCTCTCTCCCCTCCCCCACCATCTGCCTAGTGACACCACCAGGAGCTAGCTGCGGGATACCTTTTGAGCTGCAGTGGGCGGGGCAGAAGCAAGCTCTGCGGGGCACAGGCCACTGGGTAATGGTGAGTTAGTCCACGCTCCTGGGTCTGCACACCCATATTCTTGTTCAGCAGCGTTTGCACGGGTGTAGTCGCTGATGGCCACACCAGAAGCCGCTGCCACGCTCATGTCTGTGGGAGGAGAGGCGGCCTGCTGTCCCTGCAGGAGGTTCTGTGTGTAGAGTTCTTCCAGGGACATCTGAAGACCAAGCACTAGGTCAGAAATGGCAATCACATCCTGATAATGAACAGACAAAGCCAACTCATCCAAACTGAGACCGAAGAGTTATATCAATGTATTATAAGCCACTTTTTGGTGAATTACTATTTAGTGAAAAATAAAACACACTTATTCATTATTTTTAAAACCTTATATATACACATATATTCTTCACTGAGCATGTTTCCTGCATATTTTTTTAATTTCATAAATGTTTTATTTATTATATTTCTTACAAATCTTGTATTTCATGTTCTACTGAGTTACACTTTTAGGTCAAATATAAGAATTTTAGATACAATGTTTAGTTCTAGCTACAAGCAAAACAATTCCAAGTTAAAGCTACACAGAGAAGCAAACAGCTCATATTCCCAAGTCACACTTCCTAGAAGCTGCTGTATATTGAGAGTACCAAGTATGACAGCCTGGATGTGGAATCTCTGGACCCTCCAGGAGTAAGTTATTTATAGATAACTATTGGTATCCATGCAGAAGAATAGGAAGCCTTGAAATTCAGATTACTGTAGGAAAATCTGTATGTTCTGTAAGATCTAACAAGTAATACTATATCAGAGAGCCATAAAAACCTATGTTGTAATCTAGTTTCCATTATTAGCAATCTGCATATAAAAAAACCTGTCTTGACAGCTACATATTAGAAAATTTCTAAAATTCCTTAAAAGTTTAAAATTCTACAGACCTATATGAATGCACACATCTCTTCACAACAGACATATTTTAGCATTTACACCCTTGGGACATGCATCTGCTTTACAGAATGCTGTTATTAAGTATGTTTCCCTTAGATTGTCTTATCAACATTTTTGTTTTCCTTCTTATGATACTGGGGGTCAACCTCAGGACTTTGTACACACTATGCAAGCATCATACCATGGAACAACATCCATAGCATTTTCAATACTTTTAAAGTGCAAAGGTCTTAAGAATACATTTACACATAAAAGATTCGTTTCGTACAAACATATACACTTATGGACAGAGAATACTATGGAAGCCTGTACTTGTGACTTTGTCCATTTACTTCCCCAGGACATATGTTTGGAATCAGATACTGATCCACCCATTTTATGCATCTGTAAAATATTCATGAAAGTAGGCATATATACTTGCACATGAAGTTAATATTTTCACATCTAAACAGAACCATCACTAAGTAGTATTTACACTTTTCTTCACTGTCTTTATATCTTGATGTCAGTATTTAAAGTTCACTCCACCCTCCTCATGAAGATAATTATTGCTGACAGGCAATGGTGGATTGTCACTCTTAAAGCCTCAGTTCAGATACTGATTCATAATTAGTTCACACTTCTCACTCTCTACTCTGCTCCTCTCACCTATTTCAAATGGAAAAACAATAGATTCTAGCACAGGACTTTTAAGGGGAACCAGAAGAGTTAAAAATAGGCTTGACTTAATAGGAAATGGCCAACAGACCTTAGCTACTACAGTTGTTTACATAACACAATGTTGTATAGCCAAACCAAGCTTGAATTTGTAAAGCAATTGCTCATCCATCACACTGTTCTCTCACAGAAGGAGACAGTGGAGTGCCTATGAACTATTCTTATAAAGCCTATAATTTCTTAGAAATGACATCTGGAAGAAGTGTACTGGGCAGCATTGTACCATGCAGACTCATGACGATTAGTGTAGGTGGACCTGTGCACCCCATATGAATACTCTCTCCATATCCCTCCTTGCACCTTTTACCAGGTGCAGTCAGGTCTTCTTTTTGGGATGTGAAGGCTGGACTGAAAGCAGGGTTCTAAGTCTGCATATGTCATATTTTATTGAGATAAAGTTCTTTATATAACCAAATTTGTCATTTGGGGGATTATGGGCTTGATGTGCTACTCACAATTCCACACAAAAGAACGGCGACACTTTCTAGTATTTTCCTCTACTTTACAAATAACTGACATTTTAGACATCTAGAATCTACTTCAGATGTGGGTCTCTTCCTTTTTGTTATGAATTTAACTATTTGAAACAATCTATTGTACTTCCTGTCTTCAATTTAAGGTATCATTTTTCCAAATTATCAAATATTCCTAGCACAGAGAATAGATGTAGTGGTCTCTCAAAGAAGTATTTAACAACACTAGTATCCTTAGGAACAAAGGATAGGACAAGGCCACCTCAACACCCCATAATCTAGGTAGACTGTTGGCTCCAGTATTCAACTTCGGTTATTTTATTCTTTTTTTTTTTCAATTTTTAAAATTGTTTTCAGTTATCTTATTCTTATAAAAAATAACATGCTTACCAAAGAATTGGTAAGTTTCAGAATTACTAAATTAATTACAATAATTACTGGAAAATCAACTCACTTATGCCTCAAAGAAACATAATCAAAACTGCTTTTCATCAGAAAAAGCAGTCTCTCCACCCTTGTTAGCTGGGGCTTACTGGAAATTCTATGACAAAATGTCCATGCATTATTCATGGAACGTGGCACAGACACATGCAGAAAGGAACAGCTAACCAACAAGGCAGATAACACATGCCTACTTTAGCAGCATATAGGTGCTGAAGAGCCTACTGTTTTATGTTTATACATCATAAGGATCTAAAAGGAAAACAGTTTTTCTTCTAGTCCAATGTTCAAAATAATCCTTCCGTTTTCCCATGCTTCTTGGTATCTTAAATAAAGTCTTTCAAAAATATATACTAATATTTCATATATTCTTGTTCTCAGGAAAAATTGAGAGAGGTGAGAAATTTAAAGATCAAATATAAATGAAATTTCTCATTTCTTAAGTTTAATGCAAGATTGAAGGTTGCTCATTACCAAACTATGTTTCTGGATAATGACTGATACAGATTACTCAAATGATAAAGTTTCTGACAGCTGCAATAGCAACGTAGCAGAGAATTCCTGCGGCACTTTACAGTCTCAACTCCTCTACCTTACCACCACTGTCCCATTTTCTGAGTTAAGGTACACTTTTCTTTACTATTTTCATATGGCTCCTAATATGCTAAGGACAGCAGCTTTCCTTCTTAATAGCCGGCAATTCCTCCACCGACAGTTCACTGTTGTTTTCTGCCTGCTGGTTCAAGCGCTTCAGGTAGTTTTCAATCATATGCCTGTCTCCAAAACCACCCCAGAATGGATGGAACTATATATGCAGCAGGATCATATGCTAGAGAATGCCACGGAGCAGAGATCTGTAGGGTGACTGGGCTGCTTTTTATGATGATAGAATGCATAATAAAAAATGCTTGCTCTGGTAAGTGAACAGGAAGGTTTATCTTAACACACAAAACCTCCCCCTGTACTAGAACACACAAAATTTCCTGGAGAACTAGTTGTCAGTCATGACAGACAATTTCATCCCTGGTGACAGGCTAAAAATGTGAGTGTAACAGAATAGATTACAGGGGACATAACACACAGCTATTAAATCTTTACCAATGGTTTTCTTGGGTCCTTTTTTTTTTTTAAAGCAAGGATTTCTCCAGAAACTATGTTGAATCTTTAAACAGATGTCAACTGACATTCAATTTTGGAAAACAATTATTACTACATTTTGTCATGATTTTAGAAGCACTAAATAAAAAGTAATAAATTATTTTTCAAATTAACCCCCAAATTTAAACCTAGAACACAAAAAAATGAAAAAAAGTTCAATGGCTATAGCTAATTGATACAATGAAAATATACCTTTTATTTCTTTTTACTTCCTGGGTCCATTGGGACATGAATTCACTATGTAAATCATTCCTGGCCTAGAACTCTAAATCTGCCTGCGAAAGTTTTGACTGACTGGACTTTGTGGCACATGCCTGAACCCCAGCACTGGGGGTTGGGTAAGGGTGGGGCAATGGCAGGCAGAACTCTTCATGGCCAGCCTGGTCTACATAGCAAGTTCCAGGCTACCCAGGGCTACATACTAAGACCCTGTTTTAAAAAAAAAAAAAAGCCTGCATGTGATGAGGAGGCCACCATGCTCCAATGAAATGAGTATTTAATAAACTGCCTGTAATTCAGATGACACAGACGTGGATAATTTAAATCTGTACGTATTAGTGAATAAAACTGAAACATAATATAAACTCCCCAGGCCAAAATGGAGACTTCTGTGAACAGAGGCAGCAGCTCACAGCTGCTGAGCCTGCTGTACTAATCTGGCTCTGAAGCTCAAGGCTTCCCCCAAAGGCAAGCTCATGCTCCGAGGTCAGCACTTATAAATCCCAGGGGCATACCAACCCAGCAGTAAAGAAATGTCTCCACAGATGGGAGATCCATTTCCAGTCTACATAGTAAGTGAAAAACTGGAGGAAACACTGAGGTCCAAGGGTTCCACTTCGTCATTCTTAAAATCTGTACACAGGCATCTTTGTTTTTCTTAAATACCCATATGTACGATATGTTCATATAGTGTACATAACCACACATGCTTAAGTAGCCATAGTTGGTAATGGCCTCATTCTATTCATTGAGAAGTCCTGAGGTGAGCTTATATTTTATCTAAAGTCAATTCTGAATTCCTTAACAAACCCCTTATGATAAATTTAATGCAAACAGGGAGGATAGATCATATAGTTTATTCAGTTTTATAATTTTTCCTAGTAGAAATCTAGGTACCAAAATTCAGAGACAAAAACAAACAAAAGCAAAACACAAGAAAACACCAGAGTTGCAGTATCTAACTAAGGAAACTGAAAGCCCACAGGAGGTTTAAACACCCTCATTAATGTTTTATTTGTTGCTTTTTAGTTTAAATATTTCAGTTGTCAGGCCAGCTTGCCAAACTTTGATTCAACAAAAGAGTAAACTGCTTAGGAAAAAAAAATGAGGCAACAGACTTCAGCAAGTCAATATGTTGTGCTGCATATAGCCAGTGTTTGCCCTGTAAAATATATGCTTCTCAGTGTGCAGATTGTGCGATCCCTTTAAGTAATAATTACTACATTAAACAATGCAATCTGTCCCACTGGCAAGAAGTATGCAATGCTACAGATTAGGAGTTCCCACCAGGATAGGAAACAAGCTTCCAGCCCTGGGGCCAGTCAAGGATGAACACAGTCCAGACAGGCTGTAGCCAGGGACCTCAGGTGTGTAGGCAAGGAGTGACTGCTCACTAAAGTTGTTACCTTGCAAACCAATTCCAGGAGGGTGCCCAGTGGCATGGGCAAGGGTAACAGGTGCACTTCAGACATAACACAAAATGCTCTGCAAATGTCCTGGCCAAAACCAGTTGTTAATCAGGAAAGAAGGGAAACAAAGCCAGACATGAGGGATTCTGCTCCCTAACCTGCTCATGAATGGAGCCCTCTCCCACTGAATTCAATGTAGCAGAAAACAGTATCACTTTAAGAAAAAATGTTGTCAGGTCTCTTTATCTTCATGTTCGCTTACTGTGTATTTCCAAGACAGAAAAGAAATTATGTTCACACATGAACTGTCTAGATGCTCTATTCTCAGTCACTACTGTACACAATAGAGAAATCAGCTAGAGTAGAGACCCCACATGTCCTTGTTTTCTTGAAAGTAACCTGGGGTTGGGAAGTACCACATCACATACTTTAGGTTTTTCTCTACCCAAATGTACACAGATATTCAGAATACATGTATTTATGTGTAATTGCTTTAGAAATCGATTCTCTGAGATTCTAACAAATGAACAGAATAAGCAGCCAATATAAAGTAAAAATGACTGGAATAGATGTAGAGATCAATGAAAAATAATGGCTAAAATATAGAGAAGCACAATCTCTAGGAATCAGAAAATCCAAATTAAAATAGACATCAACATGCCAGTTTGTACTTATAAGTTTCACAGGTTTTAAAATATTATTTTTGAACATTATGTCACCAAGAACACTGACAGAGTATTAGCATTTACATTAATAATCCATTTTTAAAGGAAAGACAGCAGTTATGTCACACAGTGACTTTGCCTTTCATTCATATCCACTGACATCAACACATACTGCCTTCCTTATAATCTTTATGTAGAACACTTTTGACATCACTTTACATTAAAATGTGCACACTAAGTATAAATTGTTAAATTGTGATAAAAAACTTACTATATTCTTTTGTCTAAAAGTTAGTTTAAAAACACTCACTAAAACAACAAAGTCATTCTAAGTTTTCCAAACACGTTGCTAAAAGCATAATTTAAGAAATATATTGAGAAAATCCTAAAAAAAAAAAAAAACACCAAAACTTTGAATCTTTGTTCTATCAGTCTGTCTAGCAAACATCAGAACCAGTCACCAGTAATCTAAACAATCAACAACTGTGAAACTATTCAGATCTGACACGAATCTTTGTGCTGTGGATATCGCTCTGTATGCTGCAAATGTGCTGCTCTGACAGGTTAATAAATAAAGTACTGATTGGCCAGTAGCCAGGCAGGAAGTATAGGTATGATAAAGAAAGAGGAGAATTCTGGGAACAGGAAGGCTGAGTCAGGAGTCACCAGCCAGACACAGAAGAAGCAAGATGTAAAGGCAGAACCAGGAAAAGGTACCAAGCCACGTGGCTAAACTTAAATAAGAATTATGGGTTAATTTAAGTTGAAAGATTTAGCTAGCAAGAAGCCTTAGCCAATAGGCCATACATACAGTTAGTCGTTAATATAAGCCTCTGAGTGTTTATTCAGGTCTGGGCGGCTGCGGGCCCTGGGTGGGACTGGAGAAAACTCCAGCTACAAATGGCGCCAGAACGTAAAGTAAGAGTTTCCACCTAAAACCTGACAAAGCTTTTTTTAAAAACAACAAGAACAACAACATTCTAAAATGGAGATAAAACAGCTTCCTACTTGTCTCTCTCAATTTTGTCACAGCCTGCGTGCTTGAGCTACTCTATTGCAGGTTTGTGGCATGCGGGCTTGACCTGCACCATGGCAGGAATGAGGCATCTGCAGGCTGCACATTATGCTGCATAGTGGATTTAGCCTTTGCTAGTTTAAAAAAAAAGATTTCTGGGTTACATGCTGTTTTGATAGAAGCATAGACCCACTGCTTCTGAGAGTTGATGGTACGTGGCTCCCAGATCCAGAGCTGGTGGTAAACATACCACCGCCATGTTGGGAAGCTGAGGTGGGCAGAAAATGCAGCAGTTTAAAGCAATAAATTCACAATAAGACAGATTCAGATGGGATAAACCTCTAAGTGGTTTACAATGTGTGTAAAATTGTATGTAGGCTTGGAAGAAAGAAAAAAGTAATATATGCAGTTATTTAAAGAAATAGTTTTAAAAAATAAAGTCTTTAAAGAAAAAGTAAAAGTAATATAAAAAATAAGCCACCTAAAGATAGATATCACACAGAGAAGCTGGATTGTGTTGTCTTTGGAATTTTTAACTGCAGAAAGACATTTGATTGTAAAGACCTCTCAGTTAAACCAATATGTATATTTTAAAGGTAACTTGACTTCAAAATTTGGATGTTAAGTATATGTTGCTTTAGAAAGGAGGCTCTGCTTTTGTTTCCACAGAAAGCAAGAGGCTATGGATTTGTTCCAGATTAAGATACATCAGGTTTGACCAGCGAAGACTGCCTGAAAGGTCTCCGATGATATCAGGGCCCAGATGATCCAACATCCAGAATGGTTTCAAGGCAACTGGCTCAGACAATACAGCCTCACGGACTACTCCATAATCCTAAAATTTTCTTTATGTCCCCATAAGAATACAGTGCCCTCATCCTGCAGGAAGTAGTAAGAGATGCTACACCCAAATTCCCAAATATACCAAGCTGGCTTTGGAGATGGAATTGGCTCACTCCTTCTCTAAACCCAAGCATACTGCTAAAAGAAAAGGTTAAAAGATTCTTCTGTCCCATATCAGAAGAGCCCTCTGGTGTGGGATAGAGGAAAACCAATATTTTTATTTAAAACAGGTTGATTATAAATGTGATCTCTTTCTAAAGAAGAAAAGAGGATATGATATAGATATGATAGGATGAAAGTGTAGATTAATGAACCTACTTTTAAAGAGCAACAACTTGTTTAGAAATGTTTTACATTGCTATGGATTTTAGTTTATTGATACTAGCTTAAACTTAATTTTGTTATACTGTATATGTTTCTACTCTTGTTTGAGGTATTATGTTTATGTAACTCATTTAGACTGTAATAGATAATTAAAAATACAGATTAATAATTAGTCTTGTATGATAGTCAACCTTATAGTCACGTTAAGTTTTCTAGGTATATACAGATATAATTAAATTAGGTAGGTAATCTTCAAATACTTCAAAGACCTACATAATATGGCATTTAAAATGTTTTAAAAATTCAGACTTTCTGGCCAGTGAGACATGTCTGCTCCTGGTAGCACCAATTTACTTCAGAGAGGAGGATGGGTATTGAAGACACATTATATGGAGTTTATCTTCTTCTTGGCAAAAATAGCCATTTGGGAAAGAAACTGTTCTGCCTGGACTGCTTGATTGACTGGACATGCAGGACCCATAGGAAGATGACCACTGAACTTTGCTTGGCAAAATGGTCCTTCAGGTTCCTGCTTCACAGAGGAAACTGCCAGACATTCTACAGGACACAGAAAGAAATGACTGAGAGATTCTAGGCCTGTGAGCTGAAGACAGATGCCCTAACTTTACAGAGGAACTTTGGATGACTGTCCAGGTTGCCAGCTGTCTCTGTCTACTCTTGCAAGACTCCCAAAAGTTGATTACATCCGTCTCCCATTTTTCAGGTAATATTATATCCTTCTGAGGTCTTTGATGTAGTTGAAGACTAGATAGATATAATTTCCTTAGTTATGATAAAAGATAAGCTAGATATGAAACCTTAGACTCACAAATATAGGATAGATAGGATATCTCCTTTCATTTTTCCAAATACATATAGACTAGATATTATAAATAGACTAGATATTGTAACTGTAATTCTTGCTTGATAATTGTTTTGCTAAATGTAATTTTATTATATTAAAGCTAAAACCTCCCTTTTTGAAAAAAAAAAGAAAAGTGGAAGTGCTATGGATATTGCTCTATAAGCTGTGAATGTGTTGCTCTGATTGGTTAATAAATAAAGTACTGATTGGCTAGTAGCCAGGCAGGAAGTATAGGTGTGATAATGAAAGAGGAGAATTCTGGGAACAGGAAGGCTGAGTCAGGAGTCACCAGCCAGACACAGAAGAAGCAAGATGTGAAGGCAGAACCAGGAAAAGGTACCAAGCCACGTGGCTAAACATAAATAAGAATTATGGGTTAATTTAAGTTCAGAGATCTAGGTAGCAAGAAGCCTTAGCCAATAGGCCATACAGTTAGTAATTAATATAAGCCTCTGAGTGTTTATTTGGGTCTGAGCAGCTGTGGGCCCCGGGCAGGACTGGAGAAAACTCCAGCTACATCTGTGACTGCAGAGATGTGACATCATTAATATGCTATGTGGTGGTTTCAATGTGAATGGCCCCTATAGGCTTATATATTTGGTTGCCAGTTGGTGGACTGTCTAGAAGGATTAGGAAATACGGCCTTGTTGGAGGAGGTGTGTCACTGGGGGTGGGATCTGAGGTTTCAAAAGCTCACTCGAGGCCCATTCTCATCATCTAACTTCCTCTTGCTTGTGAATAAGATATAAGCTCTTAGCTACCACTCCAGCATCCTGTGTCCCTGCCTGCTACCAGCTCCTTGTCATGATAGTAGACTCTGACATTGTAAGCAAGCCTACAATTAAATGCTTTTTTTCTAAGTTGTCTTGGTCATGGTGTCTCTTCATAGCAATACAACAGTGACTAAGCCATGCTACTCCTACAATTCAGAGGAACTTGTACTGCCAAAGGTAATACACAGACTTTTCTCTAAAATGAAGTGCTATTTCTGTTGTACCTTGGGAGGAGATGATGGAAGGGAGGGGCCGTAGTTCATGCCATCACTACAGGCACTATCATGAAGAGATAACACGGAGGTCCGGATAGAATAGACACTGTCGTTATCAGGAGAGAATGGAGACTCAAATCTTGACTCAGCATCAGGTGCATCTATCTGGGAATAAAATAAGAACAGCTGGTTACCACACCCTGTAACATGTCACTGTCACTAAAGCTAAACCACCACTTGAGCTAAAAGGCACAGCTGCACCTTCCTGGTCTGTCCTGCTTGCTGCATGTGCCTTCCCTACTCTTACCCACTTGAAAGCTGCATGGAGATTGCAGCACCCAGATGGGCAGACCACCCACAGCAGAGGCCGCTATCATTGGACACTATTACATCCCATCACCTAAAGAACTAACGGTGGCAATTAACAAGCTTAATTTTAAGTTTAAACAGCTACATAAGCAAGGAAAATACACAACATTTTATGATGCCAAGAATTTGGTTATCGTTTTTCATATTCAGCTAATAAACCATTACTCATAAAGGCAGCTATGTGATTGTCTAGCTAAGATACAGAAACCAAGAGCAGCTTTGTGTTTGAGCTAGAATCACACTAACAGTGAAAGGTCCTGATCACAGACTGGTTACCAGAAGCATTAAGTAATTAAACATTTTAACATGGCAAGCCATATTACTGTAAAAAGCTATTAAAACACTACTGGAACATTTCAAAGTGAGTCTCAAAATATAATTCACAGGCTGTTAACATATTTTAAATATTTGTTCAAATTCACTAATAAGCTACAATGTGGAGGGTATCTTTTACCAATGGACATTAAGTAAAACAATTTGAGAAATAATTAGTATATGCTCCCTAGTATTAACTGAGTCTTATGTCAGATTATAGACGAATATTTGTTTTAAAGTACTACTAGAAAGAGTACTCCAACAGAATGTGTACAGCTATTGCTGATACCTTTAAATCTTAGCAATCTTAAAATTCAATTAGCTCAATTTTTGTAGAGATGAAACATGAAGCCCTCAGGAAGTTGAATGGCCAGTTCAAGAAAACAGAGCTCATTAGAATATTGAGGACTCCTGTGATTACTACAAGGCACTGGGTTTACATGAAATGAAGAATCCTCTCAAATGATTTTCATTTAAAGGGGTTCAAAAATGTCATCCGAAGCCTAGAGAGGATATTGTTTCATGGTTTAAAGATGATGAGCTGGTATTGGCTACATATACCCTTAATCCCAGCACTCAGAAGGAAGAGGCATGTGGATGATGATTGGGAGTTGCAGACAAGCCATAGCAACATATTGAGATACCGTCTCAAAAAAAAGAAAAAAAAATGAGTGAATGAATGGTATCTTTGTGTACTACAATTTTTCAAAAGGAATTTGCTATGGCAAGGTATGACTTTCATAACACAAAGTCCAAAGCACTCTAAATTATAATGCTCCTGGAGGAGGGCCAAAGTCACCTCATATTTTAAGTATAATGTGAATGTATTACACTTATTTATAAATACATCAAAACATTCCAAAAATAGCTATTCAAGAGTTTGTAATTCAAAAATGTTAACAAAAAGAATTATCTTCCTTCCAAATTAGTTTTGGCATAATACATAATGCCAAAGACCTAATTCACACTCTCTAGTTTAAAGCAATGTGTTCATGTGTGCACATGGAGATTCCACATACACTAAGCAAGCGATTCAATAAATCTGCAGCAGAACTTTTATTAAAAATCAATCAGTTGTTGCCACTAACCAGAGCCAAGTCGGCCCTGAAGAGGGCTTTGTCAGGCAGGCTTGGCTCCTTACAGGAGTGTGGTGGGCAGAGAAAGGCGTCCTCCTTGGCAGAAACATACCCTTCTTCTGGTGAAAGCTGCAGGACATTGGTGTGGAGAAGGGGTTTGTGAGAAAGAAAGAACAACAGAAAGGATGGGAGAGGGGAAGGGAGGGTAAGAGAGAGAGAATGAAGGGAGGAAACAGAGTCTTCACATGATAACATGACTTCAATATAGAGTGAAAACTATAAAGATAGACAAATACTGACCCTAATCATTTCATTTGAAAGGATACAGAGGCCTTTTTCTGCCTAGGATAAGCACCAAATAATAGATGAGACCCGCTTTCTACTATTTTTTTTTTTATTTTTGCAAATGACAATCATAATCCATGATTTTTACAATATTCTTCTGGTCACTTTTTTATCTGCTAACTGTTCTGACTAAATAATTAAAGGCAAAGTTAAGTATTAAGCCTTTAAAATACGCAGAATAAACCATTAAAGAAAATCAATGTTTTTCTCAAGTATTGTAAAGGATGCAATTCACTTGACAAGGAATGTTAGTGAGGACAGGATGACCCCACCCAACCTCTCTAACCTAGAAAGCACCTCTTCCATTATGTAGCCATTAGAATTCTTGCAAGAATCTTTGAAAACACAACAATCACCTGTCCCCTACAGCTAAGAGGGAACAACTTGAGATGCTAAATACAACACAGCTTATAGGACCAAAGGAAACTACCTGCACAAGAGTGCATCTGCTTGAATTCCCCTCCTGAACTCATACTGCAATCCTGAGACACTGGGAACTCTACACTTGTATTCTACTTTCTAACAAAAAGGGAAATTTTAATTGTCTTGCTACATCACCTGGTATCAGTAACCCAAGTAGGACTTTTTATTAAAAGCATTTTTCTTATTTGTCTACAGATTTAGGTTTATTATTAATCAAGTTCCACTTTAAGGGACAGAGAAACTCATGGTATGTTTCGGTGCAAAAAGAATATGAAACATCAAATATTGTCCTGAAACTAGCTACAAAAAAAAATTTGCTCCTAAATTACTATTGTTTTCTTCTTAGTGGCAGTAAAGTATCTCCCCAGCCATTTCCCTTACAAGAAAGCAATAAAATCCAAGTTCTTACAGGCAAAGGCTTAGCCACTCCTATCCGCACCATGCCTGAGGGTGCTCCCTTCAGGGCTTCCACGGCCTCTTCAAGACTGCTGTTTTCCAGGTTGATGTCATTGACAAACATGAGCCTGTCTCCCGGAAGAAGCCGCCCATCCTTTTCCGCAATGCCACCAGGCACCAGAGAACGAATTACTATCACAGTGCTTGCTGGGTCGATGGGGTCCTAACAGGGCAGCAAGGTGAAAAGAAGTCAGCTCATTCTGACACCACAAGTATATTTTACAAGTTGTCCCCTCTAATTGTTGAGAGTCTTAAGGTTTTCATGGAGGTTCTAACAAATACCTAGGACAAGTTGATGTCTATTTCATTTTAGAAAGATCAGAGGAGTTCACCAGAAACAATGAAAGCCTCATTTGCTAGTGTTGTTGAATAGACCACTATATAATATTAAATAACTTCAAGATGAAATTTTAATTTTTGGTAAACTGTTAAGTTTTATGCTATGGCCAGGCAGTGGTGGCGCACGCCTTTAATCACAGCACTCAGGAGGCAGAGGCAGGTGGATCTCTGTGAGTTCGAGGCCAGCCTGGTCCATAGAACGACATGCAGGACAGGCACCAAAACTACACAGAGAAACCCTGTCTTGAAAAACCAAAAAAAAAGTTTTATGCTATGACTTGAAGCTGGATGGATGTCAAGGACATTGGTAACCACAGTATTTGTATAGTAGATGGATGCACACTGACTTATGTTTTGTTCTTTAGAAATGAAGAAATACAAAAAGAAGCCATGCAGTATTTGTGCTACAAGCACAAGGTCTGGCATCATTAGAGATAGCCTGAGTTCAAAACTATTAAGAGTAACACTTGCGTTTTATCAAACAGGGTTTAGCATTTCCACATTTGCTTGGCACAAAACAATTCAGGGAAGGGTGTAAGCCACACTGAGCCAATTTATAAACAATCATAAATTTAGTAAAATGACCGGAATGTTAGAATTTGTGATATGTCCAAGTATAAGCTCATCTTCCATATTATACAAAAGAAAAAAATAGCAAATACTTTATGGCTCACCACTAAAATACAGTCAGTTAAACGCATAGAAATAAAAAGATTCCTCAAATGACAAAAAGAACCCACTGTATTATGATACTCCTAAAAACCATTCTGTGTTTTGCTCAAATTCTTGAGGTGAAACATAAAACAGTTTAATAAATATAACGATAAAAGAAACCTTTTATAACAAAAAGAAATCATACCAATTACATTACTATGCTGAGCAATTCATTTGAACAACTAAATGTCATTACAAACTATAAAATAGTATTTTCTTGTTATCTGCTACCAACAATTTACTTTTAAAATATGGCATCCTTTCAGCAATTAGGAAAATAGGATCTATTTACCTGGTAGTCTAAAATGCTGAAGCCAAGGCCCCTGCTCCCTTTCTCCAGCTCTATGGACTGAATGCCAGCCTCCCACATGGCCAGTGGTGTTTGACTCTCCTCAGCATGCTGATCCACATCAGGCATCGCCAGCATGGGATCCTCCGTCTCTGAGGACCCGATGAACTCACCTAAATCTATATGAGGCTGAATAACATATAAGGCATCTCTTATTTCAGAGGGAATAGCATTTGACACATGATCAACACTGCAAAAAAAAGTTGAGTTCCTGTATCTGTACAGAACAAAACATTCTCAAAGACCCAAGTCATAAAAGGCATTGAAAATACAAGCTAGAATTTCCTATATGCTTATTCAGTGGTTTACGGGTGGATTTCCCTTCTTGTATAAGTTTGAATCACCTCTACATGAAGAATAAAAAGAAGTGTGTTGTTACTAACTAAAAAGAACTCATGATAAGTAAGATAAATTCAAGAAAATGTGGGTATGTGTAAAGTTTTGTATTGTATGCAAGTAAGGCCTCCAGAATACACAGAAGTAGGTGGATTAAGTAGTGGAGACATTTACAGACACTTCACACAGAAACTGGGCTTCAAATGTTAGCTTCTCTCAAGAAAAACAAATCAAAGTGATATCGGCCAATCCAACCCTATTCATCTGTATGAACATACCAATTTTACCAAGGGGGTTTGTCAGAATAAAATTCTAGTTTGTGTGTTGCCTTTGCTTTTGGTATTCTATTGCACTGCCTAGAGCCATGGACACAAATCTCCTTCCCCTGCCCTCATGGGACCATCCCATTGACACCACGTGAACATGTGCATGAATGTACATGGCTCAGCCTTCAAGTGGCACACAATTTTGAATACTGCTTCTTGTTCTGCCCTATTATGATGTTTAAAATAAACTATGTACTTTATCCTTCTAAGTGTAAAATTATTTCATTGTACTGATTCCTTCAGCACAATGTAAATGGAATTCCTTCCTCCTGAGAACTGACTAGGGTCCTATGTTAAATGTGTTCAGCACATCTTACAAAAAGGTGATTACCTCTGAACACTGTGATACAAACAGATAAGAATACACATACAGGAAAGTGGCTATCACAGAAAATTATTTGATGTGAATTATGAGTTCAACTTTCTTATATCCTCACACTAAAATGCACAAATAAATTAAAACATATATACACAGGAATGTATCCTTCTATATTTTACCTATTCACTAAATGGTTAAATGCAAACCAGAAACAGCTGTGTAGGTATATAAAAGTATGTTTTTCCATCTGTCCTCCACACATACATTATTTGCATACTTCTGTCAACTGAGACAAACTAGTCAGTGGGAATGCTGCAAGTACACAGTGTTACCTGCTATCAAAAACATAGTACACAGTGTTTGTTACCTACCGTCAAATACACAGTATGCAGTGGTACCTACCATCAAATACACAGTGTGCAGTGGTACCTACCGTCAAATACACAGTATGCAGTGGTACCTAATATCAATACACAGTATGCAGTGGTACCTACCGTCAAATACACAGTATGCAGTGGTACCTATTGTCAAATACATGGTATGCAGTGGTACCCACTGTAACTACTTTAACTGGAAGAGAAAGTCTCCACGAGATGGACATCCTCCTAACCTACATTTTACAGAAACAAAAATTGAAGTTCTGAAAGGACAGGTGACTTGTCTATGTTAAGCATCAATTCTGATTCAAGCCCAGGGCTGTATGACTTCTAAATCTATTCTATAAGCACAGACTATGTGAAAACGATGAAGTATTAATGAAAATAAAAATCTTAACATTTGAACATTCCTAAGCCTCGCCGTGATACGTTCAGATGAGCCTTGTTTCTGCAAGTGATACCTTTTCTGTTAGTTCAAGTTCACTTATGTCCAGGCCATCCAAGTCGGATGCGGCGTTGGGTGGCACAGTTCGGCGGCAGCATACCATTGTCACATCTATAGGCAATTCTTTTAAAATGTTGACCACATCTTGATGATTTTCTCCAAGCAAATTGATACCATTCACCTGCAGAACAACACACATGGTCCCCATAAGATAGAGTGTCGTAATACAAAGACTGTTTGAGAGCACCATTTTTCCATGAACACAAATTTCACTATGGTGGTGGCGGTGGTTCTGCTGTGCCCAGCACTACATTTAGACCCTTGTGAGAACTATCTAACAGGGTCTGTATGCACGGTTAGAGTCTTGCTGTAACTGGAGCGTCTCAAGCACTCAGGGCAAATGCCTTAACTTCCCTTTAGGTTTGATCTGCTAGTGTATGGTAGGAAGAGAGAAAAACAGTATTCCCAAAGGGTGCAGTAGAAAAGACTGTAAAGAATTAGCATTTAATTAATTTACTTTAAAAACCTAAAACTAAAAATGGCATATATAGTATGTGAAAACGGTTTTAAAACTGGGAACAAAAATTTCATTTTTTTTTTTAATTTCTACATTTCAAAAACACTGACAGATTGCAGAGAAACAAATACCAGGGGATAGCTCCCGAGTGATAAGAAGTGAGCGAGCGGGGACAGAAAGGACACGCTCACTGCTGCGAGTCTCTGTGGAAGCAGATGAAAGTGCCGCCTATTCTAAGAACTGAACACACATTGAAAAACTGTCAGGGAGCGTTTCACAGTCTTTGGAAGCTACACCAGCATAAAAAACACAACACAACAAACACCACCACAACAGAATGTGTGGAACCGGATCCGTAGTTCGGTGTCCACACACGGTTCTTGGTATTGCGGCTTGGGGTTGACTTTAAGATTTAGTTATTCATCGCCATTACTTCTCCAGCAGCCTTTCCCATCTTGTATCTGGAGAAAAAAGGGAAACCAGAGCTCCTCACTTCCAATAGCTCGTCTCCACTGAAGAGCTTCCCACTGTGCCCCACAGGGCCTTCTGGCAGAACAGATCGGATGAAGTGGTGGCCCACCGTTGCTTCCAGACTTATCCCCAGGCCACTGTTCTCACTGAACTTGCTCACATGAGCCACCTGAAATGAGAAAAATCGTCACAACTCTAACATGCTTCTGGGTTTTTTTTTTTTCTACTCATGTCAATATAATAAGTTCACCCCCCACAAAATAGTCAAATTTCTCACAAAGCTTCAAAAATCTTATTATAAGCTGCATATCACTGGAGAGTTGCCAGTGGAAAATACTGATGTTTACTAGTTTCACAGACCATCAAAGACTAAAGGGAAGTGCCTATCCACAAGCATGCAGGACCATTTCCAGGGCCCACTGAGGATGTCACAGTAAATGGGTAGAATGCAGGTAATGAATAAGAGGCAGGCAGAAACTACTAGAGACCCAAGCACAGCTGACAGCCTGAAAAGCTGCACACTGCAGCTATGAATACCATGGGGTGCCCTGTGCCATTCCTAACAAACAAATTTACCAAACAAGACCTTTCATATCTTCATGGCAGTTGGGGGAAGGTCAGTATCAGAATGAAATCACCTGACTCTGAACTGTGATGCTGGGCAACATTCTCCTCAGCCCTGGAAACCTAATTTAGAGCTCACTTATTCTAAGAAACTGCCGGGTCCCCACTGATGTCGCCAGCCATCTCTGCTACACCGCCCCTTTATGATATTAATGCTGCCAAGTGTAGAGCAGGCAAGGAGAAGGCAGAGTTGCTCCCATTTACCTGAGCAAGGATCATAAATGACACGGTCCTGTCTTACAGCACACGTCTACTCTGTTAACAGAGTACTGGGAATATCATCCAGACAACAGGTGTACAAAGGGTATTAAAAGTTCAGTCTTGGTTCTGATCTAGATGAAAGGGCTTGTCAAGGCCCCCCTTATTCAATTACCATCTAAACAGCAGGTGTCTGCTGTACATGCCAGCCACATTAATCTCACCCACAAAGTCAGTGCTAAAGGAACCACTCTTCACCTGGATCCCATAGTATTCCTCTACAACTTAGAATTAAAATGCTCACAGCTATACTTACTCATTTTCATTTAACTATAAATTACCTTGAACTTTTAAAAGTAGGTATTGCTATGAAAGTAAGTATAAAATTGAGAATACTATTTAGCAATGAAGGTCGGTGCTACTTTTAATAAATATTGTATGTTCTCTTTACCTTTTCTAACTCAAGGAAATATGGATATTGTAAATATGAAAAATTATACTGCATGTAGTGTTTTACTTTGCTTTTCAGTTTTCTGATATTTTAGTAATGTATCAACTTTGTAACTTTTTAGAATAGCAAACTGTAGTATCTTAGCTAGATACAAACACTGTTGGTAACCATCAAACATTGCCATGACATAAGTGATACGAAAAAATAAGCAGAACCAATCTATTACAGAAGATAAACCCATGAGAATGATAAAAGGGACGAGGGATGGAGTATGGTGCACTTCTGTATGCCCAGCACTAGGGAAGTGGAGGCAGAGGGACCCGGAATTTAAGGTCCTTTTAGTCTATAGAGAGAATCTGAGGTCAGCCTGGGCTACAGGAGACCTTGCCTTAAGTGATTTTTTTTAAGAAGGAAAGGAAGGAAGAAGGGGAGGAAGAAAGGAAAGCAAGCCTACAACTCTGTCATGATAAACTTTAGCTTATTTGAAGTGAAGTGTCATTCTATTGTGGTTCTTTCTGTAAATAACATGCTTAAAAATCAGGAAAACCATTCTTGTGTAGATATTATTTACACCACTCCGAGAAATATTAAAGGATGATGACACATGAGTTCTCAAGCTTGCAAACCATGTATTTTGGTTTCTTAGCTACCACTGCAGCCTTTGAAGAGCTCTAGACGTTTGATCTCTCTCCGGGGCTCATTCCAGTGATTATCTTATTTTCACCAAGGATTCCCTGCTCTCACACAGGCAAATTCAGGAAACATGAAGAGCAAGCTAACCTACCACTATTTCATAGTTAATTCCCATAATTCTCTGCCACTTTGTCAGCAGGGCAGCCTCTTGCTGCACATCTTCTGTTTCTTCCAGCTCAGTTGACAATAACGGATACCCTGAAATAGTCCAAATACTGAAGTTATTGCCAGCACCCCAAACTCACCTTCTCCACCATTTGGAAGGAAAGAAGATCTAGCAAACCCTTTGTGTTACACCGTGTCAGACTCTTTAGTCAATGAACAGGTTCCTCATAGTTTACTGAATTTTAATGATCTAATTTAGACTAATGCTTGCATATGCAACACTATCCTTTCTTAGTGGACACCTTTTAAATATGCAACACTATTCTTTTTAAATGGACACCTTTTAAACTTTAACTAGACTTTTCATTAACATCTCCATATATTACCTAACATTCATTAAAATAATAAGGGCTCTGGGCTCCTCTCAGATCCAAAAGTTTGTCTACTGATGATATTTGGTGATATTACAGTAAAAATGTGTGGTCAGGAGAAAGGGGAGCTATGATATTACCTCAAGCACAAACAATATAAATTGATAACATACAACTTCACAAATAATAGGGCAATATAAATAAGAGAGTGAAACCATGAAAAACTGAGGCTGTAAAGTAAGATAAAAGCCTGTTGTCAGAATCCCACTACTTAGCCAAAAAGTAAAGAAAGGCATCAAGCAAGTGCCATAAGTGGTTCCAAATGCAGAACGTGCAGCTGAAAGCTGGGAGTGACGAAGGAGCATCTCTGTGGGTCTCTATTTCCAGAAGAGCTCTTCACCTGAGCTCCAGCTCCAACCTACAACATGTCTAACATCACTCCATGCTTACTCATAATGACTTTCTTTTAAAAACCTCTATTCTCCTCCAGTCTCTAAATGAACCTAAAGAACATTTCAAAATTCAGATTTCTGCCAGTTGCCTTCTCTCTCTCATGGGAACTTTGGGCTCATCATGCTTTGGTTAGTGATTCTGATTTTTTTCTGGAGAAAATGGACAGAGTTGATAACCATTTTTTAAAAAGGATTCAGGACAGCAAGTAGTTTGTTCACTTGCAAAGTCCTAGTTTCAATCTCTAACTTAGAGAACAAAGTAAAACAGGGCCGGAAACTATCCCTGTGAATACGTGTTTGCTCTCAAAATTAAATTTAGTTCCATGAGGGGTTAACAACCAGCAGTGAGTAGGGTTCATAAGGAATTTTTAAACCTAATTCTGGGATCAGAGGTCATTTTGGAGTCCCCCAGTTAGTTCACATTAAATCATTCCTTTGTATTCACACAGCACAACAAGAATATAATGTGAGATTATAAATGTAATGTGGGGGATCAGATGACACTGTTGAGATTCATATTCATCCAGCAAACCCAAGCCATGCTGTTCTTATCTCCCCTCAGACTACATTTCAGAAATTTAAAAATACAAACAAAGAGCCACAGAGCCCTGCTCTCCAATCTAAATGAACAGTCAAGTGACTATCCTACACAGAGTCACCTTTCTGCAAAAGGGCAGTGGCATCCCACCCTGACAGGATAGACAGAGCAGGCACATTAGAACCATTTCCAGGTTACTGATTTATTATTATTATCATTTGTTAATAATTTAAGGACTCCTGATCGTAAGTTTGGAGGTGCTGACCACCAACTGCCCTTCCACATAAATATGCAAATTTCTCATTAGCTGCCTTTCCCATAGCAAAACTGATGATTCCAAATCTTTAACATAACCCCTCGTGCCCATCTCCACTTCCTATTTCAAGTCATGTTCTAAGTATTTTTATCCTTTTCCCCACTCTTGATATTCACTTTAGCCTAAGTATTTTCTTTACTAATTAGTGTAAAAATGGCAGAATGTAATTAATATGTATGAACACTCCACATTTCCCTTCCAGGATATCATTACATACACAAAAATCTCTTTAAATAATAAAAGTAAACTAAAACTTTAAGCAGTAGAAGAAATGCAATAATGAAACCATAGACACAGTGAAGAGGCTTCTGTGTACCTGCTGAATAGCAGAATCCACACTACTAGAGAGGAATGGTTCCATTTGCTCAGAGGCTTTAAGTCACCAAATACCCAACAATAGGACAGGGGAAATAGGCAGGAGTCACAAGGCATAGAGAGAGGGCAGATCTGGTGTGAAATCGGTAAAAACAAGGGATCCTAGGAAATCTACAGTAAGAATAATGCTCAGACAGGCTTGACAATTTCTCTGCAGAACTGCTTTCAAACCAAGTCCCTAACATTAAAACTTGCAACCCCTGAAAAACTGAAATGTAAATATCAGCCTGCCAGAAGAGACAGTTCATGCAGAAGTGGTAGTAATTGCCTGAAATGCAGCACTCAGGAGCCTAAGGCAGACAGGTCATGAGTTCAAGGCCAGCCAGGGCCACATAGCAAGACCCTGTCTCAGAAAACAATCATCACAACAAAAAGCAAATATTTTCATTCCTAAAAATCAAAAGGAGTCTCCATGTTTGTTTTTTATATAATTTATATTTTTCTATTGTTTCATAGTTGGGTAGAGACACATCAACTATATATAAACACTACGTTAAAACTACATATACTATCAATGGCTGCCTCGAGTAGTTCTGGTGGATGTGCATGTGCGTCTGCATGTGTGTGTGTACACTCACATGTGCATTCATGCCCATGTACATATGTCAAAGAACAGACTGATTCAGCAAGAAAATTAACCAACTATAAATGAATTATTTTAATATGAAGAAGCAGTTAGTCCTATTGACAAATCTAGATGTCAACATTCTTTTCCTGAGAGGTTAGTAGCATGTTTATCATGGTTTAGTAACTCACAGATTGTCATAAAGCTTAAGCTCTTTGCAAACATCCTTTCTAAAACACAACAAACACTGAAGCCTGGCTCTAAGTGTTACCTTCTTCTTCAAACGGCAATATGCTGGGATTTTTCCTCAAAGATATAGACTCTTCATCTTTTTCATAATTTTCTTAAAGATAAAAATATTATAATAGTTATATCCATAAGATAATAAAAGCATTTGAATTTTTCTAAACCCACGCTGCATGTTTGAATCACCGATTAGAGTCAATTCTAAAGAGACAAACTCCATAGTAATCGTATGTATTTATCATCATCCTGTATGTGGGCTAGGACTTTACTGAAGCCTGCCTGCCCATCTCCCAGGAATGTCTTATACAGTACATGGCACAGACATCAACAAACTCAATAGTGTGAGAAATAACAACTTCTGGCCAACAGCCTCACATTGAAGATTATTTCAGCAATGTGTAGGGGGTATCCATGGATCTCAGCTTATGAACGGCATTTGTGTTTGAATTTGTGAGTGTGAGTGTAGGTGTGTGTCTTCATGTATATTTAGATGCATGTGTACATGCCTATGGAGGCCAGAGACCAACTTTAGATGCCACTTTTCGGGAGCTGGCTAGCTATGCTTTTGAGACAGTGTTTCTCCCCAGGACCTGGAGGGTGCCAAGCAGGCTAGGTTGGCTGGCTAAAGATTCCCAGGGATCCCCAGGGTCTCTTGCCCTCTAGTGCTGGGATCACCAACAAAATGCCACACTCAGCTTCTATTATGGGTGCTGGGGATCAAACTTGGGTTCTCATGTTTGAGTAGTAGGAACTCTACCAGCAGACATATCTCTAAAATCCTGTGAGTGGCATTTCTAGAATTCAATCTGATAATTTAAGGAGATTCTGTGCAATTAGTTATCAGTGTCTCAAATAAAAATTCAAACATGCAATGGAGAGATTATTCAGTGGGCCCAGCATGAGGACTTGAGTTTGAATCCCCCAAACCCATGTAAAATTGTGCAGAGTAAACTGGGTCTATAATTTGAGTGTTCCTATGGTGAGATGGGAAGTGGAAAGAGGAGATTCCCAAGAAGCTTGTGGGCTAGCTAGCTCAGCCATACACCATGGTGAACAACACAGAGACCCATCTCAAACAAGGGAAAAGACTGGCACCTGAGGCTGTCCTCTGACTTCCATAGGCATCCTGCACACATATGTGCATGTGCGAGTGCGTGCGCATGCACACAAATACACACACATACACACACTTTCTAAAAGCATCAAACAGAACTGCATCCCCCTGAAATGAATACTTTAGAGTTAGGAGGAAACGCTAAGTCTAAGTGAGAACCAGGTCCACTCACAATTACCTTTGCTTACAGTGGCACTACCAGGTGGCACATCTACATCTTTTGAAGTGTCTTCTCTAGAGGTGAGTTCTGCTTCCTGCCTTGCTCCCTTCCTCATTAGTGTCAGGCGCACTGTCTGTCCTGTGTGACGTAACACCTCCACTGCTTGCTGATTGGTGAAACCTTGAAGGTTGGTGCCGTCTACCTGTGATAACAAGACACATTAAGAATTAACAGCGCTTTTGTACCGCTAATTCACAAAATGGATTTATTGCTTAGTACTGAGAAAGGGGCAGGGAATGGACATTTCTATAACTAGGAAGTAGACACAATGTCCTAGCACATACTCAGTGTCTAGAGGCAAAGATGATTTGCTCAGAACTTTTCTGAGGGTTCCGTTGATTTCTATAGATTCTGTGGTAGAGTTTCAGGGTATGACTTTTAAAATCATTTCTCTAACTCCCTAGGTGATCCTGATATGCAGTCAAATTTAGAAACCAGCAATCCAGGAGATCAAGACACAGAAGGCGGTGAGGAAAGCTCACCCCACACCCTGGCATGTACCTACAGTCCTTCACATTGCCTGTGAAGAAGGGAAGCGAAACATTCGGCATTCACATATTTATTAGACAAATAGAAAGCTATGAGATCCAGACTAGCATCCTCCACCAGTGTAGCCTAACTACAAAAGTTTCTGAAAGGATATATTAAAACCTCAAATTAAACATTTAAGCCCATTTGCTTTATTTATGTGTAAATAAGTACATACATGCATAGACACATCTGTTGTTATCTACATGTAACATATATAACAATACATGACACCTAAATGGACAGAAGAGAAGGTGGCAACGGAAGAGGAAATGAGTAATTTTCTTTTCTAGTGGAAATGTCAGTGGCACTAGAGACTGCCCTGTGGACGAGTCTCAAACTCTGCTTCCTTAACTCTTGTGCAGTCCCTCTGAGTTACACGGGACCCTGGACACGGGCACCTGCCTCTGTTCTTCCCCACTACTGACTTTTCTGATTCCCTTTGGAAAGATTAGCAAATTAGAGTAATAGAGAAAAAAAAAAACTGCAACAGAATCCATAGCCAAGAGAGAAGAAAGGTTCCTACAGCAGAAACTGGAAGACCTTCTGCTAGAAATGGTCTGGGAATGCAGGCGGAAGGCAAGCCAGCTGAGTCTTCCTGTGCCTAACAGTGGCTCATCTGCTCAGAGAAGAAAGAGGGGGTTCCAGGCTGGGGAGATGGCTCAGTTGGTAAGGGGTGAGCTGTGCCAGCATGAGGACACAAGCTCAGTCCCCTAGAACCCACACACATAAGCTGGGAGCAGAACTGAGGAGACAGATTAGCAGACAAAGTTTTTTTTTGTCAATTCTGACATCCTAAGTTTGATCTCCAAGACCCACTTAGTGGAAGGAGAGAATGGAGTCCTGCAAGTTGTCCTCTGACCTCTGTATACCATGGCACATGGAAGGCACAGGAAGGAGGGTCCTTGGAGCTTGTTGACCACTCAGTGTAGCCAAATCAGCAAACTCCAGGTTCAGTAAGAGACTGACTGCCGAATTGTGGAAGACACTTGACATCAACTTCTCTACATTCATGGGCACACATGTGCACCTACACACAAATGTGCACACACACACACACACACACACACACACACACACACACACACACACACACTGGAGGTGGTCAAAAGGTACATTAGATGACAAATAGAATACAGTTATATTTAAACAAAGATACATGAAGGTTTTCTGAATTTAAAAGATTTTAGTTGTGTGTGTGTGTGTGTAAGCCAGCCCTGAGGGCATGAGAGGGACATAGCTGGTACTGCCTCATTGTGGTGGTGGGGACAAGGGAAAGATGAAGTTTTCCTGGTCCTACCTGGCCCACAGTCAGGACAAATCTCTCTCACCCGCCAGTCCCACAGCCAAGTAAACACACAGAGACTTTTATTGCTTACACTGTTTGGCCTAATGGCTCGGGCTTCTTGCTGAGCCCATTTCTATTTAACTATAAGTTGCCACGTGGCTCTTGGCTTACCGGTACCTTAACATCTGCTTCTCATGGCGGCAGCAGCTGGCAGCTTCTCCTGACTCAGCCTTCCACTTCCCAGAATTCTCCTCTCTCTTTGTCCCGCCTATATTTCCAGCCTGGCTACTGGCCAATCAGCACTTTATTTATTAACCAATTAGAGCAACACATTCAGAACATACAGAACATCCCACAGCAGAAAGATGCCCCCTCCTCTCCATCCCTACGGCCTCCGGCTGGCAAGGGAGTTGACCTCTTTACCAGCTGCAACACTCAGGAAAGTGGGGCTTGCACCTCATCTGGGCAGCACAGCAGAGCCAACCCTGTTAATAGGGCACAGGTGAGTCTGCCCTGGGAATATAAGCATGGGAGACCTAGCCCCGCCTCTCATCTGCCATATAGTGGCATAGGCTGGGGAGAGTTGCCCTCCCCATCCCTCATCAATGCCTGAGATAAGGAGGAGAGCTGGCCCTGAGATCACAGGAGAGGGGGAGTTACCCCTGCCCACCAGCACCTGCAACACTTGGGAGAGCAGCCCTGAACCTCACCTGGGCAGCACAATAGAGCCAATCCTATTGGCAGATGTGGTGGTAATCTAATTGTACTGAATTATTATTTTGATTGTATGTTAATAAATAAAGTTGTCTGGGGGTCAGAGCTATTAGAGCCATAGCAAGAGTGTGGCGGTGGTGGCACACGCCTTTAATCCCATAGATATCTGTGTGTTCAGGGATATAGCCAGCATTGGAGACATATGCCTTTAAGACCTAGGGGGCTGTACATTCAGACAGTGACGAGGCAGTCATGTGTTTGGGTTTACAACCAATGAGAAGGCAGAACAACATACTATAAAAAAACGAACCGAGAGGAAGTAGGTCTCTTTTCGCGAAGCTGGGACAGCAGGAGGAAGGGTGAGATTTTAGCTCTGAGCTCTGACCTCTCGGCTTTCTCTTTTACATTGTTTCTGTGTTTCTTATTTAATAAGACGGTTGGATACATCAATAGGCAGAAGTGGGAGTGAGCCAGCCCTGAAGGGAGAGATGCCCCCCTCTACACCTTGCCCCTCACCACCTTTGACAGATGAGGAAGCTGACCCTCCCCCTTACCAGCTGGACCTCAGAAAAGCCAGCCCTGTTCTTTGCCTGGGCAGCACAATAGAGTTGACCCTCTCGGCAGAAGCATGGGTGAGATAGCCCTGAGGGTGTGAGAGTGGGAAAGCTGGCCACACCCCCCATCTGCCTGTGGTGGCAAGGGTGAGGGAAAGATGCCCACCCATCTGCCCCTGCCACCAGTGGTGGGTGAGGGAGCTGACCCTCCCTTTACCAGCTGCATCACTGGGGAAGGTGGACCCTGCACCTTGCCTGGGCAGCACAGTGGAGCTGAGCCTATTGATGGGGGAGCAGGTGAGCCACGCCAAGAATGTGAACATGGGAGACATGGCCCCACCAGGTCTCAACTGCCATATGGCGGCATGGGCAGGGGAGAGATGTCCCCCCTACAACAACACCTGAGGCAGGTGGGAGAGCTGCCCCTATCTCCCACCAACTGCAACACTCAGGAGAACAGGCCAGCACCTTGCCTGGTAGCACTATAGAGCCAATCCTGTTGTCAGAGGTGTGTGTGGAAGGCAGGGGGGCAGGGGTTGGACAGATCTGAACACTGAAGACCCATGAAAATTCTTAAAATGCACAGAACTTTTCCTTTCAAGATTTTGGTCTATAACCAATTTTTATCACTCTTTATAAGAAGTTTCATTAAGAAAAATCTTACACAAAACACCAATGGAGAAACTTCATCTAACTCTGGCCACTTTTGATTGCAGGAGAGCCATGGGGTCAGCTCTGCCTTAGTGATCTCATGCAGAGGAGAATACCAGAGGTAGGTACAAAGGCAAACCACCTCTATTCATGAAAAGAGTACAACCACCATCATTTTAACATGGACTACAGGCTCCATAATTAGCAAGGGAAATTCTGGAGAAGAAACACCAACCACACAGTTGAGAAAACCTGCTTCCTTAGCATACTCCATGTAGCTTGCCAAAGCATCCTCCAAGAACCCATATCTACTAATAGAGACTGAGAATCTGTATCTATCACAGAAAAGGCACATTTGCCATTTCTCATTATCAGTCATAATTCTATATTGGTTCTATGTGTCACACTAAATAACTAATAAGAAACCTGATTTTATTTGTTGACAAAATTAGCTAACATTCTGAGACAAAAAGTGTTCCTTTATCAAATAATTGTTACACAGAATGCCACCAGGGAAGAGGGTTTGGGGGGAAAACACTCGTACTTTCCTGCCCCTGTACTGTACACAGCATAACACTAGGGGTCCACAGACGGCAATCTGTAAAGAGCAAAATAGTTTAAAATGCTTCCTCAAAATAGTAAATAATTTCTTAATCTTCTCAGCACCTCAATAACTACAAATTAAAAATAGACCATAGCTCTAATATTTGCTGTCAAAACAAAACCAGAACAAATTAAGGCTATAGTTGTAAAACTGCAACTAGGAAGGAAGGAAATATTACCAGTTTATGGGAGGACCACAGAGGGTGACACTTTGCACTAAGTGAACACATGGTCAAGAGCGCAGCACAATGCTTCCCAGGGGTTAAGGTGCTTCTAAATTTGAAAAGAATTGCTAAAAAGTAAAATTAGAATATGGATGACAGTGCAGACAGTCTTATTAAAAGGAATATAAGACAGGGAAAGTACACCTCCCCTTTGTGAGTACATTTCTTTATCACCTTCCTTGGCTAAGAGGAAGTAATCCTTGAGGGTCACTCACATAAGAACAAAGATAATGACAACCTAAAGGCAGGTTACTGTGAGACTTAAAAATTTGTAATAAATCTACTCCCTCAGTAAACATTTCCCTAATTAAAATACACTAATACAACACTCCTATACCAGCTACTTTGAAGGTCTAATGTGGTTCTCTTAAGGGAAATTAAAGGGGCATTATATTATGCCCTAAGGTAATGTAGCAGAATCAAGAAGCTCTCTAAAGGACGACACCAAAGGATATCCAAAATGGACTGAGAAAAACCCATGAGCCTCAAACCTACACAAAGAACCTATAGGTGAGTGAAGAAAGCTGGGGGCAGGTGAAGTGGCCCTCCCCAAGGAAGAACACACCAATTGGCTGTCCGGTACCAAATGGCCAGCCCTGAAAACATACATACAATTAACACTGCATAGCCTGAACAGATTATATTTAGAAATATATATATATATATATATATATATATATATATGTGTGTGTGTGTGTGTGTGTGTGTGTGTGTGTGTGTGTATGTATATATGAAATAACAATTAGTAAAAAAAGAGGCATAAATTTGAAGGAGAGAAGAGGGGTATATGAGAAGGTTTGGAGGAAGGAAATGGACAGGAGAAATAACCCAATTAAATTATAATTCAAAAATTTTTTAAAAGTTTGCTGAACACTTAAAGAGAGCTATCGATTGCTAAGCTCTAACAATTCCATTTCTTAATATATACAAAAGAAAAGTGAAAACACATCCTCATAAACCTTGTACAAGAATGCTCACAGCAGCATTAACTCTAACAGTCAACAAGTACAAACACCTTTCATGGCTGAAATGACTAATAGGGAAATGTGGCAAACCTACCCACAGTGAACTATTAACTAACAATGAAAGGCAATGGAAACTGACTCTACAACACAGATGGACCTTAGAAACTATGCTAAATGAAGCAGTCAGTCACAAAGTACCAAATCCTATGTGGCTGTATGGACAGGAAATGACCCAGAAAAGGCAAGTCTGCAGAGACAGAAAATAGACCCTGGACTACATAGGCCTAAGACAGCGGAAGCAGGGAGCAAGGAATACAGCCATGAAAATATTCTATACCCAAATGCAATGCTGAATGTCCAACATTGGAAGGATATGTACAGACACTGAATTATACAATTTAAAGGTACAAATAATAGAATATAATATATTATTTATAATTTTGATTTGAAACACCATCTAGTAAGTTGATGTAGATAGTTGAAGGAATAAAAAGTAAACTTTTAACTCATTTATTGTGCTGGACAGTTTTCTGTCAACTCATTAAATCTTAGTCACTGGGTGGTGGTGGCACACACCTTTGATCCTAGCACTCGGAAGGCAGAGGCTGGCCGATCTCTGAGTTCAAGACCAGCCTGGTCTACAGAGTAAGATCCAGGAGAGGCACCAAAACTACACTGAGAAACCCTATCTTGAAAAAATGGGAAAAAAACCCTTATAGTCATCTGAGAAGAGGGAACCTCAATTAAGAAAATGCCTATGTAAGATGGGGCAGTAGGCAAGCCTATAGGACATTTTCTGAATTAGTGATTAATGGGGAAGGGTCCAGTCTATCCCTGGGCTGCTGGTCCTGGGTTCTATAAGAAAGCAGGCTGGGGAAGCCATGAGGAGCAAGCCAGTAAGCAGCACCCCTCTATGGCCTCTGCACCAGCTCCTGCCTCCAGGTTCCTGCTGTTTGATGTTTTGACTTCCTTCGGTGATATTAAACCAATTAACCTTTCCTCCTCTGTTGGAAAATGGTCCAAGAATGGAGTCATGTGGGGGGAATCCTGAGTGCTTGTGCGAACACTCCAAGAAAACAGGCCAAGAGTCTTGTGATCCCAGTTTCTTCCAAACACGGAATTGTCCTGGGAATGTTTTTGTGTTCCTCCCAGGTGCAGTAGATAGGAGTTTCATTCAGATACTCACCATTGCTTCTGCTGTTATTCAATGAAATGTTTAAACTGTGGTGGTCTTGCTACATGTGGCTTGTCCTTGTGATTGTATATAGCTTGAACTCATGAGTACTTTACTCAAGTGACCTCTCTGATGACCTCTGTGTGATGTTCTGAATGAAGTTAGCTATTGTGTGAGACTTTATTTCACCTCATTTATGGGCTGCATTCTCTCAGGTCCCATGCTTTTAGAGTGGTAAATATTCCCCAGTTGCTTTCAGTCATGGTGTTTCATCAGTAGCAATAGTAATCCTAACTAGGACAATTGTACAAGGATCCACACTGTATTCACCTCTCCCTTACTTCCTACATAAAAAGTGTGTGATGGCTCATTTCCATTCATGGTAAGATAGAGACACTTGGGAACCTTCCCAGCTAATACCCAAATGGGTCAGAAACTCACTTTGATCTTTCAATTGGACTAAAGCAGAAAACAGATAAAGTTAAGAATTCACAGGGCTGATATCAGGAACACTCTAGAAGACACGCTATAGACTTTCCAAGGACAGAAGTAATAATCTTTAATCTTTTTTTTTCCTAAAATGTGGTAGAAAATATGTAACAAAAAACCCTACCAATTTCATATTTTCTAACCATCCAGTTCTTAGTGTTAAATATTTTCAGACTAGTTTGTAAAAGTTCTCTAGGTTTTTTGGTTTTTTTGCAATATGTAGATGAATCACTGTCATGCTGAATGACAACTTCCAATCACACAATTCCACAAACCCAAGCCCCCAAGCCCCCAACCCCCCAATCCTCCAACCCCCTCACCCCCCTACCCCATTCTCTGACAAGCTTGGATCATGTTAGTGGGATCACACATTTGTCTTTTTACAACTTGCTTATTTCAGTTAGCACAATATTTTCAAGATTGATCAACATTGCAGTGTGTGACAGAATTTCCTTCTTTTAGCAGGTCAAAAAGCAAGCCATAGCATCTGTATACTACATTTTTGTTTATCCAGTTGTCTACCAGCAGTATCTGGGCTGCCCCTTGGTCTGTACTATGTAAAAAACACTGCTGTGAGTAAAGACTCTTTAATCTTAACTTGACTTGTTCTGATTAATAAGATTCCAAGGGATTAATAAACAACTTATGATAAACTATAAGTCAGCATTCTCTACCAATGTCTTCAAATGACCTTGAATATTAAAAAAAACACTGGCAAAGAGAAAGATCCTGTAATTACAGACGTTTAGATAGAGGAGGTCAACAAACAGGTTTCCTACCTGTGGGTCACCTCAAAGTCTTCAGTTTTTCATTGTAGGCTAGGAATCCCTAAAAGATCATATCTACAGGTTTCCTTAGTGCACTTAACCTAAAGTAATTTCTAGATCAAAGAGTAATTTGAAGAAGCCAGTATCTACTGAACAGCAGGTGAGATTTTTTTCTTTTTTCTTAACTACATGAAACAGCCACATACTTAAAACAGAATGCTACTACAATAGCATAATGATCAGATTAGTCTGTATTAATTTCTTTTACTCTTATTCATTTACAGGACTGAAAGGAGATCATCTAATTGACAGTGTCATTCTGCAAGGTTAAAAAAAATATGCAGATCTGAAATGTAGGTCCAGGTATAGTAAACATCTAGTCTCCCTTCAGAATACCCACAAGAAAATGCACTATATGTTAGTGTAACAAATTCATTATGATCATAATTCAAATACACTAGAAAAATTGTCTAAGAAATTTCCATTTTAGACTTCAGAAAAGTAAAACTGAATCCAATGTTCCATTTAATCTGACAATAATTAAGAGGCAATTTTAATGTCAGTCTCAAACCACTAGAGCTAGAGTGAATCAGTGGATCTGGGGTTGGGGAGATGGCTCATCCGGTAAAGTGCTTCCTGTGCAAGCAGACGGACCAACGCTGGGGGTCCCAGGACTGAGATGAAAAGATGACTGTGGTGGTAAAATTCTATAATCCTAGTTCTAGGAGATGGAGACAGCAAGATCGCTGGGGCTCAGTCTGTCTAGCAAACTGGTGACCCTGTCTCAAAACTAAGGCAGAGATGGATAGTCGAAAACACCCAGTGTCAACTTCTGGCCTTTATGTGTGCAAACACCAGCAGACAGACACATCTGCATATACACATGCATGTACATGTACATACCACAAATAGAAACACACAAAAATTAATGTCAATTAATTTAGTTCTTTACAAAGTAAAATCAAAATGTTTGATACATAGTTCAGTGGGTAAATTTAGTTACAAACAGGAGTCCCTGAGTTCAGATCCCCCGGACCCACATAAAACCTAGGCATGGCAGCATAGTCTTGAACCTCAACAAGGAAGAGGTGGAGACAGGTAGATCCCAGGGAATGGACTTGCCGGCTAGTCCAGCTAACTAAGAAGCTCCAGGCTCAGTGAGAAACACTGTCCCAGTAAACAAAGCACACACAAACACAGAAAGCTATAGAGGAAGACATCCAACATTGACCCCTGGCCTCCAGCACACATGGAACAGTGAGTACACATGCACACAAACATGCAATCGCATGCATCACACACACACACACACACACACACACACACACACACACAGATACACAAGAAATTATTTCTGCATTTTAAGATTTTATTCTTTACATGTATGTGTATGGATATGGTTCTAGATTTGCTAGGAACCAAACCCAGGTTCTCTGGAAGAGTAATACATGTTCTTAACCACCAAACCATCTCTCCACTCCCAGAGGACATAGTTCTTAATCATAAAAATTGCAAAAACTTTTATTAAACATGCAACTTACTGCTATAATTTGGTCTCCAACTTGGATTCTTCCATCATGTTCCACAGCACTGCTTTTTGTAATGCTCTTTACAAAGATTCCTGAAGGTTCTAAGATTAGAAATAAGTATTTTTTCACTATTTATAAGCACACACAAAGAATAGCCATCTTCTCCCTTCCAAATAAAAATCCTAATTATGAATAAGTATTTAGTAACAAGCCACAAAGGCATCTAGTAGAAAGAATAGGCGATTGTTCAGCCTGCCATATCAGAGTCACTTATACCAAATTATTTCTAAGAAAGCTGCCAACTACTTTATGCAGGAAAAGAAACCATACAATGATTGAATATCTCATAAGACAGATATTAGAGGCCACTGCAATGTTTAGAAAATGTTTAACGTTCATTATTACCTAATTTTTTATCTCCAACATAACCAGCAATGGTAATTCCTAATCCTTGGACATTTTTTGTGAGTTCCACATCAAACATCTCACCTTCTTCACTTTTTTGAGTAGATGCATCAACCTAAAGAAATATTAATAAATAAATCTTTAGAAAAAATCAACATATAAGAAAAAACTAAGGTCAAATTTAAAAAACCAAAGATGCAATTCAGGATTAATCTGGCCTAAGGTATCAGTTCAACTATGCTGTAGAATTGGCCCTTTACATCCAGACAATATAAACTGAGCATCACGGTTACATTCAGAAGCAAATGTAGAGAAGAAAGTGGAACCTTCCCTTCTCAGACAAACTTACTGTATACACAAAATGTTAAAGATTAAATAGCTTCTAGTTAACAAAGTATTTTCAGACATAGCTCATCATCATTTCTAAAAGAGTTGGGATGTTTAAAGTTCAAAGAAGTCATGTTTTGAATTGATATATAAAAGGTAAGATCCAGTGTTGCCACTTAATCTTTCTGGACAGCCACCTACCACGAAGAGCAATGCCCAGCTGCCATCTACTGAGGAGTTTCATTGTAAGGCATTTGGCATGTCTTTGTTTCTTGTTTCTTCTAACAACCTAGAATTGCCTACATCATTTGTAAGCCAGTAAGACAGGTACAATTGCAGCGATTTTTCCCTGGGGGAGGAGGCATATACATATTTCCTAGGACAACCCATTAATATCTGGAGAGGTGGAACTCAAATCCCAACAGTGTGGTTGCAGGGCTGCAGTTTGTAAGTGAGGTACAGAGTGTAAGACTGTACAACACAGGGCCACAGAGAGCTCCTACTCCTACCTCCAATGTGTAGCTGACTCTAACACCATGAATATGAGTGTGTCTCCCCCACAGCTTTGTTATAAAAATTAAATGGCACCCTGGGTGCTTGATAAACAATTTTGTTTGTTTCCTCCCGAAAGGGTATATAAGATGGAGAAAGAAGAAAGAAGCGAGTCCTGATGCTTGCAAAAAAAAAAAAAAAAAAAAAAAAAAAAAAAAAAAAAAAAATTAAATGGCACCAAGGAAGTCTTTTAAAATGGTCTCTTATTTGTTTGTAAATTAAAGATATTCACAAAAAACATGTGCCTCTCTACACTGGCACCCCCCTGCTCTGGGATGGTAGGATGCTGAAAAGGGCCTTCCTGGGTCTAAACCTTCTCTAACATGTACCTAATACAGTTATTAGTTGTATGTTAGACGAAAGGGAAGACTCCCTAAATTAAGCATTAGTGAACTGGCACGTGATGTGATCAATAAGTCATTGGTCCTATACATTGGTGTGATGTCATCAGACTCTCTAGTAAACCCTAGAAACATCAAGGCAAAGGGCTTTAACAGGCATGTAAGTTGGGGCTGGCCTGTAACATTTTCTGACTTCCTTTAAAGTGAACCGTTATCTCACTGATGGTCCACCTAAATGAAGCATAATTTTACAAGTAAAGTTGGACTCATTTTTTTTATTGCACATAATTATCTGTGCAAACTTAGCAAAAGTTTAAAGTTTAGATAATTACAAGAAAATGACAGGATGAAATCTGCTTCAATTGAAACAAATGTGTTTTCTATTTTTAATAAGTTATTCGAGTGCTATTTTAGAGGGTGGCAATTTGACTATCGAATGGTTTTAAACAGGGCACAAGCTTCAGAAATGATGATATGCAGAGAATAGACACTGTCCTAAGCTTTCATTACATCAAGTAGTTTTTGGTATTGCATTCATTTCTATATTGCTGAATAAAATGTTTTGTTTTCCACAAAAGAATGCCATTTAAACACTTTCATAAACAAGCTTGCTTTCTTCTTTCTCTCTGTAAAAAATAGCAACCAAATCTAGTCCTAAAAACAACAGAATCATGGAAAATTCAAGTGTTCTAATAAAGTTTTAAAGGACTTATGGAAGATGTTAGGCTATTAAAAAAAAGAATTTGTAACCAGTGGTTAGAGCAATTTCAATAAAAGAAAACATGGATATTTTACATCTATGGGAGATGGATACAGGACTGGCATGTGATAGAAAAAAAACATCTAGAAATGGGTAGGATTTGTTTCTAAAATATTTAAGACACTTCTGAATTGGACTTTTAAAATTTTATCCATTATATAATCTTATGTCCCATAAACCAACTGAGATAACCTCTAACTTCCAAGAATTTTGAAATTTTCCATATCCAATTTAAGACCAAATGGGACACAACACCAATGAACCATGTTCCTGTTCCGTGCCAAAGCATAGCTGCTGCTGTTTTAACCAACTATTTACAATGACAACATCGTCACAATCTGGTAATAGTTCACAGCTTGCATATATTAAAACAATGACATAAGGAGCTTCTTATACCTCACTCGCTCCTACAATCCAACCTCCCAGTCCCCGACTTCCACAAATAAACTTTCTAAAAAAAAAATTGTTGAAAGGCTATGATTAGAATGATGACCCAGTTCACAAAGAGGCTTCTAGTTAAGATAAACACAGACTCAAATATGGGTATTAGAGGAACAGAACCCTAAAATTTCATATGTGCTTCAAAATATTATCCTTATAAAAAGGCTACTTACAGAAAGTGTGAAATTGTCACCTAGAATCTTTAAGCAAGCTATTGTCAATAAATAAAACATTGCTATCTCTACATATATTTTCGTTCCATTCTTTTAATACTTACATACAATATCAGTAAGTCTAACTTCTGCATGCTATGTGCTTAGACCTTTACATTCATTGTTTTCAGCTACTTACACGCATCTCTGATGTAGAAACCAGAGAAGAGGAGAGGGTGATGCCCGAAGAGGAGGGTGCTACAGTTTCTTCTACAGCACCTCTGGCAATCATCAGCTTAACTCTATTTCCACACTGCCTGAGGACCTGTGCTACTTGCTCACTGCTCATTCCTGCCAGGTCCGTGTCCCCAATCTTTAGAATGTGGTCTCCACTGCACAATCGCCCATGCTGCATTAAAAAAAAAAGAGTTCAAATAATTAAGGCACTGTCATCATAACTGCACTAGAAAAATTCTAAATGATCTAGAGACAATAATAAAAAAGGAAATAAAAAGGCATATGTCGATCATATGGAATTAAATGTGTAATTGTACTATTAATTGTCTTCTGAACCACTCTAGCACCATTCAATATTGTGAAAGCAAGTGAAACTCACAGATAGTTTGTTTGTGGTGATATTTTATTTGTATGTTAATAAATAAAGTTTGCCTGGAGATCAGAAGTCATAGTCAGCAATAAACAGAAGTCAGGCGGTGGTAACACATGCCCTTAATCCAATCACAGTCTCTGTGTGGTCAAGTACACAGCCAAGCATGGTGACATGCACCTTTAATCCCAGTACCAACCATAGAGACCTGGAGGTCTGTATAAACAGGCAGTGACAAGGAAGTGATGTGGCTGGGCTTAGAGTCAATGAGAAGGCAGAACAGGAAGGCAATAAAGGCGCAGGTTAGACAGGAAGAGGCTCTCTTGGGAAGCTACGGCAATATGGGCAATATGGTGAGCTAAGGTTAGTTAATGGCTATTGCTCTGATCTCTATGGCTTGCATTCCTGTATTTGGCTCTATGTTTCTTATTTAATAAGACTGTTTAGAAATTTGTCTACATTTGTTAAATCAATAGCTAGTATGATTTTTTTCAGTTTGATTTCTAGTTTAGAATTCACGAGGACAAAAGATGACTTTGTGTGTTTTTTTAGTTTTGAAGAACAAGAAGAAAGTGTCATTAGGCATAGATAAAGTATGAAGTTACTATTTGTGGTGGACCTGCCCCCACTTATATGACCCAGGGTACTCTTAAGTAGGGAGAAGTGAGAATTATTAGATAGAAAAAGATACCTAGATGATGAGAGGAAAGACAGAATACAGGATAGCCTCGGGAGGACCTGTGTCAATACCCACCAGCTCCGAACTTTATTCAAAAGGGCTTTTTATAACAATGCCAAGGGGAGGGGCAAAGACCTCCCCTTTCTAGATATAGCCAAGTGTAGATACTTCCAAACACCTGGTACTCAGGCCCATGGTCCAATCATCCTCTTATGCAGTCCTACTGGGTAAAGCTATTAGGAAACCTCGGTGGTCTCCAACAACTATTCAAACACAGCTCATATTAATTAGTTTGTGATACAAAATATGAGAAAGTACTTGAATGCTCCTACAGTTTCTATCTGGCCATTTCAATGATAAATATGCCAAAGAATGCATTTGGAGATAACATACTAGTGAAACAAAAATTCAGATAGATGAGAGATATGATCATTATCTGAAAAACTCTGAAATGACAGGCTACTCTGCACTGTCCAGTGCCAGTTACCAGTGACATATGGCTGAGGGACACACCAGGCATGTGGCCAGTCCAACTAAGGATTAACGTTGTATTTACCTTTAATGGAGTTAAAGCTGAATGTTTTTATATTTTATGTGTACTGAGGAAAATATATAAATGGTGTTCTCCCTTCTCTCTCAAACATATGAAGTTCATTTGCTATTGCTAGATGTTGGCTAACACTTAAATGTTATGTTGCTGTTAATACCACTATTTAAAGAGTTGCTGTTTAACTGAGGCTTTCACTCATGAATATGAGGATGTCTGATGAACTCAGCTTCCCAATTTAAGTTCAAATCTGTGAGTGAAAACAATAGCTTTATAACTCTATAAAGTTAAAATATTAAACACAGGTAATAAATGCACTGAACAATTTCCTACACACAATAAATGGCACATTTCATAAACACCAACACCTCAAAAAACTAAAGAGAAAACAGGCCGTGTGCCCTAAACAAAGGTGAAACCAGGAACCCAGCACTGAAGCTAGAGTTTTTCTGCTCCTGCCTGGCCCACGGTCAGGACAAATCTCTCTCTCCCGCCAGTCCTGCAGCCACTCAGACCCAACCGAGTAAACACACAGAGACTTATATTGCTTACAAACGGTATGGCCACAGCAGGCTTCTTGTGATCTAGTTCTTCTATCTTAAATTAACCCATTTTATAAATCTATACCTTGCCACGTGGTGGCTCATGGCTTAACAGCATCTTCACATGCTGCTTGTCATGGCGGCAGCTGGCAGCATCTCTCCTGACTCAGTCTTCCTGTTCCCAGAATTCTCTTCTCTCCTTGTCCTGCCTATACTTCCTGCCTGGCTACTGGCCAATCAGTGTTTTATTTATTAACCAATCAGAGCAACACATTTAACATACAGAACATCCCACAGCACAGCACTAAAGGGACAAGATGGGTTGGTTTCACCTCAACAATAATGTACATTTTACATAATGTAGTTATAGACAGCTGCTAGGTTTACAAATATATAACTATCAAACAAAGGGCTGAAGTTTCTACAGGGATTGGAACTTTCACCCTGATTCAGTCCCTGGTTCTTCAGGATGTTCAGTGCATTGCCTATAACTGTTTTTTTAAGTAACATCCTTATCCACTTTCAAGTATTCTCTTCCAAGTCTTAGAGAATACTTGAAGGTCAGCTCAATAAAACAAAAGAGCTTAGTTGATGAAATTTTCCTTCTTTTAACAGAAAATCTAAATGATGAAGCCACACTTCTGGGTGAACAGAAAAACATCTATCACAGTAGCTTACCTGGTCAGCCACTCCTCCAGGCAAAATGGTCTTGACTATCACACCAGTTGCTTTTCCTCCTATGATGCCGAATCCCAGACCTGACCCATCGTTTACCAGTTCTATAGTTTCCACATGCTGCCAATGAATCTAAAAATAAAAGCTTGAGATGAGCAGTTTGTTGGTGTTAAATAATGAGTTCATACAGAATCATGAGTGCTAACCAAGTTCAGCTTTTCATTTGGTATACTTCCCTTTCAAAAGACCACAACCACTACTGATATGATCCTTCCAATGGTTATCAATGTATCACTATAGTGTGACTTCATTTAACCCATACAAACAGGCACTGATTCTGTAAGATATTTGTAAAAGTTCCTTGAAAAGAAGTTCCAACATAACAGCTGCACTAGATTAGGAGAGTCCTCTGCCAAATCATGTCTTGAGGCAGGATGCTAATTTGTGTAAGTCTATACCATCATTGACCGCTAACTGTAACCACATGAGGTATGGTGACATATACCATCAAGCATGTGTGTGTGTGCGCGCGCACACACACACACACACACACACACACACACAAAACACATACACCCTGAAGGAAGGAAGGGAGGGAGGGAGGGAGGGAGGGAGGGAGGGAGGGAGGGAGGGAGGGGGGAGGAAAGGAAGAAAGAGGAAAACAAAACAAATCAAAGTAAGATTTTTATTTACTTACTGGTAAAGTAAATTTTACTAAGAGACTATTTTGTATGAATGCTGTCAAAGTATCATGCAAAGTAAAGGCTATTTTAGAATTTCAAAACTTAATCATAATTCAGAAATAAATATCCCAAGTAGGAATATATTTGTAAAAAAAATCTTAAAAACTAAAAGCAAGAAAACCTCTAAGAGACATGAGGAAATGGCAGGCATCAGAGAGAGAGCCCAGCTGAAAAGGACCACAGGTGATGCACCCTGTTCCTCGTCTACTCACTGGATTTGAGTGGGCTGAAACTGTGCTGGCCGCAGATGGAGAGCGGGAAATCCGGGGGCTGGAGACCTGAGGCAAGGAGCCTCTGGCGACAACCAGCTGCACAGTGTCTTTGGCCTTCTGCAGGATGCTAATGGCCTGCTGGTGTGTGATTGTCTGGTCTAGGACCTGGCCATTGATGGCGAGGATCTGGTCTGTCTCCTTCAGTCTGCCATCTCTACCAAGGAAAGAAATGAAGTTAGGAAAGAAGTGAACACTCAAGGAAATGACAGTTCCTGTGGCCTAAGTGTTCAGGTCACTTGAATCCTACTGTAGAACACACATGGTTTTAAAACTACTGCATGATTTGAATCCAGTGCTTGTGGCAATTCCACTGCTCCCTGAACCACTGTCAAAGGCCACTTTTTCCTCAACTGCTGGCTACTTTAGCACTCATTAGAATAGGTCCTGTATTTTAAAAATAAACCACCAGCCAGCCGGACATGGAATAGGACATACAGAATGAAAGAAGGGTAAAAAGCCTTGAGGTAAAATGTAGATGACGAGAAACGGGTTAAATTGAGTTGTGGGACAAGCATCAGATAAGGCTGAGCATTCATAACTAATAATAAGTCTCTGTGTCATGATTCCGGGGATGGTGGTCTGAAAAAGCCTGCTACATAAACATGTATTTCTTTCTGCTCTGAGTATATTAATAAAGCACAGCTCAAATTATAATGGGAGAGTTCTGGTGATTTCTAGTCCAAAGGAGACCAAAATATAACAGTGAAAAGATTATATTCAAAAGTTTCTTTATGAACTAAAATGTAACTAGTTTACGACAATTTAAAAGCTCTCATTTTACTTGTGTGTGTGTGTGTGTGTGTGTGATGTATTCATGTATGTGCATGACTGCTTGTGCACCTATGTAGGGAGGCCACAGGTGGACATCTAGTGTCCCCTATGGCTCTGCACCTCATTTTTGTGACAGTCTCTCAGAGAAACTGAAGCTCATTTTCCTTCTAGACTGGCTGGTCAGCAGACTCCGGCACTGGCCTATCTCTGCTACCCCAGGTTAGAGATATGGACTTCCTCGCCTGCCTTTCCCCCCCCCCTTTTTTTTTCTTCTTAATGGGGCTCCAAACCTCGGTCCTCATACTTGCACAGTAAACACTTCAGACATCTTACCCACCCTGTGACTCACTTTAATGGATTTGCTTTATACTGCCAAAATATTAATGACTTCTAAAATAACCAATTATTTCAGCTTTTTTTTGGTAGTATTCATTTCCCTCATGGTGATCAAAACCCTTCTGATTGTTACATCAAAAATGAGGAAGTTGCTGTGACAATCTTACCTGTGAGCCACACTGCCCTCTTGAATCTCCTGTACGAATATCCCCAGCTCTCCCCTGTTTTCACTTCTGAGCCCAACAACACTAAACCCAAGGCCTCCACATGGAGGTTTGAGGAGCTCAAATATCTCCACATGGCGACCCTGTTCAGGAAACAAAACAGGAAATAAAATTAAAAGCCAATTACAAGCAGGCAGCAAAAGCACATTTTTTAAACCAGAGCTCTTGAGACTGAGACTGGAGGATAGAGAGTTGTATACAAGCCTGGTTTACACAGGGAATGCAATCCAGCATTCCAACCCAGACTACATAGCAAAATCAAAATCAAACTAAAAATCTCAAAACCAAAACTACACAAAACAAGAAACATCATTACTGCTAACAGTCATCTTACTGGGACATTACTTTGTCTATCAAAAAGAAGAAAGTAGAAAAAGAACAGTTTAGCACTCATCACCTAGAATAGAACATTTCATTTTTACAGAAGAATATTTCTGGAATGTGGCATAAAATACTAAATTTAAAATCTGATCATTTTTCCAAATGATCAGCCTTGAAAACATAAACACGCAAGTAATATTATACAGACATACAGACAAAGTAGGACATATTTATGTATTTAGGAACATGAACACACACACACACACACACAGAGAGAGAGAGAGAGAGAGAGAGAGAGAGAGAGAGAGAGAGAGAGAGAGAGAGAGAGAGAGAGAAAGAGAGTGGGGGAGAGGAGAGAGGAGAGAGAAGAGAAAGAGAGAGAGAGGAGAGAGAGTGAGAGGAGAGAGAGTAAGAGCGGAAGCTAACTGAAAGCAGTGTAGATGATCAATCCTAAGTACATTTATCAGGAATGCAACTTTTATCTATAATTTCATGTTAGAAAGATTCATGGGTGTTTTGTCCTGATCACTCTGCCCTGTCACCCAGAATTCTGTCCCTCACCCCTTTCGCCCCAGGTATTCTAACCTCATTGCACCCACACAGCCAGAGTGCTCACACTATCAGCCAGGTAAAAATATTTCATTGATGTCATCTTCTCAACGTGTGTGTGTGTGTGTGTGTGTGTGTGTGTGTGTGTGTGTGTGTAAAACAACAATAAAAGAGAGAGAGATCATGAATTTAAAAGGGTTTGGCAGGAGTAAAGGGAAGGGGGAAATGATATATTATAATCTTAAAAAGATAAAATATAAGATAATAGAAAAATCTGAACTATACAAATTCCCCCAAATTCTTTTTCATTCCAAAATTGTTCAGGTGTTATAAATGCTACTGCATTCCTCAAATTATCCAGGACTCAGACACCTTCTTAAATACACCCAGTGCTAGTCATAGGGAGAAATGCTCTTACCTGGGCCATATTTTTGATGAGCTGATCAAGTTCTTCAAAGGCAGGCTTCCCATCCATGACCGGTGGAGCACCAGGTCCAGGAAGAGCTTCCAGGTTCCCATTATTTGGAGATAGTAAAAGTGATTCACTTGGCAGAGTGGGAATTACAGTGGAGCTGAGCTGAGGTATGTGGGCAGGGTCGGCATTTGTACTTGCCAAAGTGGCGATGTTTACCTAGGAGGACGCAGAGATTAATAACAACAATGCTAGTGTGTTTAAGCCAACTGCAGTAGCTCTGCCCTCTTCTGAGATGCAAGAGTGGCCTTGAAGCCACATTTCTCTTTAATTTTATGTTAATGTTTCTCAAAAGTATTAGACTGAACTTCCACCTGGCCAATTCCTATTACACTTAGAATAACAACAGCATAAATCATTATTTAATTTTGCAAAGCAGAACATCACCCAAGCGATTAACATGGCTCCACATAAAGGTAACTGAAAGCAGTGTGGACAGTCATCAACCCTAACTGTGCAACGCAAATGGTCAATCCTAACTGTACAGTATAAACAGTCCTAACTGAGCAGTGTATGCAGTCAACTCTACCTTTGCCATGCAGATGGTCAATCATTCCCGTGCAGTGTAAACAGTCAGTCCTAACTGGACATTTCTGCAAAGTATCAAGAATGCAACTTTTTGTCTACAACTATGTGTCAGAAAGATTCATCAGTGTTATGTCCAGAACAGCTCTGCCCCTCTTCCTCACCCCCTTAGCCTCAGCTATACTGACATCCTCACTGTCTCTTACACACCACCAGCCAGGTCAAAATATTCACATTCACTTATTTCATTCATGCCTACTCAACCTCACCATGCAGAAGCCCTCCCTGATAGCCTTTCCCAGATAGGGCCCTCCACCTTGCTTTGTGGAGCAAAGCACCCATGCCCTGCTTCTCTTCAGAGCTTATTCTAGTTTCATTCTGCTGCTGTGATAGATACAACACTCTGAACAAACGCAACTTGGAGAGAAAAAGGTTTATGTGGCTTACACCCCGGCCATAGTCCATCACTGAAGAAAAAAAGGACAGGAATCCAAGGCTGAAACACGGAGGCAGGAACCGGGAGGGGTGCAACTTGTCGGCTTGCTCTCTGGCTCACTCTCTCACAGGCTTATGCTCAGGACCACCAGCCCATAGAATGTATTTCCTCCAGGCGGCTGGGCCCGCCTACATCAATTGCCAATCAAGAAAATGGCTCACAGACATGCCCACAGGCAAACTTAATAAAGACAGTCACTCAACGAAGACTCCCTTTCCAGTGGATTCTAGCCTGTGTCAAACTGACAGTTAATGCTAACTAGGACAGCACTTCCATGCTGTTAATACACCATCCACTGTCAAATCACTTCCATTTCAGCCAGTAGAAGTAACCAGAATGTAAAACTCCCCAGTGGAGGGATCCAAACAAAAATTCTGTTTACTTCCAGGTCTCTGTCCTCTAGAGGAATGCCTTGCACAGAGTAGGCCTTCAACATATATTTGCAGAATAAACACCCACACAACTCCTCCACTGGTATTGGCTCGAATTCATAGAGGACAGGATTACACAAAATCCTGTACCTAATAACACTGTGTGACAAAGACACTTTTTCATTATGTGGCTATCATTTTTTTGTGACACACAGAATACAGTCACTTGAAATACCATCCCAGGATAAAGACAAGGTAAAAAACATCCAATGATGAACTCTAGGAAAATATTTCATCCTGTGCCCCAATAAGAGTTCATCACCCATTTTTAAAAATAAAACAGAAAACTCATTTAGTTACCAAAGTTACCAAAAATTTGCCATTATATCAGCTACCTTTAGTCACCCATGAAAAAGAGGGAAGAAGCTTCTGGGAATTGTTTCAAATGCTTATTTTAAAATCTACAGCAGGCATGATCAATAATTATTTTTCAAAAGCAAGTTTCTTTTGCCAAGACTGATTTTTTTTTTTTATTCTGAGCCATGGCAACTTCAGCAAAGTCTGCCGGCAGAAGACACACTGCTCAGGTTGAAGCAGATGGCATAATAAAATTTGTGACAGGCTGAAGATCCCACACACTAGGACCTAATGCCCATGGTATGTTTGCATAGTGAAAAATATTTGGACTTCTGCTACAGTAAGCCAGAGTGAACAAACCCCATTCCGAGAATAGATGGTCTCTCTACAAGAAACGAACCACCAAAGTACAAGCTGTGATGTTCCAGAGGACCAGGGCTGGGGCAGTGCAAGAGTGAAGTCACTGGAGAGCAAGTGTTACTGCACTATGAAGATCACCTGGGAAGGGTGGCACAGAGGTCACCGACTTCCCCGGCTTCCTCCCTGCTCTTGGCCTTTCTGTAAATGGAGAGCCAGGGTTACCTATGGAAAACAGGCCACATATTTTAAAACTGTCATTTAATTACACCATCAAAGGACTTCTTTTTAAGTTTGAAAACTTATACTCTTAGGGAAAAGCACAAAGGCACATTTTGATTCATTTTAAACTATTTATTAAAACCGTTTCCTAACCCAGGCATGGATGTACACCTACAACTCTAGCTCAAGGGAGGCTGAGGCAGGGAGATCTCAAGTTTTAGGGCAACTGGGGGTAGCGAGGATGTCCCTATCTAAAAAAACCATTATGAAATAAGAAGAAAGGTGTTCTTTATTATATGATCTGAGACACAGGAATGAATCTTACTTATTATTTCCTGGCAGATTATTTGAGTCTCAAAGAGCATTTATGTGCCTAATAAATACATATATTAACTTGTGAACTTTGGTTAATGCTGCTACTTAAATTAGAACGTAAATGAAGATTATGTCCATTGTTGAATAGAAAAATTTTCCAACTGTAAATGCAAGGACAAGTTCTAGCATGGTGCCTGTTGTTAAAAGTATGAGAATCCAAGCTAGGCATGCCTTTAATCCCAGCACTCAGGAGGCAGAGGCAGGCTGATCTCTGTAAGTTTGAGGCCAGCCTGGTGTACAGAGTGAGTTTCAGGAAGGACTCTAAAGTGACACAGAGAAACCCTGTCTCAAAAAAAAAAAAACCAAAAAACTCAAAATATAAAAATTCCTCTTACAAGACTTTCTGCATCACTACAGATCTTTCCTCAGTCTTAAGGTTTGGTCAATATAACCAATCCACCACAATTAATTTATTCACCTATATAGAATTTTATGTTTCCATAGAAAAAGTTTACATCACATATATTATATAGCTTCATAAAAACATAAAAATTAAACATAAATGGCAGATTGTCGGAACACGGCCCAAGAATGGAGTCATGTGAGGACAATTCTGAGTGCTTTTGAGAAAATGCCAAGAAAACAATAGACGAATCTTGTGATATCCATTGTTTCAAAACATGGAATTTTTTTTTGTGCTCCTCCCAAGTGTAGCAGAAAGGAGTGAGTTTTCTTCAGATTATTCATTACAGCTGTTGATTGTTATTTGTTTATATGCCTTTAAAACACATTTTTTTCCCACATGTGGCTTATCCTTGTGATTATACACATTATTCAGGTGACTCTTCTTAACTCTCAGAGTATAAATTGTCTGATGCTCTGAATAAAGTTGGTTATGGCATGAGACTTCAGTCAACCTCATTGATCGGCTCCATTCCCCCAGGTCCCACTGCTGCTACAGCAGTGACAACAGATAGTTTTAAAATTATCTTTAAACAAACCTACATGTAACTGGCAAGAGCTGAAGATGCATATAAACCAGGGCAACTGGGCAGCTGAAGTCCAGTGGCTGTCTAGTGAAGAAATGGGCAGCATCTCAATCTAAGTCACCCACTCAGGTAGAACTAGGGAGCCACTGCACAGCAGTATTCCAAGACAACAAAAACTCACTTTAGTTCAAAATGAAATTAAGCTTAGCCTCTGGGAATGCTTACACCAGTGAAGCCTTTTATCAAAAACAAACAAACAAGGTGAAAGTATGCAAAAAGGCAAGAAAAAATATATCAAGAATGAAAAAGAAATCAGGAATTGTGGCATGTTCTACCAATGAGAAACAGAGAAGTAGCCATAGCCCACAATGTCGAAGACGGTCATGTACAATAGCAAAGACCACTGCCATCTACTTTAGAGGCTCCTGGCTACAACATATCACAGTGACACAGCCCACATCCAAGGCAAAGAAAATCTGAAAAGCCATGATAGCAAAGCCTTAATTTGTCATTAAAGAAAAGAAATCAGGCCACGACTGAGCAGGGTGACTAAAACCAAGACATAAGCCAGAGGTGACTACACACACCCATCATATCAACACAAGATAGACAAGAGGATCCTTTGTTCAAGAGACTATCTCCAAATAAATAAATACATAATAATAAATAAAAGTCTAAGAAAGTAGGCATACCTCCCTTTTCCATAACACATGTATGAAAATCAGCTGTTGCCTTAAATTTGGAGAGGGAAAAAAAAATACCAGAGCAAATTTGGGTGCAGAAAGAGGCTAATCTTAGATAGAAGGTCCAAAATAGGGATGGTCCATAATTAAAGAACACAAAAAAGGTTTAAAATGTGAGTGAATTAATACCAATTACAAAAATAGTAGAGTAGACAATAAGAACCTGTAGCGTCTAGGATATCTCTGGAGGTCAGGGCCTGCATTTACACAAGAGGCAGGGATGAGATGAACTGGGGTCAAGGGTTTAACTTCTCTAAATCTTCTGGGTGGTAACAGCACTGACTGAACTAGAATGGGTCAACGACCGGACAAGAAGCCAGTGTACAAAATATATGAGAAAACTCAGAAGCCACTTAAAAATGAGCAAAAAGTGGAAACATCGCACTAAATAGGATACAGGAATGGACAACAGGCACCAAAAGATGGTCAGTGTCACTAAGAAAAGTCAATTAAAGCATAAAAATTACCATTTTACACCTCCTGAAATAGGGAGGATGTAGAAAAACATAAATGCATTCTTATTTTTATTTATTTATTTATTTATTTATTTATTTAGGTTTTTCGAGACAGGGTTTCTCTGTGTAGCTTTGCGCCTTTCCTGGAACTCACTTGGTAGCCCAGGCTGGCTTCGAACTCACAGAGATCGCAGGCTCTGCCTCCCGAGTGCTGGGATTAAAGGCGTGCGCCACCACCGCCCAGCTCATAAATGCATTCTTACTGGCAGATAAATTAGTAGTTTCTGAAAAAAAATATGCATGTATTTACCAAAGAACCTCCTGAGCATTATTCAATAACAAAATCCTAAGTTGAAGGCCAAACACTGTGGTATATGTCTGTAATATAGGAGGCCAAGGCAAGAGGGTTGTGAATTCCAGTACAGCCTAAGACACACAGTGGAACTCTGCCTCAAAAAATGAAAACAAACAACAGCAACAAAAAAAAATCTGTATTCACAAAAAAAAACTACAAAACTGCTGGAAGTAGCAACTTCATCTGTAATAGTAATAATATTGAAAGTAAATAAAATTCCCTTCAGTAGATATATCCATACCACGGATCATTCCTTGGTAACAAAAAGGAACATTGATACAATGTGGATAAATTTCAAGAGTTTGTACTATGTGAAAAATCATCTAAAATATTCTGTCGTTATGAAATGATAACTTACTTTAAAAAAGGGCAGTCTAGTAGAACTCTTGAGTCTAATAAATACAGTAGCGTTACAGGATACAATGTCAATATTTTTTTTAAAGATGTCTTTATATACACAAACAATACTCTAATACTAATAACTCCAAAATTTAACTAGTTAGAAATATACCTGACCAAAGAGAAAGTTTTCCATAACAAAAACTTTCATGATAATGAAAAGGAAAATTAGAGACCATACTAGACAATGGAAAGACCTCTCATGCTCCTGGATTGGCAGATTATTATTAAAATGACTATACTACCAAAATTCATCATTGATTTAATTCTGTATCCATCATAATTCCAACTTCATATTCTACAGATTTAGGAAAACAGTTCACAAATTCAGACAAAACCACAAATGTCCACAAACAACCAAACAATTCTAAAACTAAGTATGCTACAGGACATTTTACAACACCCATCCTCAAACTACACTACAGAGCTACAGTGACACCAGCATAAAAATAGATGGGTAAAATAACAGAGTAGGACAGAGGACTTGGAAATAAGACAACAAAACTAAAACCCCTTAATTGTTAACAAAATGGGCAAAACCACATGCTGCAATAAAAAGATAGCAAATGTTATAGATGATATGGAGAGAAAGGGATCTTTATTCACTGTTGGTGGGGTTGTACATTAACACAGCAATTGTATAATTCAGTTTCAATATTCCTCAAAAAAATAAAAATGGAAATATCATATGACCCAGTTATTTCAAAGCTGGGCACACATCCAGAGAACTACATACAGTACCATAAAGATATTTGTACCTCCTTGTTTATTGCTCTAGCATTCACCATAGCAAGAAATGGAACCAATCTAGTAGTCTATTAATAAATGAATGGGTAATAAAAATCTAGTACAGATACAAAATGGAATACTGCTGGGCCGTGGTGGTGGTGCACACCTTTAATCCCAGCACTTGGGAGGCTGAGGTAGATGGATCTCTGTGAGTTGGAGGTCAGTCTGGGCTACAGAGTATGCTCCAGGAAAGGCGCAAAGCTACACAGAGAAACCCTGTCTTGAAAAACCAAAATAAATAAATAAAATGGAATACTATTCTTCAATTTTAAAGAAAAATGAAATCACAACATTTTCAGGAAAATGGATAGACTTACAATGTGTAATGTTAAGTGAGATCACACAATTTCAGAAAAAAAACTACATGTTCTCCCTTATACGAATATCAGCCCATATGCAATATATTTCTATACAAACCCATGAGGCAAAGAAGCAGCAACAACTCTAAACTGAATGACAATATGAACATGCTATTCTAAACTGTAGGGTCAGGGTCACCCTCTGCTACATATTGAGATGATGGCTAACCTTGGGTACAGGTGATCTCTTGGGAAAGTGGGGATAAAACAATTGAAGCCACTACCTCCAGCTGACTGAGAGATCAGCTCAGACAAGAGCTAGGAATCACTGATCTGGGCCCTTGTGGGGTGTGGCCTGCTCGTTCTACAGGAGGCACTGGTTACATATTTAGAAACGCTTAGCCTTTCCATTCAATGCTACCTGTCTTGGTACCCAGATGTTAAAGCAGTAACCAAGGTTCTGTAGATTGCTGGATGAATCAATTGTAAACTTCACATTGTAAACTTGTTCCTACTACAGGTTGAGTTTGGTAGCCAGCACCTTTCAAGCCTCTACAGTATTCATTGTAGTGTTATCTACATTAAGTGGGAACTGGGAAAGAATCTGAACTGACAGAAGGTAGAATAAATACATTGCAGTGTACTTCAAAAAATGGAATATGAGCAGGAACTACATATTCATGAAATATGAATGAACCTCACAGACACAAGCTGAGACAAACATGCCAGCCACAAAGCATATACACCAAAAGCCTGCATTTACATAAAACTGAAATTCTTCCCATAACATATAAGTCACAGTGATTTCTCTGGAGGAAAAGGTTTGCTCTAAGTGAGAAGATGTTCAAGAGGGCATTGGGAATTCTGCTAACTTCCTATAAATTGATTTGTCTTGACTATATAAATTATACACATTACACTTTTAACACAACTGAAAATACATGTTCAATCTGTAAAAAAAAAAAAGGTAGAGCTTTCAATCTTTTCTAAACTGTTATTTATCAATTCTATTGAAGTCTACAATGTGAGACATATGATTAGCGCACAGAACCCAGTGCTTTCTAATGCATGGATGGCATGAAAGCACCGTTCTCTTAGAGAACACACATAGTAGTAACAGTGCTTGTGTGCCTCTGATGGGCATTGTGTTTCTGTCATCTGAATGCTAAAATATGTCATCTTCAACTGTGTTAGCAAGGAAGCAATGATCATTGTTCTTACGGTGCTAGCTTTAGTAAATTTCAGAGAAACTCTTGTCAGTACTGATGGTTTTCCATGTTAGTGCTGACGTCAGGGGGACTTGCCTGAGGACTTTGCCTCCCCAGGTGCACCTCTTAAGAGGAACAGACTTGCCGGGCGGTGGTGGCGCACGCCTTTAATCCCAGCACTCGGGAGGCAGAGCCAGGTGGATCTCTGTGAGTTCGAGGCCAGCCTGGGCTACCAAGTGAGTTCCAGGAAAGGCGCAAAGCTACACAGAGAAACCCTGTCTCAAAAAACCAAAAAAAAAAAAAAAAAAAAAAAAAAGAGGAACAGACTTGAAACCTGCACCGTGTCTCTTCTTCTAACAGAGCAAAAAAGAAAGTGCTTATTTTCTTGCAAATTTACAAAAATGTGTAAAATGCTCTCTGGAACTAATCCCAACTATGATATGCAAAGGTGGAGAGAAGCTGAGACTTCTCAATGAAATCTACCAGCTGAAATGACAGCCAGCACAAGAAAACAATGGCCACATAGCAGGACTCCATGTCAAGCCTGGGACCTGGCGAGGCCCCCCTGCCCCCACCTTTTCCAGTGCAGTGCTGATTAGAGCCGATCTGGATGCACTATTGAACAGACAAACTCTGAACAGGAGTTGATGGAAGCCCTCTGATTTAATATCCTTGTTTTTAAAGCTAATTAGAGAAACTGAGTTGTGTGCTCCATCAGGAGACAACAGTGGACCAAAGGAACTCATACTTCCTAAACTTTATGAAATACAGACAGAATGGAATGTAGTTACATGGAAGGACAACATTGTCATATATAAGCACAATTTTACATGTTGTCTGAGGCCTCCCTTTCACACATTTAGATATTTGTTAAATATCAAGTTATATGATACTGCGCAGTATTGGGGGCAGTTAAGTGACAAACTTCTTTCCCTAGTCACAATTCAAATATAAATAAAAATTTGTATTTAGATTAACTATAAAATACTTCAAGCAGCTTAGTTCCCTCAACGACTGAGATGGCTAACTTTCTCAGCTATGAATTCTTAAAAGAAAAGTAGATAGTGGTCTAGAACCTATAATTTACAGATATTTGTAAAGTAGAATCTAACAGCCTTCAACTGATAGATTTAACAAATAAGAGGATTCAATTTAGAAAATAATTCCTTAACCTACAAATTCAAGGAGTCATTCTGAGTAGTGGGGACATAAAGTCTCTGCACCTGCGCCTATTAGGGCTGAGTGCGAAGTTTCTGTGGCCTATTTGTTATAACATTCCCAGTGCTAGAAAGCATAAATTACCCACTATAAAACTCAAGATGGAAGGCAAAGAACACTTAAAGCCTAGAGAAGGAGATAAATTAAAGAGGGTGCAAGCTCTTGACTTTTCCTTTCTGGTATTTAGTATATATGGATAATCACTAATCTATCCAGTGCAATGCTGATTAGTGAGGTAAATGACAGCATCAAGTGCGAAACTGTAGACTCAGCTTCGATACAACGTCAATTCATTTAAATGAACGGCCACTTCACAAGTTATGCTATTCTATGACATTTTCGTTTTCACTCAAAACTGTATCTACAAAAATTTTATTCATTCCTGAAACTACAATACGTGTGTGTGTGTGTGTGTGTGTGTGTGTGTGTGTGTGTGTGTATCCAGCCACCTGACACACTAAACTGTGTACCCAAGCAACAAAATCAACGTATTCCATCTGACTACACAAATTAATGTTCTGAAGAAGGCCTGTGATGTTAAAATGTTTCTAAAGGATTCTCAAGTAAAAATTCCCCCCAATTTGATGACATATGTATAAATAATTGAGTAATCTTTGTGAAGAAGAAACTGAAGTTTGAAGAGTCCCAACTGTGTTTCAAACTCTTTTCTCTGGTGTTAAAAAAGAAACCTAAAGTTTACCTGTTAAAGCCATCAAGTTCTGGGCCTGTGAGATGGCTCAGCAAGAGAGGAAGGGCACTTGCCACCAAGCCTGATGACCTGAGTTCAATCCCTGGGACCCACATGAAGGAGAAAACTTACTACCACAAGTTGTTCTCTGATCACCACATTCAAGTTATGGCCTGTGTGTGTGCACTTGAGCACATGCACACACACACACACACACACACACACACACAATCAATATAATAAAATAATTAAGTGAAGTATAAAAGAATTTTTAACCTAATCCCTTAGTTTCCACTGAGATTCTAATTCCACAATAGTTCTGTCTTGGCAGTCCTAGGGTTCACCTCTAGGCATCGGGTGTGCAAGAACTCCTACCACCGTGTCCTAGCCACACACCAGCTCTCATCTGCCTTGATGGTGTCTTTACTTTGATTGTTTTTTAATGGGGAGTATTAGTATTGTGGTAGATTAAAATACAGATGACCACAAACACTTCCAGCCCCTCTACCAAGAGTAACAGTCTATCTTCCCACCCTTTAAATCACTTTGCAAAGGTCTGGGCTAGGAGAGGGGTGTATCTGTTTCTTTGTTGAATGGTTGGTTTCAGTCTGGCTTTTTGAATCAAAGTCTCACACTGGATCATCGCTGTAAAGACCAGGCTGATTGCAAACTCATGGCACTGTTTTAGCCTCAAATATATCAAATGCAGGTATCATAGATGCAAACCATCATATCTGGCCCCAAAGTTCCTGATGTAGTGGTAAAAAGCCCTTTAAAAAAACTTTACATTGAGTTCATGTCTTTTTAATGACAGTATCATATAAAAGAAAAAAAAAAAAAACCTTAGTGGAGGGATCAAGGAAAACTAATACTTTTGAGTTGCAAGCTGCACCAGCCAAGTTTTTAATGTGTATACCGGAAAATATGATTCATATTCAAATTATGATTATGTATTCTAGAGTAAATGAAAGACACTTCCTCAAAAATGAACAAAATACAGCTGTCACACCAAGGGTCAACCTCAAGTAAAATAGCTGATGGTAGTTGTTACTAATAAAGAAACTTGAGCTTTCAAGTGAAAATTATAATTTTAGAACTGATATCTGCCAGCTGAGCTTTGACACCATTCCATATCTAAGGGGTTTTTGTCGATAAGATCTCAAATGTTATTAGATCTCAAATATTATATAATCAAATACAAAATTCAATTTTGTCAATATCCAAATTTTCAAATGGCCAAAGTAACATAAATTTATGCTTGGGTAAAAAACAAAGATAAAAACGCAAGACAGACAACTAGGTTTTATTGCAATAGAGTATGAAATACTCCTAACTTTCAGGCTCATAGTCTATCTAACCTTTAGGGAAACATCACAACTCTGGCACACTATCAAAGAACGGCAGGGGCTGGAGATACGGCTCAGCAGTAACACAGCCTTTGCTGCTCTTGCAGAGGACCTGAATTCAGTTCCAAACACCCCTAAGGCAGCGCACAGCTGCCTGTAACCCCAGTTCTAGGTGATGCAACGTTCTCTTCTGCCCTCTGTAGGCGCTGCATGTGCACGCACATCCCTGCACAATGACACAGGCAAAAGCAATAAATCTTTAAAATAAAAGGAGAAGAATGGCTACAATCATTAAAAAGCTATTTTCCTTTTTTAGTGTACACAGCCATGCAAGCTCAATTTTTCCCATATATATTTGCTAAAACCAAAAATCAATCAATCAATCAATCAATGCAAAAGTAAGAAAATCCAACTTTCTCCTATTAAGTATTAGAGCAGAGAAACATGCAAAAAATATAAGGCAAAGTTGCTACTCTCACTAATTTTTAAATATAAAGTGGGTTTTCCATGATTATTTTATATGAATTAACAAATATTTAAAGCATTTCACAACTTTAACTTTTATTATGTTCAATACTTGGGAGTAAAATCCATAAAAATGTTTGTAGCTCTTTATCAATACTATTAAAGATTTATTTTATTTATGTGTGTGTGCATGTGTATGTGTCTGTGTGAGAGGATGTGTATCTGTGTGTACAGGGACCTGCACCATTGTAACAGAGGCCAGAAGAGGACATCAGATCCCCAGCGACTGGAGCTGTAGGCATTTAAGAATGCAGGGCTTGCTATAGGAGTGCTGGAGTCCAAACTTTGGTTCTCAAGACTGCAAAGCACTCTTAACCGCTGAGCCATTTTTCTAACCAAAGTGCTTCGTAAATTTTAAGGACATATCATGAAATCAAAAGGTTTGAAAACTGTTGCCTTAGAATATTAAATTTCAGTAAGAAAGGTTAACCAATAAAATAGGAGGCTAATATTTACTAGTGCTATAAAGTATCGGGCTTATTCTTTAGGCCTTTCAGGTTCATTTCATTTAAGTCCCATTATTTGAGTAAAGAGAGAGAAGGGCTCAGCATAGAAGTATGGTGGGGGTGGGGGTGGGGTGGTGGTGGTGGTGCTGCTGCTGCTGCTGCTGGTGGTGGTGGTGCTGGTGGTGGTGGTGGTGCTGGTGCTGGTGCTGGTGGTGCTGGTGGTGCTGGTGGTGCTGGTGGTGGTGCTGGTGGTGCTGGTGGTGGTGCTGGTGGTGCTGGTGGTGCTGGTGGTGGTGGTGGTGGTAGTGGTGGGGTGTGTGTAGATCATACAATTAAAGTCTTAAGATCACTTACTACTACCTATCAGTAACAGAATACAAGTCTCATTCTGTCTATCTCAGTAACAGAATACAAATCTCATTCTGTCTATCTCTAAATAATACAAAATCACACTACAACAATCTGAAAATAAATAATCTTAAAGGGCCCTCAAGTCATGAGGAAATCCTTAAATTATGCTCAATAATTTATGAAGTCAATAAAACATAAACAACAGGAAGCGCTACAGTCAAGAGTTGGGTCCTGGCTTTAGTCTGCTGGGTCCAGATAGCAGCTCTGTCATGTAATCTCACTGTGCTCCCATAACCTTCTGAGAACATGAGGAACACCCTCACATCTACTTTCTAAGCTTGCCATGATGATGACACAGAACTGTAACTAGTGTATGTCCTGGCACAGAATAAGATTCTAACAGTTAACCACCATGACGATAATTATAGATAGTTCTTCAAGGAAGTGTCTACTCAGAGAAAACATAGCATCTCCAAGGAACACTGGTTACTTGTCTTTTTATGTTAAAAATTCTCTCTTGGAAAAAAGAATGATACTTCGAAGGTTTAATAGTATTTAAATGTTAATTAGTTAAGCAATCATCTTGGAGCTTGAGTATATATGAGATATAAAGTACTTAAAGATAAACAGGCACAGAGAATGGACTTCCAGCCAACCTGAACACTGACTAGCCACAAAGCTCTTCTTGGTGTGTGCTAGGACCAACTCAAGGAAAACAGCACACAGCAGTCTGCACATGCTCATGCACAGCTCAGGATAGCCTTTATTCATTTAAATCTCCAAAATGTATTTGCTCAGCCAAATTTTCAAAGGAAAAATTCAAGGAATGTATCTTGACAAAAAATATTACCATCAAAGTATACTCAAATGTTCTACATCAACAAAAGTACCAAGATTAAAGGAATTAATCCCTTGCCATGCCAAGGCAAACCGGAGTTTAGAAAAGACATGAGGGTTTAACAGTCATTTCCCCATCATTCTCACATCTCCAGAAGACAAATGAAACTGCTAACTGCTCGCAGCTTGCTCAGAGAGAAAAGATGAAGTAACCCTGCAGTCGAACGCCGTTGGGGGGGCAGAGTCCCAAGGAAACCAACACCATTCCCACCTCACTGCCTCTGCATCCCCACATCATTTTAACCCATTCCACTGAGTAGACCTTTAACATCTAGAAAAAAACAAATATAAATAAAATTAGGGTGAAACGTCTGTCTTATAATTAGAAGAATGATTAAATTTTGGAAGAGAATTTCATAGTAATTGCAAATCTTAATTAATCTAATTTTAAAATATCAGGTATGGTATTTGTTTTCAATTTTTCTTTAAGTCTCATTCATTCTTTTACAGGGAGAACCAAAGTCAGAAATAATGGAAACTTAGAGGCAAACTTTCTGGTAAGACAGAGCTGTTCTTTCCTCCTCAGTCAACTATGTATATCTACATGGTCTAGAGTAAGACTCACAACCTGGAGAAGCTCCAGCCTTATCATTGGACAGGATGGGAATAAGGCCGGCTGACACACCAGTTAAGTAATCCAAGGTCCAAGCATGTAAATGCTTCTTAAAGCTAAATGCTGTTGCTATAGACTCAAAAGTCAATATTGTTCTTAAATTCTTTCCTTAAGATTTATCTTTAATTATGTGTATGCATGTGTGCCTCTGTGTTCAATGTGCACCATGCACGCAGGTGCATGTACAGACAAGAAGGCCTCTGTGAGATTATGTGCACCATGTGTGCAAGTGGATGTACAGGTAAGGAGGCCTCTGTAAGTTTCTGTGCACCATGTGTGTAGATGCATGTACAGGCAAGGAGGCAACTGTGGGTCTATGTGTACTATGCATGGAGGTACATGTACAGATAGGGAGTTATCAGATTCTCTGGACCTGGAGTTACAGGTCAGCTTTGAGCTATCTGGTGTGGGTGCTGAGAACTAAATCCAAATCCTCTGGAAGAGCAGTAAGACCTCTTCACTTACATTTTTGATTCTCTGTAGTTTTATCTTCATCACAAAATGTCATATAATTATCACAATTTGCTGTTTCAGATGCAAAGAAAATTTCAACAGCAAAACATGGCTGGATTTGAATTCAGCTCTGAGCCATTTGAACAGTGCCTTCTTGGTCAGAGAAAACAAAAACTCAGTACATTCAGTGCCTCTGCATTTATCATTTAGCTAAGAACAAGCATTTAAAGCTGTTATTGTACTAAAACAAAGTATTTGGAAATTTCTGCAGTAAACTAACTTTATGACAAGTGAAAAAATACTCATTCTCTGAACTTCTATATAATGTACATCAGAATTTCAAGAAATACCAAAGATATCTTTTTTAAAAAAACTTTAATAGATAATTCTTTGTGGATCTCATACCATGCATTCTGATCCCGTTTATCTCCCTTGTCTCCTTGCAACCATAGATATTTTCACCTTAGCCAGGTACAATGCTTTATCTTAAAATTATTTCAGAAGCAAGAAAAATATTTTCCCATGCAACACTAGGGAGAATTGCTTTTTTTGATAATTCCGTTAATGGGATCACGATATTGTTTTTTCTTTTTGTCCTCCAACCTCCACAAGAGCAAGTCCTCACTCAACTAGACACTCCTAGGAAATGACAGTCATTTCACTTTAAAGGCTAGTGGGCAGCCTACAGATGCAGAATGGACATTTCATCGCCAGTTAGAATCAAGGAATGGGTCAAATTTGTTAGGTGGTAAATAAAGCTGGGGAAATACCAACATTTCCACTCTTTAAGAGAAACACCACAAAATAGCATCTTCCAGATTACAAAGGTCAAATCACATAGCAAACTGCTCAAGTACTGGGCTAGTGAGATGCTCCAGTGGGTAAAGCTGCCAGCCTACACACCTGGTGACCGGAGTTTGATCCCCAGAACCCACACACAACTCACACAGAAGTAGGCGAGAACTAACTCCACAAAGTTGTCCTCTGACCTTCACACACGCCCATGTCCATTTCCTACACAATAACAAATTCTGTGTGCATGTGCATGTGCGTGCGTGCATGCGTGCGTGCGTGTTTGTATGTATGTATCAGGGCCAGCAAGAGAGTGAGGACATTTTTGTCACTCACATCTAGTAACATGAATCAAATACTCAAAACACATAAAGATGGAAGGAGAGAACTGACTCCACAAAGTTGTCCTCTGACCTTCACACACGCCCATGTCCATTTCCTACACAATAACAAATTCTGTGTACATGTGCATGTGCATGTGCGTGCGTGCGTGCGTGCGTGCGTGCGTACGTGTGTGTGTGTGTGTGTGTGTGTGTGTGTGTGTGTGTGTGTGTGTATTTGTATGTATCAGGGCCAGCAAGAGAGTGGGGACATTTTTGTCACTCACATCTAGTAACATGAATCAAATACTCAAAACACATAAAGATGGAAGGAAAGATCTGATTTCACAAAGTTCTCTTCTGACCTCTCCACATATGCCATGGCATATACACACACCTGCCTCCCTGCCCCTACCCCATACTAAAAGATTTTAGATGCCCAAGTACCAAAATTTCTCATCCCTCTTTTGTAAAAAAAGTGTGTGTGTGTGTGTGTGTGTGTGTGTGTGTGTGTGCGCGCTGTTTGGGCTTCTCCTGTCTTCACCTTCTACCTCCTCAGAAACACTGAGACTGAGACACATTTTACCGTATCCAGGTTGTGTGAAGGTTTGGCGGATCCAAAGTCAGGTCCTCACAGTTGAGAAGCAAGTGCTCTGTCCCCTGAGTTGTCGCCCCAGATGGCATCTTTCCATCAATCCAAAGCGTAAGAAGTTATTAGAGCTCATGATGCTGTGACTTAAAGGTGCCGTGTCTCCACATCTGGGTAAGAACTTGACTCCTCAGTTTTACAGATATCTATGTACAGAGTAGACTCTTCAGGCATGACTCTGCTCATGCCCGACAACCAAAGCGACGAGTCTATATGGTGCACACGCAGCATTTACCTTTATCCCTAGTGTGACTTCATGTATCCTTCATAAGGAAGGCCACTACTAAATTAGGACGTGATGATGTATTCTTATCATCAGGAATATGAAAAGCAGCATTCCTTTGGAGCACAATTCATATATTTTAAAATTACATTCAAAATGTTACTAAAACTCTTACCTTGATTTTGTTATGGCTAAGACCACAAAAAAGTAGACATTTCTGCTGGAGCACTTAGGTTCTTATGTATAGTATGTCTGCTAATTAGGAAACTTTGGTTGCCTTCCTTTCTAATTTGTATCCCTCTTATCTCCTTCACTTCTTACTGCACTAGCTCTCACTTCAAGTACTATGCTGCATAGGAAGGAGGAGAGTAGCTACCATTGTCCTATTCCTGATTTTGGGTTTTTCTCCTTTTGAGATGATGTTGAATGTGTGCTTCCTATGGATTGACTTTACTATGCTGAAATATGTCTCCTGTGTCCCTATTCTCTCCAAGATTTTATTATGACGGGACCTTGGAAAATGAAGGTGTGGATGTGGCTCTTCTGTAAAAGAGCTTCTCAATCTGGGCCCTGCAGACTAATAAGCCCAGCAGTTCTAAGTGGGGGAGGACAAGCCTGTGCTAGGCACTGATCAGTATGTAATGACTTTCCCAAAATCTACACCATTTTAAAAACTGGCTGTTTGGAACCTGGGGCCTAAACAGGGACACTTGGCTCAGCCTGGGAGGAGGGGACTGGACCTGCCTGGACTGAGTCTACCAGGTTGAACCCAATCCCCAGGGGAGTCTTTGCCCTGGAGGAAATGGGAATGGGGGTGTGCTGGGGGGAAGGCGGGGAAGGGTGTGGTGGGGGCGGGAGGAGGGAGATCAAGGGAATCAATGGCGGATATGTAAAATTAAATTATAAAATTAAAAAAGAAATAATAAAAAAGCACTCTTTACACATGTAATTATTTTTCCTTCCATCTGAAATTGTTCCCCCACTTGTGCAAAAAGTACTCATTTTTCATGATCCATCTTAAATATTGTCCCTTGTAGTGGGGACTACTCCTTTAGTCAAAGCTAAGTAATACTTTCCATTATAACACTCGCCACCTTGTTTTTCTGTGTTCTGTTTTCCCCTTGAGATAGTAAGAACTCTATCTTATTATTTACTTGGTTTTCATTGATTTTACATATTCAAAAAGACAGCATAAATGCCTATAAATGCTTTATAAAACCATTACTGTGCTAAAAACTCACATTGCCATGGAAATTTTTAATTCAATGAATGTCTCACAATAAGAAGTTTATAACCCCAGTTCTTATGTCATTTGGTTTGGTTTTGCCCCAACCTGCAGGAACTGAAATACAATGATATGGGCTTTATAAACCAAGGTCCTTAGGTGTCCACGGGTTACCTATATTTTTAGTGTGTGTGGATTTGTGTTCACTGCTGTCCACTGTTCCATTTGTTTGTCATAGGAGTGGTTCAGAATGTAAACAGGTAAAACTTACAAATACAGAAACATGTACAAACAATGTTACAGCATGCAGATGGCACTTCAAAAATGAAAGTGATTTTGTAAATGATAAAACTGCTCTAACTGCCAACTCTAATCCCATGTAAAGCCGAGCATCTCTTCAGTTATTCCAAAAGATATTTTAAATTTCAAAGAGAAGTCTATCTTAGGTTATCTACATATACATAACACATCTAAATAAAACGTGTGCTCCAACATGTTTTTGAAAGTGGGGATGGATGAACTAGGATTCTCGATATATTAACCACTACTGCAGCAGAATGCCATATGCCACAGACACTAACAAGATCCCTAACATGTGCCCCCTACATTCCTGGCCCAAGGCTCATTTCCCAGAGAAGCATGCTTGGTAACCTGAGCTAGCCATACCATTTCTCCAATCTTAGAATTAGTCTCTGTTGCCATGGTTTAAAAATAATCTTGCCAATGCCAGTTTCTAAGTCCTGGTCCTCAATTTCTATTTAAAATTAATAATTTTAATTCATAGTGTTCCTACAAGTAGCATAGGGGACTGATTTAGTGCCCATGGTCATTCATAAAGTAAGGCAATTAATTATCAGGAAAGCACCATCCACATCTATACTGGACTGGAGCAACCTCACCGAATAAATATGCAAATCCGATATCCTCAAGGCTGACAAGTTTCTATTATTAAACGGCTAACGTGTTTATTTCTGCCACAATAGCTAGATTTTTTCATGAATACGCATTAAATCCTGTAGTTAATAGCTGTGATGACTAGGTGACAGTGAGGACACTTCTTGAGAACCTGCATTTGACAGATCATTGACACACAGTCGCAGTTCCTTTTCACTTAAACAAGAATCATGCAATAGGAAATGAGCTGGAGCGATTAGAGATTATTCAGGTTTAATAGCATACATCCTTTTAGCTGGCGTTAGAACAATACACAATGTGGCGGAGTTAAACAGAGGCATCAATTATACTCTCAGACCTGCTAATATTTTTGACAATATTTAAATAGCACATCCCTTCAGGGCACGGCTTCTTTGCCCTCTCAGTTACACACCTGTCAAGTGTTTAATTCGCCAAAGGGAAACAGTTTGATTTCTAAGGGCAATCTTAATACTGTAGAAGCAAATTGGAAAAATTAAACATCATTGAATAGAAGTAATGAGAAGGATTGGAGGGGAAAAAATTGTAGGTTTAATTCAACAAGGCATGTCAGCATCTGTCATTAATGCAACAATATGATCATGTTCTTCAGTATGCCATATACACCTCGAGCTTTTCAATTATTCACTTCCTCTGCTTTTCTAAAAGACAGAGAATGATATTGGGCATGGGGGAGGGGCTGGCAATAGTAAAAAAAGATGCAAGCAGTAATTTCCACCTACTGTGCATATGAAATTGTACACTGAAAACATAAGATAGGTATAAGGTAACAAATTAAAACTAGCAAAGGGCAATTTGTATGGTCACTGGATTAAAAGCATGAAAAAATTTTATTCTTCACATTATTAAATTATAAACATTCACAAATTAGTATTCTTAAATCTAACATAATAATGTCTAGAAATTTATAATTAAATTTTAAAATAGAAAATAATATAATTATTGAAATTTTACTAGACTCATATAAAAAATAAGAAGGACCAGGACTTAGAAACTGGTAAGTAAAAGGAATTGGTAAAGATAGCATGCACCTATACTAGACTGGAGAAACTTCACAGAATACATATGCAAATCCAAAATTTCAAACTCCTGGGAAAAGACACCAACTTTTGAGAGATGCACAAGCATCAAGTCTATCCTTAAAAGAAACAAACCAGAGATCTAAAACAGGTTGCAGACCCAAAAGGCAATGAAGAAACCACCATCTACTTGTAGCTCTGCATTATAAATGTATCACTTACCTTTTGGGCCACTGTGATAAACAGGGCACAGCTACCCATCTCCCTCCTTTTCTACTAGTTTCTCTTCTACAGGACAAATGGCCCAGGAAACACAAGTTCCAATCTATCTAAGACATGGCAGCAGAATTCAAGGCCCTCACAACTTCACCTTGAACATGTATTGTAAGAATGTAATGTAGAGTCCAGCGGCTGCTCAGGACACAATATTCTGCAATACTTCCCACCTTTCACGGATGCCTACTTACTAAGACATGTGAGTCCCTAGTTAGTAGACTTCCTGGTACCTAAGAAGTAGGTTTATATCAAAGGAGGTATTGATGGACACACATCCTGCTCCCATCCCGCACCCTGCCTCCTGCCTGAGATTTCAACAGACTGCAGAACTGTTCCACAAAACATCCCCTATCCTCATAAATGTGTAAGAAGATCCATGTGCAGCCTGATTTTTCTCTCTTCAGAATCCCCATCATGCTATCTATTTCTGGTGCTGGAACCTGAACACTTCTCTGAGCTCTGTCCACACTGTCTTCTGTTGATCTGTCTATAGAGTTAAATAAGCCTACATCCCTATGGAATAATCTGTCTCAGTATCCTCTACAGTATCACAGATTTTCCTACATAAGTAGTAAAAATCACAGCAGGCAATAATTGGTCATAGAATGGGAAATTCCCTACAATACTCAATAGATTTCCCAGCAGGCTTCATGTGAATCGTGTAGCCCCACACAGCCTTAGAGGTACATCATATTTCCACTTAGAAACAATTTATGTGTATGGTTATGTGAATGTACACCATATATGTTCATACAGAGGCCAGGAGAATACATTGGATCTCCTGTAGCTGTAGTTACTTTAGTTATGAATGGGTGCTGGTAACTAAATTGGGTTCTCTGGAAGAATGGCAAGTAGTTGTAACTGCTGAGACACTTTCTCATCACCTAAATTAACTTGTAGCCACACGTGCGTCTCCTGATTGGGCATATGTTGTTTCTGCTCTTTAACTTTACAACTGGGTCTCAGGAAATAAACTATTCATTCATGTAAGATATTGACTTGATTTCAGGGGAAAAAGCATGAATTGTTATCTATAAAAGGACACCTGAGCCAGGTGGTGGTGGCTCATGCCTTTAATCCCAACACTTGGGAGGCAGAGCCAGGCGTATCTCTGTGAGTTCAAGGCCAGCCTGGTCTACAGAGCGAGATCCAGGACAGGCACCAAAACTATACAAAGAAACCCTGTCTTGAAAAACCAAAAATACATACATACATACATACATACATATATACATAAAAACACCTGGATTGTGGTAATGTGCTTTCTTTTGAGTTGAGTGTTAGAAACAAATGCCTAAGATTGTCATATAATTTGTGTGTACATATATACTGATGTGTGTAAGTATATTCTAAAACACATACATGTGGAGACCAGAGATCCACTTTGAATGTCCAGTTTAGTAGCAATCTACTTTGTTCTTGGAGACAGGTCTCTCACTGGCCTGAGCACAGTGATTAGCCCAGGCTGGCTGGCTGGCTGGCGAGCTGCAAGATTCTGCCTGTGTCTGCCTCCCCAGGCTTGGATTATAAGTGCCTCCCAATATGACTGATCTTTTTATATGCATTCTGGGGATCAATTTCTGGTTCCTACATTTATATAGCAAGCTCTTTACTGCCTTGGTGCATATTATCTAGTGAAAGCACATAGTTCTTACTCTTTCAGTGTTCACCTTTGCATCCTAGAATTGCAGATGTGCAGAGTGGTCATGACTACTTGTTTCTCAGCTCCACAGCCACCTCTCTCCCGTACTCAATGTGTAGAATTCATGCTGTTTGATGGCTATTTCCATGTCATCCCAGGAAATGCTCTTCATTTTGTCAGTTAAAACAGGGATCTGTTTGCTTTGTCATGCTCAGAATCTTTCAATTTGTGCTTCCTTAGAGAGCAGTACCAAGGGACACTGACCTCTCCTCAGACACCTGGTTTAAAATCCCGGAGTCCACTGTTTAATTCTAAGTCTCCAGGATTTGTCTTACACACTTCCTCAAGTTCACTTCGAGTGTTAGCATCTTCAATCCTCAGACCTTTCTAACCAACTCCCAGTAACATATTTTCTGTCTTCATTTTTTTGTTGTTGTTGTTTGTTTTTGTTCTTGTTGACTGATAAACCCAAACCTTATTTTTTCCCATATTTTTTAAAATATGCTGAGAAATAGTCTCACATTTTAGATTTGTTTTTATAAGAAGCAGCACTGTTGGGGCTGGAGAGATGGGTCAGTGGTTAAAAGCCATTTTTGTTCCTGCAGAGGACCCAGATTCTGTTCCCAGTACCCATAATTGGCAGCTCATAACCTCATAAAACTCTTCTGGCCTTTGTGGTGCATCTGAATATGTGTGGTCCATATAATATATTCAGAACAATACATGTAAACATTGAATAAATAAATATTAAGAAAGAAAAAAGCAAGAAAAAGAAACAGCAGAACCAGTGTAGCCTCTAGGCCACTGGAGTCCTTTCATCAGACACAGTGGACACAAACCCTCTTCCCTGCAGAAGGCTGACTAGTAGACAGAGATCCAACTACTTCGCTTGACTACTAGTTTATTTTAACACTGGGTACAGGATTTAATTCCCCCTTCATTTCAACTATGTGCTCACACAGTACACTAAGAAGACCTCTGCTCAATTTCCTTACACTCTGGAAATGAAAAAAAAAGCAGGTAATTTCTCATACCATATTTATGTTTACATTCTAGACACTAATTTCTCCAAAAGCTTGCTAATCCATTAATATTGAAAAATCAATCTTTCCAATAACTTATCAAGAGGAGAAACACATACCTACAACAAAAACTCTTTTTTAATTGTACAACCATGACTTTTTAAATAATTAAGCTGAAATTTACAACAGAAAATAGTTGGTGGGGTTGTATGTGTGTGTCTACACATTACCATGTTCAGGTGTATGTACATGCAGGATCCTTTGTTTCTTTCTCCCTAGCACTCACACCCAGCTTGTCTGTGGCTGTTGTTTTCATGTGTTTGCTTGTTCATACAGAGTCCTGGAGATGGGACACTCTGTTGACTGATCTATCTCCTCAGCCCAATAAAACAATATTTCTGAAGATTTTTATTTCTGGGGAATTTCAAAAGCATACCAGAATCTGGGTTAGGTTGGAGAACAATAAGCGTGCTCCCCTACTCTCTATCTCTTGGCATCTGGAACATCCATCTTGTTAGAATTGTTCATTCACTGAATTATGAAACTAGTTTTTAAGTTTTACTTTTATCCTTTTAAGGCAGAATATTTGCTGGCAAGTCATCCATAACCATTAAATTAATTCTAAAAACCTGAGAACATAATTAAATTGACTTCAAACCTTGAGAGGATAAGAACTGTTTTAAAAATATTTTTAAAACCTGTGAAATGGTGATTAAATTAAGTAAGTTCAAAGAACATCTGACTTTGGTTTTCATTCTGTCATGTGATACGCTTTCAGTTTTAATATAAATGTTCAAACTTTTTAATGTTCATAATTTTTACAGAGAATAAAAACGTGGTGTTACATTTAGAAATCCTAATGTTTATCACCATCTGATGCTGTCATGGAAGCAAGTGCTACTTGCACACTCTTAAGAAGTGAGAATTGCAGTTCCTTTAACTGATGACAATGTAATTATCCTTTTGCTGTCAAAATAGAGGTGACTTCCTTTCCTCACACACACGATTAAACATACAAATTCGTGCTGCTCTGAAATCCTGTAGCTGTACTGGATGTCTGAATCTGAATGAGCAAGATCACATAACAACAGGGCTCAGTGATGATGAAAACCAATTCTGCAGCCACCCAGCCCAAACATTTTCATCAGCCTTCCTCCTGTAGGAGCTCGTGTCTAAGCATCCACACAAGCTTTCAACATAATGTCACATCATCCACAACAACGGGGACAAAAATAACTAGCAGGGAAAAAGCCACAGTGAGTCTAAATATCTGTGAGTGGATTAAGTGACTTCATTATTTATTAATGCATAGACAAGCCAGCCTTTGGAAGAGCACAAGCCTTTTTCACAAGCTCTTTAGGACACATCATGAGGGCCATCTTGGGGGATGACATCCTACCTGGTCTTTCAGCTGCTGTAGAGAAGTCTGAAGGTTCAGAATCTGACTGAAGAGTGGGCTCTGCAGAACAGACTTCAGGAGGCTCAATTTGTCTTCATTTGCAACATCCCCACGTTCCTTGAGCTTGTTCTGCAAGCGCTCTGCTGCCTGCAGGGCTCTGGTTTTGTCTGTTCCAAAGAGAATCACCAGTCAATAACAGGATTCAAAAGACTTGTCAAATCTATGAAGACAGACGCTGCGCCTTTAGAAATCCTAAAACAATTCCTCCTAAGTGCCTAGCCTTGTCATATTTTAACTGAGTGCAAAACTATACAACAGTACATATTTTTAATTCAGTACAGGGACACTCTTTTAATGTTTAAATATTTTTCTCAAAATTAAGTAGCGTATTTACATATGCTTCAAAACAATCCAGCTGCTTCAATAGAATTAGTACCTAAAGGGAGACCACAACCTCTCACTGTAAGCCTTTACATCTCTTACAATGAAATTCACTTAAGAGCAGGAACAGGGTATATAGTACACACTTAGGCAAACAGTTGTAAAGTCACAGAAACTGACGCAAATGATGAGTAACTGAACTCAGGGCCAGATGTTTCAGCTCTTGTGAAAATCACATAAAGCCTTGCATGGCCTTAAAAATCTAAATCTCTTCTAAAAAAAAGGATATATGAAATTATATTTACACATAAGAAAAAATGGATAATTAACCCATTAATAAGTGGATGTGAATGCTGCTGATGAATCATCTCCAAAATATAATAATTTCATGTATTAAAAAATATTCTATACTGGATAACTTAGGAATATTAAATAATAGATATTTCAAAAGTACTGTTTCAACCTTTGGAATGCTCTACCCTAAAATTAAATAGCATATTTACAAATGCTCCCAACCAATATAATTCAAATTACTATTAAACATATTACAAATCAGATATGTTACAGAAGAGAGTATTATCACAGTATGCCCAATAGTCCTAACAACCTACATACATGCTTTCTCACCAGTGAACTTCAACACACCCTTGAATTATACAAACATAGGTTGTTACAATTTTTGAGTCAAATTTGTTTTTTCAAATGGAGATTGTTCAAATGTGTCACAACCCAGTCATGACGACAGCATATGCATCTATTGCCAATCACAGTAATCAGAAAAAGAGGGATCACCAGAGACAGTACTTGTAGCACCACATCTGGCATTCCACAGATACTGGGTAATTAAACACAAAATCATACCGATAATGAGTACATACACACAAACAAGCTGAAATAAACAATATTGTTCCTGCAGAAATTCTAAGCAAAGAATGATAAAGATACACATGAAAATTTTGTTTGTTCTGTGTCCTGTTTTCCATGGTAACTCAGAACACAAATCCATTACTAATATCTACATTAATTTTTAAAAGGTGTGTTACTTTATAACTAGTAACTTCTGACAATAAAATCCAGAAAGCAATGGTCTAATGGAAGCCATACTTTCCCTTTCCTTCTCCTGTATTATAAGGAACTTGCCTATGTTCCAACACTTTTTATGGCCCAGGATTTCAACACGGAATGGGGCATGGAAAATGTATCCACACAGAATTTTATGACCTGAGTAGGAACAGAATCAAAAGTCCAATGTCACGAACAGCTCTTTTTTCCCTTTATTGTCCTAATCCCTCAAAACTGGCAACTGCTGAGGCATTGTCCTAGTGCCAGAGTGAAGTGCACATGCCCTTCAGTACTGTCTCCCAAGAGCGACCTGGAGAAGGCAAATGCTGACGTGTCAGATTCTGCAGCGTGTGCCACGCCTGACAACTTTCTATAATCGTTTCTAAAACTACACTGCAGTTTGGGAAAGAGAGTAATACATTGCAAGGGAAATCCAGACCTCTCAGCCTAAATTCTCATGCAGAAATCAAACTCTTTGAAATGGAATCTGAGAGATAGACTACAGTCCTATCGGGCAGAAGCAAGCGCTCAGCAGCACCTCACCTGCACTAACAGGAAGGCTTCAGTACTAACTTCCTGCTAAGCTTTCTAGTGATACTCAAAAGCCATGACTGTATTCATAAAACAAAACAGGGCTTCCATGAAGCTTATTAAAACTTGTAATTAATAGACTATCTCACATGTTTATTTTTTATTATGAATGGTTTGTTTTTTATAACCACATGAATACATTTTCACAAACACAGAAATCCACTGTCTAGTTCAATGCTAGTGGATAAATAAAACTTAAACTAAGTTACTGTAGCTATGTAGAACACAGCACACTGAAAGAGTAGTGGGAGCATGTTCAATTCTGACAAAAACAAGAAGAAAAGTCTTACCTATGGTTTCTAGCATCTTTTTCAGAGTTCAGTGTTCTCAATAATGACTCAAAACACCAACTAAAATGAAACTCTGAGGAAAAAGGAAATAAAATAGAGTCATTATGTTATAATAAATGAAAGACTAAAAAGTGCTTGGTGCTACTATAATTCTTTTATTAAAATTATATTGACTTAAGTTTAACAGTTTTCTTCATATGCAGTAAAGGAATCATTTTAAAACTTTCTATAATACTTGCAATAATAAGAAGGAAAGAAAGTTCTGTTCTAAACAAGATGGCAAAGTGTCCAAAGCATTTCCTTAGGAGCCTCTCAAGATGGACCACTGGTGTCTTGAATTAACAGCAAGACCCTCACACCACAGAACAAGAGGGCTCACTTGTGTACACTGAAGAAATCCTGTGAACAAACTGAAAAGCTGTTATCTTACCCCAGGTGCCCACAGCACTAACTGGGAAGACAATACACACACCACTGAAAATATACTATGACACCACCACAGTACGAGGTTATAAACTGAATAAATTTTTAAAAAACAGCAGTGTTACATTTTAAAAGGTTTTCAAAATGTCTCGTGACTATAACGTTCTCCCTCAAAACAAAACAAAACAAAAATACAATACAAAACAAAACACCAACCCCCAAATGTTCCCAATTGTGTCAACTGACACAAGTCCTGCACTAAGGTAACACTTCCTTCCCTAAGCCCCTTGAAATAGTGGACACAAATTTGCAAATCCACTGTCATTGGCCATCTCCAACCCTTATCCCTAGCTATTCTTCACAGCTACCTCCACAGCTTGATCTCCTCACTACCTCAGAACAGTGTCTCCAGGAGAGAGCCAGTCACTGGTCCGGAACCAAAAGGAGTCTATATGATTCTTCCTCATTTTAAAAAGTACAAGTTGTTATTGACCAAAAAATAACAAGTGTTATTGACCAAATAATATCACACAGTATAAGGACATATGCACAAGAATGCCATAGTGAAGGTTATTACTTTATATGCTACCTTAAAATACAAAATATTACAACATATATTAAAATAAAGAAAAAAGTTCTTCATTCTTAGTCTTGAAAAACCAGGTCATTACTCTGAGAATCACCAGTTGGCCCCAACCACCTCTTTACAGGAAACTACACTTAGATTACCATACATAATGTGGTCAAACAATTGCATAGAACACCAATGCCTGCAATTTGCTCTGGGCAATAACAGAGGGCAGTGTTTACTTTCTGTATCCCTATTTGGAAGTCACTCTGACAATACCAGCTCCATTCCAAGGAGCAAGATATCACAAAGACTGGTGCTTCCTTCAAACAGTTCCTCAGTATCAAGAGAAGGCCCTGGTTCAGACCTAGAATTGAAATAAAAATAGCTATGTGGCCATAAAAAATGCGCCTAGCATCTCAATCTCAACTGCCCAGCGAACAAAGTCACTTATTGTGTGTTCTACAACAAATAAAAAGGATATCATGGCAAGTTTTAGTTTACAAATGCTGCAGGGAGATCTTATAAATAAATCACAAATATCCTAATGCTACAAGGAATTTTGAATTATCTTCATAAAATAGCATATTATTAGATACCCTTTTCAAAAAAATAACCCCTTTTGATTGATTGATTTCCATGCTGCTGGAGATCAAATGCAGAGGTCTGTGCATTCTACACAATCAGTCCTTCAAAAACTACCTTCTTCCTGAGATGAGAGGCTTTTCCTTCAGTAGACAGTAACTAACACAGAGACCCACAACTGGACAATAGAAGGGAGAGACCTTGGAGCACTCTGTCTTAAATGGTATGTCTTCATCAAAGCCCTCCCCACTCAAGGCTCAGGGATCTATGCAGAAGAGGAGGCAAAAAAAAACTGTAAGAGCCAGAGGGGATGGATGACTCCAAGGAAACAGCATCCTCCGAACACAACAGGACTGATAGCAGCTCACAGAGACAGTGGCAGCATGCACGAGGTCTGCACAGGCTCATGCTGGACGGGGTCACAGAACTAGAAGAGGGAAGGAGACACAGGGACCCATACGTAACCAAAGCTATTTGCAACTGATGGCTCCTGGCAAAGAAAAATATTAGTTTTCTTCAATGGACTGTCCCTGAGCATGTCAACTACACTTCAAGGCAGGCCACATACCCAGGAGTAGCTGGTTCAACAAAATGAACTTCATGGGTTTTGTGTGCTTTTTTGATTCATTTTGCTTTGTTTTGATGTTTGGGTTTTTTTTTATTTTTTGGTCTTATTGGTCTTTTGTTTATTAGCTTGATTTTTGTTTCGTGGATTTTGTGTGTGACTGTGTGTGTGCTCACTTGCAGAGCTGAAGGAGGTAAAACATGATCAAAATACATTGTATGAAAAAAATCAAATAAAAGAATATAAACTTAACTTCCCTTGTTAATTTACTTATATATTCTGAATCTGAGTATATTTAGATATAAGTAACATGAAAAAGGTTTTGAAAGGAAAAAATGCTATTGGTATACTCAAAAAAATCTTGGACAATACAAGTACCCTATGAAAACTCAGAAATATGGGCAGTGTTCAGGACATGCTCCGAGGCGAGCAGGCTTATGAAGAATCTGCAAAGCAGATCCCAACTGAGATAAATACTATTGCCCACATTCAGCAACAAGCCAGTGATGGAGAAACAGAAGCTCAGCTCCCCATCCAAAGAGCACTTACCCTAAGTGTCAATCAGGAAGACAGCTCAGGGGCAAGCCACAGACAGCAGTTTCCAGATAAGAGCATTACTTAGAAATTTAAAACAAAACAAACAGAAAGCAGTTCCACAGTTGGCCCACTCTGATGTCCCTAAAATAAAAACGTAGCTTTCAGAGGTTTCCAAGGGATTTATATATCAACAACTGTAACAGGATAATATCTTTTAAAAAAAAGTTGTTCTTTTCTATGCCCTATACCCTATCCCAAAAATCCATTTCTATTTATAAACAAACTTGTAAGAACAGAACTATGGGGCTATGAAAAAATCAAGTCTACTCCCTCCAAACTACTGACACTAATTCTCCTACTCACCTTTCAATTATCCTTCCCTTTTTACAGCTCAACATTATTCTAACTGTGCAATTACACAGGTAAGTAAAAAGCCCCCAGCATGCTGGGGACCATTCAAAGCACATTATTCAATTATTCTCTTAGTCCTCACGGTCCACTCACACACAACAAGAGGGAGCAGACACAGGGTAAGTCCCCTGCCTCAATTGACATCACCAGTATGAAGTCAAGTTGTGAACATACACAGTCTGGCTCCAGAGTGCAGAGCTCAACTACTACAAAATGCTGCCTCTCAACAGGAGAAAAATTCACCTCATCATTTTTCCCCCTTTTCAATGGTAAAATTGCCATGTAAACCATTCCCTGATCTCCTACTTTGCTCTTTGTTGCAATGATAAAACACTGACCATAACCAACTTGGGAAGAGCAGGGTCTATTTGGTTTATATTTCCCTAACAAAATCCATCACTGAAGGAAGTCAGAGCAGAGACTCAAGCAGGAACCTGGAGACAGAAACTGTAGTAGAGGCCATGCTTACTCTCTTGGCTTACTCTCAGAATGCTGCTTACTCTCTTGCTCTTAAGGCTGGCTCAGCTTGCTTTCTTATGCAACCCATGACTATCTGCACAGGGGTAGCACAGCCCACAGAGGGCTGGACCCTCCCACATTAATCATTAATCAAGGAAAAGTTCCTCCACTTACATGACCCTAGTTTATGTCAAGTTGATTAAAAAAAACTTAAAAAAATAAATAAATAACCAGCACACCTATACAAGATTAAACCAATGAAGAAAACTAAACTCAATGTAAATAAAGTCTAAAATTAAATGGACTAGAATATACATTCATCACAGCTAGCTGTCAGCACAATCTGAACAAGTAGGAACTCTGTAGCTTTAGAACGTATTGGTGAGTCCTGTCAAAGAAAGATAACATTCGTCACTTACATGACATTCATATGTTTTAAACAAATCACTTTTAAAATGCAGTATTTTAAGAAAACTCCTCAAGAAAAAGTAAGCCTACTAATACTAACATTCAAAACATGGCTGCTGCATTTCAAGTGCAGGACTAATCCGCCAACACAGGGAGAGCCACAGAAGTAGGGGCTCCCCACTCCAACCACCACGTGTTCTACTTGGAGCTGTATTGCCATCTGGCAATCACTGAACCTAAAGTCTGTGTCAGTAGCCATGCACGAGGAAGAACAGGGCACATCAATCATCCCTCGGTGGATTTGGTATTCAGAAGAATTCTGACTATCTTGTTGCCCACAGTACCCTTTGGTGCCCCATATACTGTTCTCCCACCTTCCAGACAAGAAAGGTGTGAGGGCTTTGCAAAGTCACAGAGCTCTTGAGGGCGAAAAGTTGTACTTGAAATCTACTCTGCCTGATTTCCAGGCCCACACTCTATCATATTGCCCGTATTTGTTTACTCAGGTTCTCACATGTAGCACAGGCCAACCTCAATCTCATTATGTAGTCCTCAAGCTCTTAATCCTCTTCCCTCAGCCTACCAAAGATAAGTATGTGCTGCTGAATGCAGCTTCTACCACCTATTTTCCATATTGTCCTGAAAATAAAATTACATTTTACTTATTGATAAATTACTGGTATTACTTATTTTTAAAAGGGAATGTATAAGACAGTATATTAAGTTGTTACAACCTGCATAAAATTAGAGAATAAAAAATGTATTATAGGTAAAGATGAATAGAGACATATTTGTAAGAAGCATAAAGAGCATATTTATAAAAAAACTATTTCCATATTTTTTATAAAAATGCTCACAGTGAAACACAGTCAGGCCAGAGGGGAGAAGAACCACTGAGCACTGCATTCTATAATTTTGCATCTCAACTGAGCACAGTCAGATTGAACAAATATAAACACAATGCCTACTTAAATCTGAATTATAAGAAAATAAGTAATTTTTAAGTGTGTATCTCTTGCAATACTTCAGAGATGTGTATACTAAAATCTAATTAGGTGTTTATATAAAATTCAAATTTAAGTAAATTTAAGTGAGCTTTTAATTGACAGCCCTATTATCTTTGTGTTTGTTTAGGAATACTAAAGCTAAAACAGCATTTATAATTTTAGGTCTGTGTGCTTTCTGTAAATGTTTATGATAATGACAGTTCCAAAATCCTTACTAAGTCTCTGAAGACTTTACCTGTAACTGTACAATCCCCCAACAATGAGTTGGTAATACTTTTTCACAAGGAATGAAAAATAAACCGAATATTTGGTTTTACTGAGGAGCAGGTACTAACTGGCAATTTTGCTTTCTGACAAGCTGTTCTGGAAGTATGCAGGCACAGAAGAGAACTTATACAGTAAAGAATCTATCCATGTTTCAAAGAGCAAATCATTCTCACAACACAGATCTCATAGCAACTAGCAAATGAAAATGCTCTGTTCTAGTATTTTAGTTTGCTTTCTATTTGTGGTGAAAACACTATGACCAAAGTGAACGTGGAGAGGTTTATTTCATCTTGCAAGTTACAGTCTATCAAGAAGGGAAGTCAGGGCAGGAACTGAAACAGAGACCATGGAGGGATCCAGCTTACTGGCTTGCTTTCCATGGCCACTCAGCCTGCTCTTATTCAACCCAAGACCACCTTCCCAGGTTCAGATCACCCACAGTAGGCTGGGCCCTCCTGCTGCTGCGGCTCGCTTCTAGATGTGAACATAATACAAACATTTAAAAATCTCATTCAAGGAATTGTTGGGTAACCCAAAACATAAACCTGTTTCAATTAAAAGAAATTCATTATCTTTCACATATATTCAAATGTCAAAGCAATATAATGAAGTTATGACATATGACATTACCATAGGAAACTGTATTAATGTAGTTACATAAACAAATTCATAGACTGAAACCATTGCTCTAACTGAGAATCCAGTTTTTTATTGAGGTTTGAATAAAAATAGTATTATTTCATTCCATTTCTTAGAAATTTCCTACTATTATTGACCTCCTTCCTTTTCTTAAGACTTCTCCCCTTTTTAGAGAGACAAAGATCCCACCTAGAACAAAAAATACGTGGAAAATAAAAGTTAGAAGATTTTATTAATTATTGGTATATTTATACAACAAACATATTCAAACTAACAAACATTCATTAACTTTGCTATAATTTTCAAATTACCTGGAAGCAGGTTTTGAAATTTGCTTTTATTTATTTTTCCCTTTTATTTTTATTTTCTATGTATGGGTGTTTGGTCTACATGTGTGTCTACATTCATTTTTTAGATGGTTGCCTAGATGAGGGGTATTCTCATCCTTTCAAAAGCACATGTATTTCTTACCTAAATTACAGATACCCCCAAACATCAAAGTACTGTTTATATAAGGACTTATATCGACTTCCCGAGTTATACATTTAAATTGCAATTTGTAATGTTTTTTAGTTAAATTCCTTTATTCCCTGCTCGGACTCCACTAGGATGTCAATTCTAGAGCTGAAAGAAGCCTCAGCACACCTACAGCTGAAACACTATGTGCTCACCAGATTGGTCCACATAAATCGTTGGTTTCTGAGTTTACAACTTAGAGCTGTTGCTATCATTCAACTATCAAGCTGGCGGGACATGTTTAAAGTGTATTAGATAAATTAATTCTACTTACAGTCACTGTATCATTTTATGTCCTTTATCCTCCACCTTCATCAAGTTTTTGTTGAAGAATCCAGGATAAATATTAAAATATGGTTTTGATACCTCACCTTTGGCCCTCATCTCATATGTTTTCCACCCACACCCCTATATAACAGGACCCTGCTCTCAAGTCAACTCCCATCAGCATACTGACTCAGGAAATACTTCTAAGAATGAAGATTTACTTTCTTCTGTTCTCTCACTCCCTAGTGAAACTCAAAGGAATTTGGGTTGTTGGGCAGTTTGCCCCTGTTCTCTACCATATTTTCAACGTTAAGGGCCAAAATACCAGATGCCACACATATTTCTTTCTTGGACAGAACCAGGCACAGGGATTCTTCCGAGGGTGGCTCTGGCAGATAAATGTGTCAATTCGAGAGTCCAGATGCAGCCAGGAGCCCACAAAACACTCACTCCTGCCACTGTGTTTTCTTGGGAGACCTCAAAGACACAGAAGGATAAACTCTGTGGCACATAATTCTCAGGTGTACTTCCTACACTGGAAATGAATTCTCTAGAGAAGTTACTTCTGGCTCCTGCTGTTTGCCCTTTTGCCTGCCTGGAATGAGGCAATTCCCCAGGGAGCCTGGGTACACTGTGTCCTTGGTGCTTATAAAATACATGGAGACTCACATATCCCCAGGGACACAGAAACACAACTGGCACTTGGTCTACAATGGTTTGAAGCTGCAGGAGAAGGGGCTGGTATTGAAGATGTCTGTCATTCCGTGGCTGCCTACTCAGTGACAGGATTTTCATTGCGTTGGTGAGAGGGAAGTGCCAGTCCTGAGGCAGAACAAAATGTGGCTTTGTCAGCTCTAACTGAGAGATTCCTCACTGGAGTCCTAAAAGGTAGTAATAGAGACAAACTTTCCTTCACTGAAGAACGCTATGGACCTAGAGTGGAGCAGGGGGCAAGATTCTCTCTGTCCAACTACCTCAAGTTTATAAAACTCTTCTGAGGACATTTTCTAGGGTTTTCCTTCTAGTTCTTAAGAGTAACTCGATCTCAAACACTGTCCATTATCTTTCCAAAATGGTTCTACAGTTATTGAACCTTTTCTACAAAAATCATCAAGAGTGTCGTCTATCATATCGCCTACGTAGTTACCCTGAGCTATAATACACTGCTGGTAATTAGATATTTTTATCCTGCCTCATCAATCAGCGCTTCTAAATTCAGTTTGTGGCTTTCATGATTTCCCTTTGCTGAATCTGGATAGGAGTAAAGAGAAAGTTTACAAGTAACTCAAGGAAAGGCAGGCTCATATTTCTGATCAGAAGTTGTCTGGGAAGAAAACAGCACATTAGAGTGGTAGTTAATGTGGCTGTTTTCTCTCCTGTACTATGACTGTGGTGACTAATGGCTTGGTTGAGTTCCAGGTCAGCTCAGAGAAAGGCCATGCAGGGACTGGGAGTGGGTGGAGGGGCTGCTGGCAAGTATACCCTCACTTTCTAAGCCCACTCTTCACAATGGTTTCCAAGGAGCACTTCAAAACCCTCAGATTCAGCGGGTATATACCAACACTTTCTTCCATGATTATTAATTATTTTAGAATAGTAAACTCTCTGTAAGTTTTTCTCTCTATGCCTGCTAACACCAGGTTTTAAAGCACAGTACCAGAGACTTTAATGTAGCTGTCATTGTGAGCCTATAGATGATAAAATATCACATATGAAGACTGTATATGATAAAATACCAAAACTTATCTAAAATTAATTTGGCTGCAAAAGAATTTGGAAATGGAGGAGGAAGGAAGGAGGAAAGATTAAAGCCTTGGCCATATTCCACATCATTTCCCTGATTGAGAAAAGTAACCAAGCTCCTCAGAATCTACCCTCAAATATTCCCTTAAACATATTTACCACTGAAATACCTAAAATGCAGGTTGAGTTGTAATCTACAAATAAAAGCAACAGTCTGACTATTTAAAATGTGCTGTTCTCCTCCACTGTTGGTGGGATTGTAAACTTGTACAGCCATTTTGGAATTCAGTATGGTGACTTCTCAGAAAATTTGGAATCAATCTACCTCAAGACCCAGTGATACCACTCTTGGGCATATGCCCAAGGGATACTCAATCATACCACAAAGACACTTGCTCAACTATGTTCATAACAGTATTATTCATAATAGCCAAAACCTGAAAACAACCTAGATGTCCCTCAACCAAAGAATGGGTAAATAAAATATGGTACATTTACACAATGGAGTATTACTCAGCTGCTAAAAAAAAATGACATCATGAAATTTGCAGGCAAATGGATGGAACCAGAAAAAAACCATCCTGAGTGAGGTATCCCAGACCCAGAAAGGCAAACACGGTATGTACTCACTCATAAGCGGATACTAGATATAAAGCAAAGGATAACCAAGCTACAATGCACAGTCCCAGAAAAACTAGGTAACAAGGAGGTCCCTAAGAGAGATGCATGGATCATCCTGGGAAGGGGAAATAGATGAGATCTCATGGATAACTAGGGGCGTGAGGACACAGGGGATAAAGGGGATGGGGAATGGGAACATGAGGGATCTGGATGGTCAAGTTGGGGGAGGGATGGAGAAGGAAAGCAAGGAAAGAGATATATGGATAGAGGGGCCATTGTGGGGTTAGGGACAAACCTGGTGCCAGGGAAACTCCCAAGAATCCGCAAGGATGACCCCAGCTAAGACTCCTAGCAATAGTGGAGAGGGTGCCTGAGCTGGCCTACTCTCTCCTGGAATCAGATTGGTGACTACCCTAATTGTCATCATAGAATCTTCATCCAGCAACTGGTGGAAGCAGATGTAGAGATCCATAGCCAAGCACTGGGCCAAGCTCCAGGAGTCCAGTTGGAGAGGGGGGGGGAAGGGAGGGAGGGAGAGAGGGAGAGAGGGAGGGAGGGAGGGAGGGAGGGAGGGAGGGAGGGAGGGAGGGAGGGAGGGAGGGAGGGAGGGAGGGAAGAGAGATTATATAAACAAGGGGAGTCAAGATCATGAAGGGGAAATCCACAAAGACAGATGACCTGAGCTCAAGGGAGCTCATGAAATCTAGACTGATAGCCAGGGAGCCTGCATGAGACTAAACTAGGCCCCCTACATGTGGGTGACAATGTGTAGCTTGGTCTGTTTGTGGGGCCCCTAGCAGTGGGACCAGGATCTGTCCCTGGTGCATGAGCTGGCTTTTTGGGACCTATTCCCTGTGGTGGGATGCCTCGCTCACCCTTGATATAGAGGGGAGAACTTGGTCCTGCCTCAATTTGCTATGCCATGCTTTGTTAATTCCTATGGGAGGCCTTACCCTTTCTGAGCAGTGGATAATGGGGTAGAAAGAAGGTGGTGGGAAGGAACAGGAGGAAAGAAGGGAGGATAAACTGTGGTTGGTATGTAAAATAAATTAAAAAATAATAATAGCAAAAGTTTTAAAGTAAATAAATAAATAAAATGTGCTATTCACTAATAGCTGTTAATACAATTTTATCTTTCCAGGTATGGTGATGCACACCTTTAGTCCCAGTCTCAGGAGGCAGAGGCAGAGGTGGTGGAGCTCTGAATTAGAAGCCATCCTGGTCTACCTAGAGAGTTCCAGGATAATCAGGGCTACACAGAGAAACCCCGTCTTGAAAAACAAACAAAATTGCATCTAAGTATTACTTGTAATTAAGTCTACTGTAATAATGACTCTTCCTGAGAACAAAACACTATGCACATCGTTTTTAATGTATAAAATAGAACTATTTGTGAAATATCGGTCATATGTCCCTGTTTCCTTGAGCTGAAATCATGTCCTTTCCACAGATGCTTTCAGAGCCTCCCATTTTCGGATAAGAAAGAGGCTCAGGAGACCAATATAGACTACCAATGTGCAGTTAGTCTATAAACTGAGCCAGCATGGACATCTAACCTATGGACATCCATAGGCTAAAAGCAAGGAAGTCCCCTGCACCAAGTCCCACTTTTAGGTTCTAATAATAATTATGTCGGACAGGCAACAGTTGTATGCTTTCAGATTAAGTAGCTCAGGCAGCTGTGCCTCCAATGTTTCATAGTGGCATTTTAAATAATGCTCGTGAATAAACACGTTCACTTTCTTAATTATGAGATCTTAGGTTGAGTTTTGACCTCGTTGAGCTGTTCTAACTACTTGGAAAAGTCAGCTATAGCAAACATTTGTAAAATGCCTGTGAGCAGCAGACATACAAATCTACTTTGATTACAAGTTTGTATTCCATTTAATGTCTGTACACTAATCTCTACATTTTTGTATTTCCAATAGTGTGGTGGTTCAAATAGGAATGACCCCCATAGACCCATGTGTTTGAATACTTGGTCCCTAGAGAGTGGTACTACTTGGAGGTGTGGTCTTGTTGGAGTAGATGTAGCCTTGTCGGAGGAAGTGTGCTACTAGAGCGTGGGCTGTGGGGTCTCAGAAGCTCAAGCCAATTCTTTTCCTGCTGCCTGCAGATCCATATGTAAAACTCTCAGCTATCTCTCCAGCACCATGTCTGTCTGCACACTGCCATGCATCTTGCCATGATGATAATGGATTGGACCCCTAAATTGTAAGCCAGCCCCAATTAAATGTTTTCCTTTGTAATAGTTGCTGAGGTCATGATGTCTTTTCAAAACAACAGAAACTAAGACAAATAACTATCAGAATAAGTGCTTAATTTAATCAGCTACTTGATTCTGCAGTAAGAGCTTAAACTACCCTATTCTTACCTATGTGAAAAGCAAAAGCTTTTTTGACACCTTTCCCATTTACTGAAAACTTTTTTGCATTTGTATGGATGGTTGGTATGATATGTGCATATGTGTCTTCACATGTGTGTAAGAGTGTATGTGTGCCTATGTATTTGGAGGCCTGAGGTTGACATTGGCTGTTATCCTTGAAAGATCTCTGCTTTTTTTTTTTTTAATTGATGCAAGGTCTCTACCTGAGCCCAGAGTTAATGGACCCCCAGCTATTCTAGCCAAACAACTCTGCCTCTACCTCCCAGTTCTCAGACCACAGGAGACCTCCAATGCTGCCTGGATTTTTTTACATGGGTCCCGGGGATCCAAACTCCGGTCCTTATTCTTGTATGGAAATAGTTTATCCATTGAGTCATCTCCCCAGCCAGGAACACTTTTTATACTACTGAAGGTTCAAAAAAAAAAAAGCCTTCCCTGTAAGTAAACCTGACAAATTGCAAATTCCAAAATTCAGGTTAGTCAAAGTACTGACACATGAAGTGGTACTAACCAAAGAAGTCAACGGAAGGAGAGTAGTTCTGAAGGACAGAAAGACACAGAGAAGTCAACGGAAAGAGAATAGTTCTGAAGGACAGAAAGACACAGAGAAGTCAATGAAAGAGAGTACTTCTGAAGGACAGTAAGACACAGAAAAGCAAATGTAGGTGAAGGGAAGAGCATATAATAAAGTGAAGAAGCTGAAAGACAGAGAGAGATGGAGGTCAGGATGCAAATTTCCTTAACATTCACAAGCCAAGAGTAAGCACAGCCAGGTGTTGTTAATGAGGTGACACCTGTTTAGTAAGGAACTAAATCATTTCCTCACCAAGATCAAATCTTGTCTCAAAGAAAAAAATGTAATTTTATTTCACTCTTCTCACCACAGAACAGAGCATGTAGCTTGAAAAAAAAAATGTGAATGCTTGAAAATACTATGGATGTGTCAGACATTCTTATTACAATATTAACCATATAAAATTAATTGATGTTATTGGTTGCTTTAGAAAAATCAACCACAAAAATAAAATTACACATATTAATCTAGAAATGTGGACATTGACACAAATTAATAAGTCCAAAGTTAATGAGTGTATTATTTCATCAAGTATTAGCACTGAAATCTTCCTAGATGTGAGGCACAAGGAGAATTAGTAACTGTTAAATCAAGCTCAGGGTCCAGTGTTCTTCCATTCTCCTTCAAATAAATACTTTATCCCACCTCACCCTCCCTTCCTCCTCTCTTCCTTCTTTTGGTATTCCAATATGACAGAGAGAATCTAACTTTCTTTTCCTGTTGTCATGACAAAGTGCCCTAAAAGACAAATCAAGAGAGAAAAGTTTCTTTCAATTTGCATTTCATGGGTCCAGTTCAATTAGAGCTTGAAGTGGATGACTACATTACACCCAAGCTCAGAAAGCCAAGAGCAATGGATGTTTGTGCTCAGTTCACCTTTTCTTTCTATTACAGTGTGGGATCGAAAGCCAAGGAAAGAGTCTACCCACTGCAGTTAACCTGATCAAGAAGATGGTTCCCAGGTGTGCTGAGAAGTGTCCCTCCTGAGTGACTCTACACCATGTCACATTGACAGCCAACAATAAGGATCACACAGGGCCTCACACATACTAGAAATGCATTTGAGCCACACTTCTCACCCTTGAAAGAAGATTCTGGTATTTTTCAGCATGACCAAGTATGAGTCTTTATTTCTCACTGTTTAACTGGTGGACTAATTCTTACACAATCACAGTATATTTTTAAATACTCCTGTCTCCAACTTTAAACCTCCTTCTTCTCCATATGTACCACTTTATCTCCTTTATCTTCATGAACAATTTAGTGACCAGTGTTTACACATTTTCATAATTAATTTCAATCTTTTTTAAGACAAATACCCAAACTTTATATTTAAAAAATCTTCATTTGCCTGTCACTGTCACTGAAGGCACAAGAATGGCAAAGAATAAGGACACAAGCCTACCTTCTGAGTCCCCAGAGAAATGAATATCCCACCACTATATTGTGATGTGCTTAGCACCCAACATCATCATCTGGAGTCAACAGAATCTGGAGATGTGACACATGAACCCCACTCTGAAGTATTAACAAAGAAAAGGAGGAATCCAGGAGAAGGAAAGGGATTTGTTGCTGAGGGAAGGATACTTGCTAAGGCACAAAACCATAGAGAATTCAAAAGGTCACAGTACAGCTGTCACTCTCAATGAGGTAGGGAGAGGAGCTAGGAAAGCAGCACTTCCATGACCTGCATGGGACTGCCCTGCAGGCAAAGGAGAGCACACAGAGAGCCAAGGAAGAGGCTGCGAAGTGCGAGCTGTAGAACTTACTTTATGAAACAAACAATTGTGGCAACAGGGTAAATAATCTACCGGAGAAAGAACAGAAATAGGGGTGTCACAACAATGAAACAGAAAACAACAACAAACACCACTGGGAATCCAGAATGGGGTAATAGCAAAAATGAAATAAACACATTCATTAGAGCTACTGAAAAGGACTCAATCGACTCCAGGAGCAGTGGGCAGAGCAGATAGGTAACGGACATCAAAAGGGGCTAACTCTCCCAACGTTTTTAATCTGAGACACTGGATGCACTGTGAGATTGTTAGCCAAAATAACAGCAGCTGCTAAAGAGAAATGGCACAGCCTCCAGAGATCTAGAAATGGTTTCTTGCAGACATAGAATTTGAATATAACTGGAGATGTATCAACAGCAGCCCAAACCTCCACCCACGTGCTGACTGATGCACAGAGTGGACACTGGACAAATCTGTGATGAATGGCACCTACAGGAAACATCACACAAACATGTGCCAATGACCAATTACACAAGAAAATAACCTGGGGCTAGGGAGACAGCTCATGCTTTTTTGCAGAGGGACCATTCAGTTCCCAGCACCAACGCCAAGTAGAACTTCAGTTCCTGAAGATCCAATACCATTTTCTGACCTCCACAGGCACCAGACACACAAATGGTGCACACACATACATGCAGGCAAAATAAACATACACATAATTAAATCTAAGAAGAAGTTAAAAGAAAGAAAATAACAGGGATAAAGCAGATAATCAGTGGTCTCTAAACCGCTCCTCAACATAAAGACCAATGAAGAAGGCAAAGATGAAAAAAGAGAATTAAAACCGAGGTTAGACTTATACAGAGGCCTTGGAACACACAGCTCTAAATAGGATGTTTCCATCAAATCCCTCCCCTCAGAGCTCAGGGAACCTGTGGAAGAAGAGGTGAAGAGTGTAAGAGCCAGAGGGGATGGAGGACTTCAGGAGAACAAGGCCCTCAGAATCAGCTAAACAGAGCTCATATGAACTCACAGAGACTGGAGCAGCATGCATACAGCCTGCATCAGGGTCTGCATCAGGTCCTCTGCACATATATCCTATCTTTCAGATTAGTATTTTTATGGGACTCCTGAGTATGTCTCTGATTCTTGTGCCTTCCCTTGGGGCTCATTTCCTCCTGTTCGTTTGTCTTGTCCAACTTTGATGTGGCAATTTTTGTTTTATCTTACTTTATTTTATTTTGTTATGTTTTATTGCTACCTCTTAGAATTCTGCTTTGTTTTCTAGTGAGAGAAAAGGAGTGGATCCAGATGGGAAAGGAGGTGGGGATGAACCAGGAGGAGTAGAGGGAGGGGAACTGTAATTAGGATATAGTGTATGAGAAAAGATTCTATTTTGTTTAAAAAGGTGGAAAAGAGAACTGAGGTTAGAAACTCCCTCCAAAAATAGATATTTGAAAATATAATGCTACATGTAAGAATGATACTAGTGGTAAAACTCTTGTTAGACTCTTCATGTTTGAGTGTGTTGAACAGTCCTGATTTGTAAAGCATGTATTGCTGCCAAACACTAGGCAGGGTATAGTATTAACATTCAATTAAGCCAGGTCTGGTGATATAGATCACTAATTTCCACTACTCATGATAATTAGAAGTTCAAAGCCAGCATGAACAGCTTGGAGAATCTTTCTCAAACTCAAAGTTAAGATGTGGGGGAGATGCTGGGATATGGTTCATAGTAGACAGCTTGCCATTCAATTGTCAGGAATGCAAAAACCAAACCAAATGAATTATTTAGCTTATACCAATTACGACTCACTTGATAACATTCTGGCTTCTGTGATAATTAAAAAAAAATACTAATAGGAGATAATCTTAATGATTAAAAGTCAAGTTAAAATTAGGGGGAAATCAAAGTAACCTAAATGAAAAGTCAGTCATCTAAAGGGTAGATGTAACACTCCTATCAGAATAAAAAATATTCCCATAAACAAGATGGAATAAAGTTCACATATTATGAAATGAAACATATCTAAGAGAGAAAATCTGCCACAATCTCAGTCACTAAACCAAAGCAAATTTACTCTTGGATCTTCTTAATTATATATGCACACACAGAAGGAGAAGATTAAATACGACAAGAAGCATTTTCCATGAACTGTACTGAATAATTGCTAGAGAAAACCCTGTACTCCTCTGAGAGTAGAGATGTTATGCCTAAGTCCACCAGAAAGCCAGGGCTGCCAGGAGGAAAGTCAGCAAAGGGTGGCAATGCATAGCTTGCTGGCATGGTTCCAAGTAGGTCAGATAAGGAAAAACATATTTAAAAGTATATGGTAATATGACCCTGATCACAAACCTTAGGTATGTCGATAAACTGCATCAAGGCAATGTCCTAATTACTGATTCACTAAAATGATAAACCTCATTATTTAGCTACCAAATTCAATTCTCTAGGAATCTCCTGGTTCATCTGGACATGTGGTATTTTCTCTCTGAAAAGGTCATTAAAAAACTTTTTTTTGCTCTTTCAATAAACATATCTCTTTAAATAGCTCACCTACTACTCAACTACATTCACTGTGTTTTACTAACTCTCAAAAGAGCACACTTAATTTTAAAATGTTGCTTTGTTGTGTTTTCTCTCACACTTTCAACTAGGTGGTCAGAAAGTAGAAACACACATCAACACTAAAAATGGCCAGGAAGGACAGATGGCCTAGCCCTAGGTTCCAAGCACTTCTAAGGCTGAGGCGGGAGGATTCCAGCCTGCACTGACACCCTCTCTCAAAAAACTAAAGACAAAGATGACCCACAGGCACCTACATCTGTACATGCAGTGTACACACACACACACACACACACACACACACACACACACACACACACACAATCATCTTTGATTGTATATGTCTCCTGTTTTTCTGCTGGTCAGATAGATTGAAATGTAATAGGTGTGCAGTTCATCCCATCTCTGATTCTTGGTATACTCAATGGTCTTAACTGGAACATTTACAGAATACCTATTACTTATATAATCCCAATACTAAATTAGTCATTTACTGCTTAATGCCATAGACATGCTTGTTATGTAAGTTTTTCATATAGAGTGAAAGATAACTCTAACAAAAATGATTTTAAAAATACTAAAAATATGCAAGCACATGCAGAGAATTTGGCATGAAGTCTGGAAATAAAGCACAGGGTTTATTACTCAATCTACTATGCTCAGACCCTCATGAGGAAGGATTTGTCAAATTATTTCTTTATTTATTCTGACTTATTCACCTGATATTATTAAAAGTTAAGTATCTTGGATCTTTTTAAAGTCCCAGTAGTATTTGTAAAACTATTGACTACAGATCTTGAAAAAATCAAGTAACATCTAATGAAGACACTGAAATTCTATGACCACCAAGAGTACCCTAAACTTAAGACGACTGAGACACACTGCCAAATACAAAAGTCCAAATCACAAGGATCAGAATACACTATCCTAAGATATGCTCCTTTGACAAAATAAGGTTATTTAGACCTCAAGGCAGTGAGTTCCAGAGGATAGAAATATTCCTTGCCTTCTCCATTTCCACCCCAAATGAGGCAAAAATCACCTCTTGTTAAAATAACATATACTTACTATTATAATATACATACACTTTATTGTTACTAGTAAATGTTAGTTTTCCCACGCTAATAAAATAACAATTCTTACTGTACACACACACAATGCACACATGCAATGCATACACACACATAAACACACACACACACACACACACACACACACACACACACACACACACACACACGCCCATCTGTTCCCAGGTCTAACCATGTCAGGTGTTCACTTTACTGTACACCTGTGGAAGCTAGAGGTGTACCTCGGGTGTTTTCCTTTATATTTGAGACAGGTCTCTCACTGAACTTGCCTAAGCCAGCTGGCTAATAATCTCCAGGAAGCCTCCTATCTCTACCTCCTCTATCCTGGACTGGACATATGGCCCTGCTCTTGTTTACATGAGTGCTGGGATTCCCAACTTTCATTCTCATGCTAAAAGGACAGGCAGTCCATCAGCTGAGCCATCTCCCCACATCCCCTGATGCTATACTTTTCTAAACTGGTACAGGATGACTATGCTCAATACTCCCATGAAAACTGTGAACATGGTAGAGAAGGAGAAGGGGGACAAGGCAACACTCTACTAAGCTCTACACACACAATCAATCAATTAAGCTACCTCTGCATTCATATCCGTTACACTTAAAAAGGAATTACAAAAAGAAACAATTATTAATAGCCAATATAGCCCTAAAAAGGTAATCAATAGAAAAAATGATCTATCTCCTACATACTCAAAACTACCAACAGTAAATATTCAACACAACCTAACTGGCTTTTTCCTTAAAATGACGTGGGTGCATGTGTATTCAGTTTATTGTGTGTGCTTTTCATCTTTCTTACAAATGTTTGCTTTCTCACTTTTCCTTCATGCATTTACTTAGAATATCTTAAACATAAAGGTAAAATGGTTTTATAAAAGTAAGAAAAATAAAGATAAAAATTCCCTAAACCCAACACGTCTAACTACCATAAGCAAAAAGACAGAAAGGAAAGAAAGTGTACAAATGATAGTCTCGATTTTCTCTTTTGTTTAGCAGATTTTTCTTCACCCAGATGGTCAGAACTGGAAGAATGGTTTTTCCATGTCTAAATCATCAAATGCAATTTCAACATCCAAATGAGAGCTTTGGTTATTTGATTACATATGATTACACTGCCTTTTTAATCTTCTATTTTTTTCTGAAAAGGGGAACTTTCAAAAGGGGAAAAGACTATGACAAAGATTAGGCCACAAAACACACATGGGACATAGTTTCTAAATCAATGCAATTGTGGGAGGTATGGTAGTGTGCCCCTACATAATCTCAGCACCACAGAGGTGGAGGCAAGGGAATCAGGAGTTCAAGGTCAGCTGAGGCTACACTAGACCCTGTCTCCAGAAACACAAAGTTAATACAACAAACTGTATTGTTTTAATCAGCCATGAAAATCATCATACTTACATTAACATTTTTCTTCTTTATTGAATGCTTTACTATTTTTAAGGCTTAGAAAAATAATTTAAGAAAATTATGCTTTTATAAAACATTAAAAAGAACTAAAGTTCTATCTTCAAAAAAGCAAGAGCCCTAGACATACAGTACCCAGTGAACACTTAAAACAATCGGCCTTGGGCCAGAGATAAAATAGCCTTTCCTCAAATAGCAGTCTCCCTTTCTTAAGAAGCATCATATTACCACAATAATGTTTAGACTACCCAGCATCCTCCTCCGTGACCTCTCTCTTTCCCTCTGGGCCAGACTCTTTTTCTGGTTCTAAACAGTTCCCTTTCTTATGGGCTAAGGAATACATCATCTCTTTCCCCCAAAAGTCATGAGAAATACAAATCCTTAGTACCTGACAATATGACTCTATTTGGAGAGTTTCTTTAAAGAAATAAGTAAGGTTAAATGGGGTAACTGGTGGTCTTCATCTAATGAGACTGGGCATCCTCTTAAGAAGAAATTAGGGCAACACACACATAGAGGGAAGACCATGAAAAAAAATACAGAGAGAAGTTCTATAAGGTAAGGAGACAGGAACCAACCAACCAAATGCCACACTGTTGATGGCTGCCCCTTGGAAACCAAGGCTATCACTCCCTATTGTTTCAGCCACATCCCTTCTAGTTCTCCAGCTCTTGAGTCAACGACAGCATGTCTTTTAATGCACACCCAAAACTATGTGGCTTTGGAAGCAACCAATGGGTAGAAGCCAGAAGAGTTTTGAAGCACCTGACAGGAAAGCTTGGATTGCCTTGAAGGGGCTGCTGGTAAAAGGGGGGGGGGCAACTGGATGACTTCCCTGAGGTCCCAGACGGAAATGAAAAATACTGGAAAAACAAAACTCAGCCTGTATTCTCATGCTTCCTAGCACTTTTGCTTCATCGCCCAAACATTTCCCCTTGACAGAAAACTTCAATTCTACTCTAGAAAGGTAAAAACTGAGATCCCCTCTAGTCCCTGCTGCCCACCTTCTTCTCAGCCATTTCACCTACAGGTCTATGCCCATTTCTTAATGAAAAACCACTAACTTACATTTACAGCGACATCAGCAACAAAACTATGTCACTCCATCATGTCCGGAGATCTGAGACCTCGGCTGCTTCTTGATGAATCTCAAGACCGCAAGTAAGAGCTTCTATTCTCCCATGTGATCAGTAAAGGCATCAAACAAGCTTCCAGAGTACTGTCTCGTATTTATTTTGCACTCCCCCTTCCAGAACCCCCTACAACCCTGGCAATGCCTGAACCAATTCAACAAGTCTCCTAAGCTACTTACTGCTATCTAACTATTATCTACTAACTACCTAAGACATTGAAGGCAACTGGTTAATGAGCACTGATTTCTCCTGGCCGCCTTTCCTCCCATGGAGCCCCACTAAAACTGTCTAATTATAATAGTTTTGCCACAGTGCATAGATTTTCTCAATTTTGTGTAAATAACTCTTCAGTACACAATGCTTAAATTTACAAGAGAAAATACCTTTCTTATCAGCAAACAGATGCTTGAAACCCAGTGAAATTCTGCCTAAGGCCAAATGTCTATTTTTACAAACCCATGAAGGTGGGGCATATATAACCTTTTCCCGTGCACTATCCAGCAATCCTGAATTCACTGAGAACTCTTTCTCCATTCTTGAGTGTAGATTTTTCGCTGGCAGATGGGGTAAACACCATATTTGGAGGCATATCCAGTCCAGTATGTCAACTTTGCCTCAAAATATTTGATGAAATTCAGAGTATGTTGGCCATATTATGAATGTAAAAAGTGGAGCCAATCTGCAAGTCAACTCCAGTTAAATCTTTGATGACAGACTTGGGATGTGTTCTGCAGAAAAATCTTTCTCTAACTCAGGAGGTTACCCTCCCAGCAACTCACTGCTTGTTGCTCAGCAGCTTCTAAATCCCCTAATCTTACCTTCAAACCATGTGTCCAAACTTTCATTTGCAAACCAGTTTGCCTATCTTATTAGTTAAATGTTGAAAGTGCCAACCAGCACTGAATCAATGCAAATTTGCGTTTTTAAAATTATCTCTCGAGTAACCTCCAACCTGCAGAGAAGTATGCTATACAGACAGCCTTTACTCCCTCATGGTGTGCCCCCTTTAAAAAGCATTAAAATGCAGCCGGGCGGTGGTGGCACACGCCTTTAATCCCAGCACTCGGGAGGCAGAGCCAGGTGGATCTCTGTGAGTTCGAGGCCAGCCTGGACTACCAAGTGAGTCCCAGGAAAAGCGCAAAGCTACACAGAGAAACCCTGTCTCGAAAAACCAAAAAAATAAATAAATAAATAAATAAAAATAAAAATAAAAAAAGCATTAAAATGCAAAGACACATCTAAGGACTCAGTAGATCATTATCTGTGTCCCTGGAATTTGGAGCACCCTAAAAACAAACTTGACTCCCTTCCCAAGCCACCACCAGGGTTTCTGTGGCAAAAGAAAAACAGGGTAAAAGAAGAAAGAAAACCAGAAGAAACTAGGTGAAACACCAGTAGAATCCAAGAAAGAAAGCACATTATGAAAGACAGTGCGCAAATGAGCTATTATCTATATGTTGAGAAAACGTCCCATCAATTTTTGCTTATTTTTAACAATGAGGTGAGGAAGAGACATTAAGACAAGTTACAGGGCATCCCAAATTAGCTTCACTCTATCAAGGGGCAACCCAGGTGCACTTATCCAAAACTTTGTGTTAGAAGTGCCAATCAAGGACGTTCACATTTTATTAGGGTTTTAAGTGAGCCTCTCTAAAACCATAACATATTAAATTGGATAATTCGATCATTACACAATCTTCATTGTCTTTGAACAAATTCTACACCTAAAAACCTCCCAAACTCGGAGACCCTCTGTTGCCAGATTACTCATTTTATAAAGGGCACCATCCTAAGTGAAGGTCTATGGACACACAAAGGTGATGTTGACAGGACAGCTGTCCTACACCGGATGAGGTGACCTGGGTTCAGCTCTCAGACACATCCCCTCAGGACACTGGGGGAAAAAAAAAAAACACGGAGAGGGATTTTCCCTCTAGCTGGTGAAGTCACCGTCCTCATATCTGATGCTAGAAGGAAACCCCAGCCTCCTCCTGCAGGCCTGCAAGCCCGCGGCGTCCTCCCAGCGCAGAGCAGCCCCCTCGCGTCCGCAGCTGCAGCCGCCGCCCCCTCCTCCTCCCCCGCCGCCGCCGGTGACCCGGGAAGGAACTGCGCAGCCCCTGAGCCCCCCGAGAATGCCAGCCCAAAGCGCACCATCGTGTCCCGCGCAGCACCGCTCCCACACAAAGCGTCTCCCGCACGCCCCCTCCCAGCTACCAGGCCCCGACCCTCCCGCACTCCCCTGCACCGCCCAGGCCCGCGCAGAGCAACAGGCGAGCCAGCCCGGGCGCAGGCCGCGGGAAGAGCCCGGCGGGGAGCGCGCAGCCGGGGAAACTTCCAGAGTCCCGGGGGGCAGTGCTCGCTCGGGCGGGGCAGCCGCTTACCGGGCTCGGCGGCCCGCCCGGACACTCCCGGGCTGGCCAGAGCGCTTGCGCCCCTCTCCGCTGAAGTCCCGGCCCTGGCAGCTCCGGCTGGGCGGGCACGTTCACGCGTGGCCGGGGAACCGGAGCCCGCGGCCGGCCAGGCTCGCTGCGCGCCGACCAGGCTCCCGGAGGCCGCGGGGCTGCGGGAAGCCGTGACGCCGGCGGGGCGCGCTGGCCAATCAGGGGCGCGGCCCAGCCGCCGCCGGGATGGAACGACCGACCGGCGCCCCGGCCTCCCGGCCCGCGTGGATGACGGACAGCGCGACGGCGGCGGCAGGGTGTGGGGGCAGGCTCCTAAATGTGACTTCCCAAGGAAATGGGTTTTGTTGGTTTGGGTTTTTTTAGTGGAAGTATTTTCCAAATATTGCGCGGGAAATACTTGCCCTAAAATGTTGCTCGTATTTTATCAAAAACTTGAATTCGGTTGAGAAAGAAATGTTTGTGTTTTATGCTCCGGGTCTCTTGGACTATTGCACTCTTGTACTAGTTGCAGTTTTCTTAGTTCCTCGTGAGGACCGTGCTCTGCATTAGTGGCCTGTTGAGAAACTCGGTGCCCAAGGGAAGCCCTTTCTGGAGAAGTTACTTAGCACATCAAGATGCATTCTTAGCCGGGTGAGCCAATTAAAAGGAAAAACAAAATAAAATAGTAAACATGGGGAAGTGCTCGATATTGTCTGCTGCTGGGAAGAGTGGATGCTCCTTTCTGTTGTGTGCCTTTTACAGTTGTCTTTCTGTTGACCTCAGTTCTGGAGTCCCACAGTCCATCCCCAGCCCCACCCCCGTGAAAGAAAATGCTTGCTTGCTCTCGCTCTCTCTCTCTCTCTCTCTCTCTCTCTCTCTCTCTCTCTCTCTCTCTCTCTCTCTCTCTCTCTCTCCTAATATTAGAGTGTATAATTTAAAACTCTCAGAATGTGAAATATTTACAAGAATGGTATATAACACTGAATAAAAGTATACTATTTTTTCTTTGGCAGATTTGTAATTTTGTTTTGTCTACTAAAAATCAATTTGCATTTCTCTAACATTTACTAAATATTTAAGGAGAAAGACAGCACATAAAATACACAAAGCTCCGGAATGAAACTGGTGTCTTTCGATGGATATTTTTGCCTGCTGATGGGAGTTGGTTAAACGTGTAGCCCAAGCCCTCAATTCCCTTGGTTCCACAAACTTGAATCAGCATAGATTTGCCCAGCAGGAAATTTACAAACTCTAACTGGTTGTCTTCAGAATCCATGGATATGAATCAACTGTAGGATTTTGAAGGTGAAAAATGTTTTTCAGATGAGGGAAAGTTCATTTTATCTTATCCCCCCCACCCCCAACACTTTTGTCTGTTCTGTCAGGTCTCCCATCTTAGAAACAAAGGAAAGAGAAGCAGGAGGGGCTTTCTCCATGGTTCTGTCTCCACCAGGCTTGTTCTTCATCAGAGCCTTGGGAGAGACCCCGATTTCTGGGCTTGTCACTGCACTTCAAATTCAAGAATTTGAAGTAAAATCTAACAGAGGAAGACAGACCAGCATAAACAGATAAGAAAGAGTTGCCAAACAGTGAGATAGCTTGGTATTGTAGAATATTAGTTTAAGGTGCTACATTTGTTTATGCTGTGGAACATTTGTTTAATGATGCAACGATGTGTCGCATTCTTTTATGTTGCATTTGTTTAACTCTGTGAGGCTGTGTTACTTTGCCTGCCTAAAACATCTGGTTAGTCTAATACATAGCTGAACAGCCAGTAGCAAAGCAGGAGAAAAGATAGGCGGGCTTGGCAGGCAGAGAGACTAAATAGAAAAAGAAAAAGAGAGAAAAGAGAAGGAGCAAGAGAACAAGCAGAGGAGGACTCGAGGGGCCAGCCACACAGCCACACAGCCAGCCACAGAGTAAGTAAGAATCAAAGTAAGATACACAGAAGAAAGAAAAGGAAAAAAGCCCAGAGGCAAAAGGTAGATGGGGTCATTTAAGTCAAGGAAAGCTAGCTAGGAACAAACCAAGGAAGGCTGGGAATTCATAAAAAAGAATAAGTCTTTGTATGCATTTATTTGGGAACTGGGTGGTAGCCCCCCTAAAACAGTTAAAAAAAATGTAGAAAGAAAATAAACAAACAAAAACAACTACAGCTTGGTTTGCCTAATGCACACTAATAAGGATTCCTTATATTTTATATTGGATATAGGCTCAGGGATCTGAAAGCAAAAGGAACATTACAATGCCCACATTTCAGTTATAGCCCCAGTGAGGCATTTTCCACAGCCATCCACTTTTCTTAGATCCAAATAATGCTTAAGCTGTTCTTATTTTTGAAATGAATAATATCTAATTTTTTGATAATGCATACATTATATTTTGATCATATTCACTCCCATTCCACCCCCCCTGAATCTTTCCAGATCCACTCCCACACCCTCCCAACTTTGCATCCACTTTTTAAAATTTTTAATAGCATATAAAATCCAATTTATGCTATGTATATACTTCTGGGTGTGAGACCATGCCAAGGAGCATGTTTGACCTACCTGGGGCCACATCTTTAAAAGAATGACTCTCCTTCCCCAAGAAACCATCAGCTGTAAATAGTGCTTCAGCTAGGGGTGAGGGTTCATGATTCCTTTCCCCTTCCGTGGTGGACTATTGTCTAGCTTGATCTTGTGACGGGAACCACAGCCACTGTGAGTTCATGAGTGTGGTTCAGTTCTGCTGACTAGTTTTATGACAACTTGACAATAGCTAGAGTCTTCTAAGAAAAAGGAACCTCCGTTGAGAAAATGTCCTTACTCCACCATGCATGGTGCTGTCCCTAAGCTGGTGGTACTGGGTGCTATAAAAATAAGCAGGCTGAGCAAACCACAAGGAACTGTCCAGTAAACAGCTCTCCTTCACAGCCTCTCCATCTGTTCTTGTCTCCATGTTCCTGTCCTGTTTGAGTTCCTTGCCATGGCTTCCCTCACTTGGCTATGACGCAAGATATGTAAGCCAAATAAACCTTTTTCTCACCAGGTTGCTCTTGGTCACAGTGTTTTATCACAGCAATAGAAACCCTAACTAAGGTGCGGCGCGCTCCTCGGCCAGCGAGGAAGAACGACCACCATGCGAGGATTCTTCTCAGATCACACTTTATTGGAGCGCCTCTTGGTTAAGGGAAAGCAGGAGGTGAGGGGCCCCTGAGGACTAAACTGCAGCTGCTTATATAGGGAATCAGGCAAACGTGCCGTACTGTGATTGGGTCCCGCCAGAATGCTAGCACGGGGAGCCACGGGATAGGCTGAGGACATAAGGCTAATTACCATACTCGTGCATCATAGCCAAATATGGAGTTGTTTACAGCTAGGCTACCAGGAAGCCAGCGCCATCTTTCAATAGCGGCTCCCTACACTAAGGCATGTGTTATGTCAAGAAGACTCTGTTTGCTTTGGTCCTCGTTGACCTCCAGCTCTTACAATCTTTACGTGCCCACTCCTGTAATAGTTCCTCAGCCTTGGGGAAGTGAATATGATATAGAAGCCCTATTTGTGGAGAAGTGTACACCACAGACACTTACCTGCTATCCTTTTACAATTTGTGAGTTTTTACATTAACCACCATACACTGCACAAAGAAACTGAGATATGGTAAGGTCTTAGAGCTATACTGGTCTATAAGTAGAGAGATACGGATTTAGAGGTCAGTTTGATACTATGTCCATTTAGCAGAACATTAGTAGCAGGTTCTTCCCTGGTGCTTGTGAGTTTCCCAGCAACTGGTTCTTGGCAGGTTTACAAGACCAGGCATGAGAAGCAGGCCTTAAACCCAATCAGAAAGCAGTTGGTTACCCACATAACATTCATGCCACTATTACACACTTGACATCTTGCCACGCTGATGATTATTGTAGCTACCAGGGTTCACAACTAGGTGAGTCCATTGCTGACATTTCCCCCTCACCAGCAGCCTGCATAGCACCTCCATTACTATGAAATCTGGCTAGTGGTGAAGAGCTCCCTTATCAATACCAAACTGATGTCTCCATGTCCTGCAGCCAAAGCAGTACTGTACTGTCTTTCAAATGGAGTCTTACTATCAAGCTCTGAAGAACAATGACAGAATCCTGTTTTATTTTGGTGCTTTCTGGAATACTTCTGACCAACAACTCCATGGAAGCATCGCATACCTGACTTTTTATTTGTCAGCTTGTGGCTTCTGAAAGGAACATTATTCCCTGTGTGGGGTGACTCCAACTAAACTCATGGGAACTGATCCCAGGTTTCTTGTAGGAGTTTAATTGGATATATGTCTTACAACTAGGTTGCCAAGCAACTTTTAAAGCATCTTTAGTGTTAGTTATCCCATTACTCGTCACTCCTCTTCCCACCCTGCCATCCCTCTCCTCACTTACACCTCCATCTCCATTATTCCCCCTTTGCTCTTCATATTACCTGCGTTTTGCTACCATCCCTTAAGATGTTTATTCCCCACTTCACCAAAGACTTCTGTAGAAGTTACTTTTCTGTTGCTTAGACAAAAGTACTATGACCACTGCAGCTTAAAGAAGAGAGAATTTCTCTTGGCTTACAGTTCCAGAGGGATAAGTGTTCATCATCATGGCACAGGGGCATCACAGCAGGTAGAAATGACAGACAGCTAAAGCGGAAAGCTCTACCTCACATCTTCAAATGCAAGCACACACAGAGAATTAGCAGTAGGGCCAGGCTATAAAATCTCAAAGCCCACATCCAGTAATGTATTTTCTCCAACAAAGCTATGCCTCTTAAACCTCCTCAAGCAGTGCCACCACCCGGGGACCAAGTGGAACAAATACCCAAGCCTATGGTGGACATTTTGTCATTCAAACCGCTATAGTCCCTCTCTAGTTTCCCGGTTTCACAGATGCTTCAACTTAAACTCACAGATTCAACATTAGGATCTACATGTGAATGAAAATATTTGACTTTTGTTTTTCAGGGTCTAGGTTATCTCATTCAATAAAATGTCTTCCAATTCCACTCATTAACCTATAAACTTCATAATTTCATTTTTTCTTCATTATCCATCCGTCAGCTGGTGGATATCTAAGCTGTTTCCAACTTCGATATTATAAATAGAGCAGCAATGAACGTGAATGAGCAAATGTCTCTTTCTATAAAGAGCTGAAAAACTAAACATCAAGAAAACAAGGCAATTTAAAAGTGGGACATGGAACTAAACAGAGTTCTCAGAAGAAATACAAATGGCTGAGAAAGATGTTTACAACTGTTCACAATCCTTAGCCGTTAAAGAAAAGCAATTAAAACTACTTTGAAACTTCACCTTACCTCAATCAGAAAGATTAGGATTAAAAAAAAAAATACAGCAAATGCTGATGAGAAGGGGGGTGCGGTACTCTTGTTCTCTGTTAGCAAGGGTAGAAACTAGTGTGTCTACTATAGACATCAGTGTAGCAGTTCTTCAAATAGCTGGAGAAGGTGGAGAGATTGCTCAGTGGTTAGGACCATTTTTTTGTTCTTGAAGGAGCCCCAGATTCAATTCCCATCATCCATATTTGCCATTGCCTGTAACTGCAGTTCTAGGGGACCTTATGTCTTTGACTTCCACAGGCATCTAAACTCATGTACACAGACCCACATGTACACAAATACATACTTAAAACTAATTTAATATAAATAGCTTTTAAAAATATTTAGAACCTGATGCACTATGTGACCAATCTCATGCAGATTGCCAAGAGACTCTATTTTGTGCCATTTTAATATGAAAAAAAAAAAGTTTTTGGTGACTTCTTTACTAGCTTAAATTATCTGATAGTATAGTTGATCAAGTACAAACATAAAGTAAGCATATCTAGTTTTACATTTCTGGCTACTCTTTCATTTGAAAACAGGTGAAATGTCCACTCCTGTCAGCTGAGCAGGCACATCCCTGAGATCACACTTTTGCTCCCCTGAAAGTCAGAGGTCTCTTTTAGGAGCTTCCCAAACACAGCCTTCATTTGGCAATCCCAGCAGTGGTTAGCCACATGCAGGGAGGTGTTTCTGCAGGACTCTGAGGTTAGTAAAATCTAGGTACCAAAGCTTTTCCTCAGGGCCATGTGATTTAGGGGGTTCCAGTTGTGGAACACTGGACTATTCCCATTACCTTTTCCCAGCATGATTCCTACTATCACTACTTTGTTTAAATGGAAACTAGATGGCATGCTTGCAGCTTCCTCCGCCTAAGGGTAGCTAATGTCCAACACATGTGCAGCTCTAGTTTATTATAATTGGCAGAAATATTTTTAAACCTCATCTATTGGCTGACTAATTTTACAGTTTCAACTGGTTTCTAGTTTCTCAAAGAAAATAGTTTATTCGTGCAAAAATAAAGCATATTAGAAGACATCTTTTTCCCCCATTTGAAATAGACAAGATTGGAAAAGGGAAGATGGAAATGAAAGAGGAGACTGGATGTACAAGCGTCGAAGAGAAAGCCATTAAGGGGGAGAAAATGGATCAGGGAATCCCAAGTATGAGAAAAATGTAAAATGTATTTCTTTTGAGAAGGTGTAATCTGTCTTTCTTCAAATAACCAAGTTTTTATAGCAGGATGGAGGCTCTGAATCCAACAGCGTGCCTGATTGTGTGCCAGTCCTCTGAGGAAAGAAAAGGCATTAGGAGGCCATGACCTTCTGACCTTAAATTCAAATGCTTTAAGGCCCACATCATTCTGGTGAGGAAGGGCATTCTAAAGCATTGGAATGAGGTTTGTTTTGAGGAGAAACATAAACACTGTTCCAGAATCCCCATCTCAGTTTATGCCAGAGACCATAACATCTCGGAATCTATCTACACAAAACATTTCTTCCCTGCTATTTAGGCTTTGAGGTCATAAGTCCTTTGTCCCCAAGAAATATAAGCAATAACATAGCAGAAAGGGACTGTTTTTGTTGTATAGTATCTTTTCAGGTAAAAGTTCTCCTTTGGCAAGAAGTACAGGGCTGGGCCTGGAGAGACGGATCAATGACTAATAGCTCTGGATGCTCTTCATAGAACCCATATTTGATTTCTAGCACCCACATGGTGGTTCACAACCTTACTAATGCCATTTTTTGCCCTCCTCAGGTACTAGGCAGCAAGTGGTACACAGACATACATGCAGGCAAAACACTCATACACATAAAAATAAGTAAATAATAAATAAGAGAATAAAAATACGTTCAGAAAATATATGCTTTTAAAAAAGTACACCCCCTTGGATGTGTATGTGTATGTGGTATGTATGTGTGTACATATGTGTATGTGGTATGGGTGCATATGTGCATGTGTGTGTCTGTCTCTGTGTGTGTGTGTGTGTGTGTGAGAGAGAGAGAAAGAGAGAGAGAGAGAGAGAGAGAGAGAGAGAGAGAGAGAGAGAGAGTTGGAATGTGTATAGAAGCTGTCAGTGCCTTTCTGGAGTGCTTTCCACTCTATAAATTGGGGCAGAGACTCTCACTTGAACACAGAACTTTCTGCTTCATGTCTTTGCCCCTCAGATGCTGGGATGACAGGTGGGCAACTGCCAGGAGCCATCCCCAGCGTTGAAAAGGTCCCAGCAAAGTATGTAAGGAGTTTTCAGAGGAAGGAGGTGAGCCAGGCATGATGGTTGGGAGAAACTTGCAGTATGAGTGACTAGCATCCATAGTGCTTTTTTATTTATACAGAATTTAGTAAACAGGGATAGATTCATGATGTTTCAAAAGAGATCATATCATTTTTGCTTTTGGACATGTGTTTCACTGCCTTTTGCTCATTGTTTAGTCATCATTAATAAACTATGATGAAACAGAGTTATCATTTCTAATCATTTTCCCTCAGGTTTTGACATCATTGATAAACAGTTACCATTTTTACTGATTAACCATATAACCCAATTTTTAAGAATCTAGAGGCACCTGACAGCCTGTTCTCAGGCTTTTGTGGCTACAAGGACATTAAACCAAAATAAAATCTTCAAGCTAGCCCAGACATATTGTCATGCCCCAAGCAGTGTATTATTAACTCTAATTGTCAGAGTGCCCAATAAAATTCCTCAGGCCAAAGCTGCTGCAGTTATTATACAAATTTTGGCATAATACAATGTTTATACCTTTATAGAATTTGTCTATATATCTAATCCTGGTATTTTGCTGTTTGTTGGTCATATGACACCAGAGTGGCTCTGCATGTGCTGAATTTTATAAGAAAAGGAGGTCCTGACACATCATATTTCTATCATCTTTCCACTCCATAATTTGCTCATCAATATGTCTCTGTGTAGGGCAGAGGTATATGCCACATAATTGTCTGAGTGTATAGTTGGAAGAGGCTTATGATTTAAACTGTGGCCAACTGCTCTAGCTCACCGAATCTTGTTGACCTTTTTGAGTTTACTTTGTTCTGAGTATCTTGTTCCTGCGTAAGTACAGGGACAGACGTTTCAAAAAATGCCTCACAGCCTCATAAAGAGATCTCTGGCTTCTTTATGGGTGTCACAACCTCCAAGTTTTAAGGAAGACCTTCAAGTAGATAAGGATATCTCCCCTAGAAGCTGGGGGAATAGTATGTTCAGGACTGCCCCGGGAAAGCTTAGAAGCAACATTCCTGGGAGAAGGTATAAATGACTCATAAGAAATTTTCCATCAATCCAATATTTCCAAATTGTACAAATATTAGAAGTCTCTCAAGTATGCAACAGGTGGAGATGAAAACCAAAGGTGGCATGGCAGCCATCATGTGGCTCAGCTTTGCTGGATCTTTGTTAAGGAGGTGTGCTGATTTTATGACCTCTGCCATTTCCATCAGATATGTTGGGAACCTATGCCAGGCAACCGTACCCACATCTCTTTCATGGATGCAGGGTATTTATATTCCTATCTTCACACATGCCTGCAAGGGATTTGCCCACTTGACCACCTCCCTTTGCCCACTTGACCATCTCCCATTGCCCACTTGACCATCTCCCATTGCCCACTTAGCCATCTCTCTGACCCTTAAAACTGGTTTTTGAGAACATCATTGAGCCCTTGGATCACACTGATTCAGGATTTTTAGAGTAGAGGGGACTTTCATAGGCCATTTGTGCTTAATCTAAGGACATAGAGTGCTGGGTATCACAGACACCAAAGACAGACTGGGACAATGGGTCTCAAGTTTCTTCTTATGCCAATGAGCGTTAATGATGCTGATACTTGTAGGAGTAATTGAGGCAAACTTTATTAACGATAACCAGAGAAAATTAAGAAATTAGTGAAAGGTGAGAGAAACTCTTAAGATATAGTTAGTATAGAAGGAAAGTTAAATTCTTAACTCTGGTGAGACAGGGAATGAGTAGATTGCCAAGGTAAGTTGATTCCGGAGATTTTTATCGGGTTATGGCCAAAGACTAGGAAGATGTTACTAGTTGGCCATATAGAAGACCACATTCAAAGCATGCTCTCCTGGTCCACCTGCCACATTCACTTCCTTCTTACTTGCTCAGAGGTGGCTGAAACTGCTCATTGTCCAATTCCAACTCTAGCTAGCTGTTTGTGTTGTTGACCTTGATTGTCTGTTAGCAGTTATTGGCTGGTGTTGCTGACTTGACCTTACAGACTCCTCAATTGCTATTTGTTATACAAGCTCTGCTTGTTTTCACAGCTATGCAAACAAGGCTTGCTTATTCTTCTTTTAGTTAACTACTCATTTATAGGATGGTCTAGGGTCTCCTTTGTAAAACAGGTAGAGGCCCTCTTAGGAAATTTTCCTATTAGCTTTCTTTGGAGTAAGAATATATAAAAGGGAAATAATGTCCAGCATGTGTTTCCCTGGCAGGGGGTGGGGTGTGGGGTGGGGGGGTGTCTCTTGAAAGCCAAACAGCTGTACCACGGACACAGACCTTCTCACAACCCATCTGTCCTTCATGAGATCTACTTTTCTGTCTTACACCCAGCTGTGACCTTTTTTGCTTATCATCCGTAGTGTTCCTGACCTCACTGCATTCACCCTGACGTGTATTTAATTCCAAAGTCAGTTCTTACTGTAACATGTTGAAGCACTGGGTATTCAATATCGGCCCTTCTCCCTAGTAGTTATGATAAGCTGATTACCTCAAATCCATTTGATTGATTCTTTTTCCATATAAGTCTATAAATCTTCTTTCATTCCTAAACTAGTTTGTACTAGATATTTTGCTATTTGAAAATAGAAACATTCACAATGAAGAAAAAATATACATATTAAACTATCCGTAACAAGCTAATAGCATGAATCCTTTTAGATTTAAAAACAAAAACAACTTGAGATTACTCAGGGCATGGAAGTTTGTAAAAAGATAGCTAGGAAAGGCAGTGAAACAGAAGTCTGTAAGGAAGATCTTGGCCTCACCAAGAGGCGTGGGACCTCCCAGTTTACACAGAAGCGCAGAGGAAAACTGAAGGTCCTTTTAGAAGACACAGAGCTAGGGGCGAAGTTTTTCTCCTAGTTTTTCACAGGACTGGTGATTCTGTCCTAATTGTAATCTGGATTATTCCTGTTTGTATCTTGCCTTCCTTCTGTTTCTAAAAGTGTTTGATTAATTTGTTCCTTGAAAATTGCTGTGTGACTATTTCCTGGGACTAGAAACATTTCCCAGAAGGAGGAGGGATGCTCATGACAGGCAGGAAGTAAAAGATACATACCAGACACAGGAAACTGAGACAAGACATAAGCCCCTTACCAAGGCTATAGAAACTATAACTTTCGTTGTAAAGAGCAAGTACTACCCAGCTGAACTGCCTACAAGCCATGTAGGGAGCTCCAAGGATGCAGCTTTTCTGAGGTGTCACCCACAGAAGGTGGACTTTTTGTGATCCCGCTCTCTTTCAGTCAGACAGAGAAACCTGACATTTCTGTTCCATTGTACTTGGTCTTTAAGAGCCCGCCCCCCATCTCTGCTGTGGTATTGGCTAAATTAGCTTACCCCTTGACTGTAGCACTCAGCTGAGGGCAGTGCTTCTCAAACTATTTGTGAACATTAAGGATTTGGGGTTTTGTTGCTGTGTTTTGTTATTTCCAGTGTTAAACTGCTACAGATACCTGTAAAGGTTATGTTTTAATTTCTCTGTGGGCCAAGCTAAAGAGCCCACTTTGGAAGCAAAGCTCAATATGTGGTCTATAAATTAGAAACATCTTCATGGACTTGAGGCACCTTACTGATACACAGTACCAGTCAGGCTTGATGACACACACCTATAAACCAGCAGGAGGCAGAGGCAAAGGGCCATGAACTTAGAGCCATCCTGAGCTAAAGTCAGCCTAGGGAATGCAGCAAGTCCCCAGAAAAGAGAGAAAGGGGGAAAGGGGGCAGTGAAGGGGAAGAGGGAGAATACATTAGCTTAGACACCACACCAGACCTGCTACCCAACCAGCATCTTTCATTGTGGCTATGTCCTAAGGTGATTTATTCTCACTTTAAAGTTCATAGAGAGTTCCCATTTCTTTATCTTTATTTTGTTTTGTTGCTGCCTTCCAGGAATGTGCTACTGTCTTTAGCAAAGCTTTCTCTTCACAGCTTCAATGGACTAGAATCCTCTCATCCGGATCAAGTGTCACTTCTGTAGTCAAGACTTCTCTGCTCTCCAATGAAAGCAGTGGCCCCTTGGGTTTTGAATTACTCTGTACTATCTTTGTATCATTTTCCAGTATCTAGAATTACTGTCCTCCTGTTCCCCTTGATCTGCCTACCTCCATTAGGAAACAAGCACCAGGAAAGCAGAGAGCATTATTTCCCACCCTTAGCCCATGCAAGCACCACACCTGAGGTGGCACTCCATGCCACCTGTACCCTCCTGCCTGCCTGATGACTTCTGTTCGCCGCTGGCTGGTACTGCCGCACTGTCTCTGTTGCCCTCTCTAATATAGTGGAAAGACCCACTCAAACTGATTTATAAAATCAAAAGGCTGTCATCTGTGTATCTCAGAGTATCCAGAGTTAAGTACCATTATCAGACACAGTTCGGGGAGGGTTCTGGCTTCCATACCTGACTCTTCCAAGTTCTGTCCTCTGTTTCACACCCACGTTGGGAACTAGGCAGCCATGGTGGTTCCAACTATCATGCCCACATGAGCAATGTCTAGAGTCTGCACATGGCAACTGTTCTTTTCAGGATAAGGACACTTCTCTTCAGTGGTCCTCTGAGGCATTTCTCTAGCATTTTTCAGACTGAAATGGGTCCCAGGTCTGTTCTAGACATTCAGGCATGCTGTACAGTTATAATAGCCCAAAGTGTGCAAATCTGAAGCATGCCACCAGGTAACTTTTGACAGCAGCATAGACTCTGTCGGTCTCCAGCCCCCATCACTCTAGTTCCTTAAATTGATCTCCAAAAACCCTCTGCAGAGCAACCTCAGATACCTCGGGTTTTTCATGGCAGCTGCAGGCTTCCAGAACAAATCCTCAGATAACCTGGCAAGCCTGCTGAATGTCTGGTCTAATACAGCCTGCCTCTCCTCATTGCGGGCAGTCACAAAGGCTTGCCAGGTATCAAGAGAGAGAGTATAGGGATTCTATCTCTGAGATTTAAAAACATATATCAAAAATGTATACATGCTTCAAAATCACCAGGAATTCTTTTATTTTTGTAGCTGTTTATAGATGGCAGAGAATTGCCTTTAATTCAGAGTGTTAAACATCTCTGCCTAAACTAAATTCTTACTTGTTATCTATCTACCTGTCTGTCTGCCTGTCTATCTATCTATCATCTATCTATCTATCTATCTATCTATCTATCTATCTATCTATCTATCTATCTATCTATCTCTTTCTCACCCTCCTTAGAGACACAGACTCAGTTAGCCCAGAATGGCCTTGAACTCTTGATGTTCTTGATCCCAACTCCAAAAGACTGAGATTACAAGTATGCACCACCACACCTATCCTCCAAGCTATTTCATTTTAAATAATCATCATATATTCTGTTTAAAGCAAGCCTACCTTGCCCTCATGTTCAGAAGGATAAGCCACCTTTATTCACCATAACTTTTCTATTTACTTCTGATTCTGATTTCTCCATTAGGGTATGGATCTGCAGATGATATGAAAAGGAGCCAAAGTATCTTTTCACTCTACGGGATGACAAAAATTTCCTTCAATGGCAGATATCCAAGGCTGGCTTTGTCTGTTACCCAGTGATTTACTGAGTTATTTGGAGACCTCCTCCACTCTCTCTCTCTCTTTGGATATCTGCCCATTATGGGAATGATGTATGTTCTCACTGATCTCATAAAAATGCCTGTGCATCCCCACTTTCCTGGTACACATACCACTACTTTTCCTGCCAGGGCCCATACATCTAGGAAGGCAGTTCTGTTTGTCAAAGTTATCTCAACATGGTACTAGTTTAGGGAGAATACCTGCCAAGGATCATAGACAAACTCAGCATATCCAAATCTATGACGTGGAAGCCATGACCATACAGACTTCCATAGTTCAGCCTGTCTGTGAAGAGCCAGGTAGTGATCTCCTTCCCCTTCCCCCCAAATTCCAGGGACCCACATCGAGTCTCCAAAAACTCTCTTACTGGGATCAGTTTTAATAGCTGCACCATGCAAGGCTGAAGGGGTTTTATAGTTCAGCAAGTATCTGGATAACAGATAAAGTGCCTCCCACTAGAAAACATCTACTCTCTGAATGACTCTTTTGAAGGTCCCCTAGTCTTATCTATGGAAAGAGTGAGGAAACAAGACCATGCCTCCCAGGAGGAATGCTACACCCTACTAAATATACAGTTTTTCCAAAGAACTTCTCACTCTGAAAACTTCCCTTTGGATTTCCACTTGCAGTGTATCTTGAAAGTGGAGGAAGAATGGAGGGGCCAACCCATGCTGCATCTCTGAGCAGCATTGGGGCTTTCTCCATCACTCTGCTTAACACATGTGGGTCAAATATCCCTTGGGCCTCCAGATCTGGCACCTTACCAAAGTTTTAACTTGATTTTAATTGACATTAGAGATGCTCTTTCATCTTATGTGAGAACTACATTATATGGTGCCTATTACTGGGATCTTCTGTCACAGTAAAACCTACTAGAAACTAT